>NC_046168.1:16580120-16930120 GCF_011064425.1 Rattus rattus | reverse complement strand
CCTTCAATGGATTTGTTGGCACTTTAAATCCTATCCCTCCTGTTGCCTCCCATACATTGCTTAGCCAATGTATATACACTTAGCTCTCTTAATCTCCCTCATAAGCAAACTCCCCAGCCCTTTAATCACCTCTGCTTCTCTTCTCTGAATCATTTCCAATGTGTTGACATCTTTCTGGCACAAAGGTGCCCACAGCCATATGCCTTTGGCTCCTACTCCCCTTGGCTTCCCACCAGAAGTGGAATTTGGCTGACATCAGAACAGAAAGTAAGACATATTTATTTGATTTAGAGTCTGATTATGCTCACTTTTTGGGATAAGAGTTGATTACTAGTGATGGACTTGGCCTTGTGTTGGGACTCAGGACATGTTGGTGGTGATGCGGTTTCTGTATGAAGAGCCATAGCTTGTAGCTTGTCTTATTCCTGAGAGTGCCCTTTTCCTAAAACAGATGAAAGCAGGAGCCTTGGGAAATGGTCCTATTTTAGATTTGCATCCCAAAGATTTGTTTTTATTTCCATAGCCTAGATTTTTTTCTTTTTTTTTTTTTTTTTTTTTTTTTTTTTCGGGCTGGGGATCGAACCAGGACCTTGCGCTTCCTAGGCAATTTCTACCACTGAGCCAAATCCCCAACCCCATAGCCTAGATTTTGAATTCGAATTAGCTTTCAATAATTCTCAAAATTGGTTGTTAGAAAAACCCTTAAGATTTCTATAGGGAGGGGATGCCTGTCATAACATAAGCATCTGGGGGCAGATAGAAAATAGAAACTTTAGACATAATTTCTAACTCAACCCTTTAGAATATGTGACAGAAGCTGTAAGAAAGTTGTACAGAACATAGAAAATATGTTTGGACATTTTTTATATGATGAACTGTATGATGCTAACTTTCTCTTCAGTGGGCCCTTTGGCTTTTACTGTTTGTGTGGAGGGATGTATCTTAATATTATTTTATTTCCACGTAATTTTGGACTTACATTTTTATATCATATTTAATATTCCATTTGAAAAATTAACTGTCTTTTACATGAATTATCATTTTGTTCCTACAAATTTCTAATGAAGGAAAATTTCAACATTTTACTTTGTAGTCAATGATAGGTTTTGTTTGCTTATGATTCAGTCATTGAATGCATACGTGATGATTCACATTTGTTAAGAGTTACTTCGAAGAAGAAACATCATTTGAGGGATTGCCTCCATCAGGTTGGTCTGTTAGCTTGTCTATAGGATAATTTATTGATTACAGCTTTGGGAATTTCACCATATTTATGGGCAGTATAACAGCATGAGAATTCTTGGGTAGCATAAGGAAAATGGCTGAGCAAGACAGGAAGCAGTGCTTCCCTGTGGACTCTGCTTCAGTTCCTGTCTCTATATTTCCTGCATTGAGTTGCTGTCCTTACTTCTTTAATTCTGGACTGTGACCTGGGCCAAATAAACCTGTTTCTTTCCTACATTGTTTTTGGTCAACATTTTTACCACAGAACAGAAAAGTAAACAAACAAAAACCAACAGTTAGAAAATTCTATACTACCTGACATATTATATTAGACTGTGAAGTCAAATATGAATATCACCATAGAAATCCAGATACAAAGGCATGCACCTATTATTACAGCACTCATTTACAGAGCCAGGGGGATTCTATCCTATTTAAGGAAAGTCTAACTCTGTGATGAGTGCTACATAGAAAGATCCTATCATAAAACTAAGATCAAGCAAAATAATATTTATAATCATAGAGACATTATTTTCAGTAGAATAACACTGGCAACAGCCCAGGACACAATAAAAAAAGGATATTTGATATTCTTCTTTCATTTTGACAATATCTGTTGTGAGTTGAGAACCAGTGTGTCTCTAATAGCCAACGACAGAAACTTCCGTATGTAGGATTGTGTGTGACTTAGGCCAGGAACGAATGCGTTCTTCATGTAATGTGGTGCAATTATCCACACTGGCAAGCTAAATCTTGTCTCTGAAAGTGATACCAGGAGCGCATATTGTGTTTGCTCATGTGGGATGTAATATTCTTGCCAGGGTACAAGGCAGATGTTCAGTCTTGAGTTGAAGAAAGCAAAGAAGAGATTGCTGTTCGTGACAAATTCACGTCAAGTCCAACTGGAAGTGATGGGGTTTAGGCAGATGGACATTCTCTTGAGTGGGAGACATGGAAATATCTTTCAACAGCCATCAGAAAATCTGATGTCAGGGGCTAAGGCTATAAAGGGAAATGAATGAAGGAGTCAGCTACAAGGGACAATAAACATTGCCCTTTACTCCTTTAAGAACAGATGATAGGTCCTCAGAAGTCCGCAGCCAGCCAGCAGCAAACTGTTCAAAGAGGAATCTCTTGGGCTTTGTGAATATAGCTTCAGTAATCTGAGCTATGTAAAAACGGCCCTTTAATTAACCTGGGAGCTTCCTTTGATTTTTCTCTTGCTATGGGAAAAACAATCCTGTGTTTAAGAGTTTTGATTTTTATTTTAATGTAAGAAACATTCCAGGGGTCTCTGACATCTGAAAGAAGATCTTTGACCCTCTTTTCAGAAAACAAAGCTGATCTGACTCAGTTGCTCTAGCTTCTATCATCTCACTCTATGATTTAAGAATGGTCTTTACTGAAGGTTTCAAATTCTCACAGAAGGGGACCATGTAAGAGGTATAGAGAGTGAAAACCATCCTAGCTATTCTATGTGGTAGTTCTCCACAGAAAGTTATAAAATGATATAGGCTTTGGGAAAGTGCATGAGAATTGAGTAGTCTCCTTACTTCTGACCTGGTTATCACTACCATGATTCAACAGCCAGCTCTTATAAGCTACCCTGCAGCTAGTTGTTCTGCCAATGTTGAATGGTTTATTCAACATCAGAAAAACATCATTAACTCAACGAGAAAATATCACAGAGTCATTCAGCTTCCTGTGTAAGTTCCCAAAGAAAATGGAATGTGAACCTATTCAGAAAAAATTTTTCATGAACCTATGGTCAAGTCTGAGATCTTCACATTCATCATTGCCAAAATGGGGACACCATTACTCATGATGCAATGTGGAAATGAGGCTGAAATGTGCTTCTAAATAGAAATCAGACAACATAGGCCATGCCACTGTGATCAGCCTTTGGTGCCCCATAGTCATTACATTATTTCTAACAATTTCATGACACCCATTGTCATTGCTATCTAAGCAAGAAAGGAGACAAACATTTATGCAGAACTCTTCAAGCTTTAGTTCAAAAAGAAGATACATGATCCTACTGCTTTCAAAGACAATAGGTTATGAATCTTGGCATCCCAGTATTATTTTTGTCTCAGTGATGTCATCTATGAAATTAGATCATGAGAAAACAAATTCTCTGGTTGGCTGTCCCAGACTTGCCTAGTACCTAGCTCAGTGGAGCTGTTGCTCCTGTATTTTTTCTTGCTACCTACTCTCCTGTCAGTCACATCATATATTACCTATTTGAACAAATTATCAGGATAACTATTAAAAGTCTCTTTCCCTCTTCTTTCTTGAAGTATGGCTCTGGAACTTTCTAGATTATATTTAGTTTAGATTTTCTTGTTGTGAATGACACTGTGAGGAGATAGCATCGTCTACTGACTGGGTTTATGTTTCTGCATCTCTTAGCTCTAAACTGCCCAAACAGACCCACCTTCTTACATTCTGACTCAGTTGTCCTGATGGGTTCTACCATATAGATCACCCAGTAGTGCTGCTGCCACAGGAATAACTGGTCAGAGGTCATGACTGAAGTGGGTCTTACTGCACCAACCTAACTCTTTCTCTGAGAAAGTGAGGTCCTCTATTCCTCCCAAAGAATGATGTTTCCTTGTTTTCCTGAAGGGTCAATGTTGATGCTGAGATTTACCAAGGCTATTCATCCAGTCCCTGCCTAGATCTACCCTTTAACTGATCCTGCCTAAACCATGTTTATAGTTGTGATTCAGAGACTGGACAGAAAATATGAAGGTGACATCTTGTGGCAAATTAGACACAGGAAAACTTTGATAAATCCTTATGACTGGTTTGTTGTGCCCCTTACCTGAGTGTCTTCTGGTTTAAGTTCTTAACAAAAACAAACACTGACAATAGTTTTCTCCTGGTCTATGACATTACTATTTATCCCTGAGCCTGTGGCATTGCACTGATAAAGGCTGAAATCTATGCAAAGCTATATTTTTCAGGGTCAGGCTGGACTATCTGAAGGATAAAGTCACAATAGAATAAACCATTCTCTCATCCTTTACTCCAGTATAGGACTCTCAGTAAAATTAATTGAAAATGACAAATATCTGCAAATTTATAAATTCTCTGTATTGCAGAGTATTTCACAGTTTACAAATTGCTTTCATGTGCAATACCTTATTTGAGCCACAAAAAAGTCCCTGTGTGGGGGTTTAATGTCCCCATTTTTCAGGTGAAGACAGTTTCAAATTGGTTTTTGTGATTTACCAAAGATCATTCAGAAATGGGAGTTTGAATCATCCCTAGTCTCTGATTATATATCTATCGTGTGTATTGTAAAGCTTAAGCCAGGCGCAATGAAAATATGCTTTTTAATTAAAAGGTGGAGTCAGTTAAAAGAGTGTTAATTAGAATTTTTCATTTTATATATCAATGTTACATTTTTCTGTTTGTGGTTATTACTTGATTTCTTCATTGTTACATACTTAGGAGATTGTCCAGAACACTCCCATTACTATCTCATCTATGTCCAGTGATTTGTGAATATTGAATATATATATATATATATATATATATATATATATCCTGATTTGATTTCAAATCAATAGTGATATTGTCTCACTTTTTCATTATTTTGCAAGTGTCTAAATTTCATCTCTTTATTTTTCTAGTTAAAAACGAATTTTAAAGCATTTCAGTAACTCTATCATCATATAATTCTGGTCAAAATAAAATTAATAATTTAAATTTTTGGCATGATACTACAAATAAGCCCTCTGGTGCCATCATGAAACAGGACAATGATACCAATACTGCATTATGCCCTCATGACTCACCCAGAGCAAGACTGGGCAAATTCACCAATTAATGAATGACTCCAAATTAAAATTTAAAAAAATCACACAAGAAAGACTCTAGCTTTGCCTAAATAGTAATGGATTACGAGCCTCAACTACAAATGAGAGACTCACAAAAGGAAAACAACATTTGACACTCTACAATTTGATACTGTTAAAATACCAGCAATTTACAGGGCCTTGGTGGGGTGGGGGAACAAAACCTAGTTTGATCCCTTTAGATTTAGCCCAAAGAAACCAATGGATTGAAGCTGCAGTAAGGTTCTGAGATCCTCTACTAATAATGGGAGGGTACTTTATGGGTATCCAGGTTGCTTGATATCAAGCCATACAGTTTTGTACTAACAAACACCATTCTGTGTTAGCACGGTGTGGCTTCTGCAAGTTGATTTAAGGCACACAAGAAGTAACTTGTTTTAGTGAGGGACAAAGTGAAAGAGTCTAGAAATAGGAGCAAAAGAGGAAGAGGAGGCCAGACAGAGACAAATGCCTTTTACCTTCTCTTTTCCCCTTGCTTCCCAAGAATTAGCCTTCCTTCCTAATCTTTGCTTTCTTTCTGCAATGACAGTGTCTTATTGTACAAATTAGTATTTATAATTAAACACTAAAGTCTACCCCATTTCATTCTTTAAGGGTTAGATTAATACTCATCAGGAATTAAATTTAAATTTTGCCCACTAATTATTTTTTGTTCTTTCTTTGTAAGATATAGTATCACTTTATACGCCTGGCTGGCCTAAAACGTTCAGTGTAGACCATATTCTGACCTTAAAGACACACAGATCTACATGACTTTACATTCTCTGGGCGGGAATTAAATACGTGTGCTACATCACTGGACTTCATGAATTTATTGAACCTTGTTCAAATGGCAGAACTTTTATCTCTCTTGCTCTTTCTATGGAACATATATATATATGTATATGTATATATATATGATATATCAATATCAAATAATTTAAATTTTATTGGATATTTTTTATTTGCACTTCAAATGTTATTTCCTTTCCTGGTTATATATATTCCTTTCCTGAATATATATATATTCAAAATGAACAGTATGTGTCAGAAGGCCTCTTGCCCTCTTGGATCACTTGTCATCTTAACTACTATGTTATGAGGACACTGAATGCGACCATGAAGTGGTTTCTGAGATGAGAAACCAAAGACTCCTACCAACTGCTGTATGAGAAAGCCCTCTTAGAAGCACAACTTGAGCCCCAGTGAAGTTCTCATGTTACAACATTTTCCATAAACATGTAGGCTTCAGGCTCCCAAGTGACCATATAAACTCCATGAAATGATGAGATTTTGAAATTCAAGTATCTTTAAAAAGCTTTGCATAAATCAGTCCATTATGTTGGAATCCTGCTTTAAAGTTATGGTTTGGGTATACAAAGGCATTCCATTTAGTGTTTTCATTTCTATGACAGACATAAAACAAAAGCATTGAATAATAGTTAATGTTTTCTGCTGAAAAATAATGAACTTGATGTAACTAGAAACAGAAAACCGCAGCTCTCAAGTGTTGTTCTCTAAATTGAATAAAATAGTCTTTCCAAAAGAGTCCCATGATCAAAATTAGGGATAAATTAACCCTAATGGTCCCACCCAAAAATTATCGGTAATTGTTTACTATTTCTAGAATTTTTTATTTAAATTTTATTGGATATTTTTTATTTGCATTTGAAATGTTATTTCCTCTCCTGGTTTCCCATTCATAAGCCTCCTATCTCATACCCTTCCTTTCTTCTATAAGGGTGTTTCCCATCCCAAAACACCCCCTTTCCCACCTGTCCACCCTGACATTCCCCTACACAAGGAGACCCAGCTTTGACTGGAGAAAGAGCTTCTCCTCCCATTGGTGCCCAACAAGGCTATCAACTGCTACATATGCAGCTGGAGCCATGGGTCTGTCTGTGTGTAGTCTTTGGGTAGTCGTTTATTCCCTGGGAGCTCTGGTTAGTTGGTATGGTGCTTATGGGTTTGCAAGCCTCTTCAGCTCTATTAATCTCTTTTCTAATTCCTCAAATGGGGATTCCGTTCTCAGTTCAATGGTTTGCTGCTAGCATTCACCTAGGTATTTGTCATGCTCTGGCTAAGCCTCTCAGGGGATAGCTATATCAGGCTCTTGTCAGCATGGACTTCTTGGCATCAGCAATATTGTCTAGTTTGGTGGCTGTATATATATATGGGCTGGATCTCCAGGTGAGCCATTCTCTGAATGGCCATTCCTTCAGTCTCTGTTCCAAACATTGTCTCTGTATTTCTTCCTATGAATATTTTTGTTCCCCATTTTAAGGAGGACTGAAGCATCTGCTCTTTGGTTGTCCTTCTTGAGCTTCATGTGGTCAGCGGATGTATCTTGGCTAATTTTAGCTTTTGGGCTAATACCCACTTATCAGTGAGTACATACCATGTGTATTTGTGTGTGTGTGTGTGATTGTGTGTGTGTGTGTGTGTTTGTGCGCGCACACGCGGGCGCATGCACATGTGCACGCTTGAGATACCTCACTCAGAATGATATTTATGAGTTCTACCCATTTGCCTATGAATTTCATGATATTGTTTATTATAGCTGAGTAATACTCCATTGTGTAGATGTACCTCATTTTCTGTATCTATTCTTCTGCTGAAGGGCATCTGTTTTTTTTTCCAGCTTCTGGCTATTAAAAATAAGGCTGCTATGAACGTAGTGGAGCATGGTCTTTGCTGTATGTGGGAGCACAATTTGGGCATATGCCCAGGAGTGGTATAGCTGGGTCCTCATGTATGCAGTTTTCTGAGGAACCTCCAGACTGATTTCAAGAGTGGTTGTACAAGCTTGCAATCCCACCAACCATGGAGACATGTTCCTCTTTCTTTACATCCTCGCCATCATCTGTTGTCCCCTGAGTTTTTGATCTTAGCCATTCTGACTAGCATGAGGAAGAATCTCAGGTTTGTTTTGATTTGTATTTCCCTGATGACTAAGGATGTTGAACATTTCTTTAAGTACTTCTCAGCTAAGAATTCCTTATTTAGCTTTGTAAAGCATTTTTAATAGTGTTATTTGTCTCTCTGGAGTCTTCCTGATCTTTCCACAAGACTTTTAACATGAAGGGGTCTTGAATTTTGTCCAATGCTTTGTCAGCATCTAATGAGATAATAATGTGTTTTTTTTTCTTTGAGTTTGTTTACATAGTGGATTACATTGATGAATTTTCCATTTATTGAACCATCCTTGTATCACTGGGATGAAGCCTAATTTTATCAAGGTGGATAATTGTTTTGATATGTTCTTGGATTGGATGCGAGAATTTTATTGAATATTTTTGTGTTGATATTCATAAGGGAAATTGGTCTGAAGTTCTCTTTCTTTTTTGGGTCTTTGTGTGGTTTAGGTATAAGTATAATTGTGGCTTCCTAGAAGGAATCGGGTAGTGCTCCTTCTGTTTCTATTTTCTAAAATAGTTTGGAGAGTATTGGTATGAGGTCTTCTATGAAGGTCTGATAGAATGCTATACTAAACCCATCTGGTCCTATGGTTTTTTTTTGAATGGGAGACTTTTAACAACTGCTTCTATTTCTTTAGGAGTTATGGGAATGTTTGGGTGATTTTTCTGATCATGATTTAATTTTGGTACCTGAAAACTGTCTAGAAAATTATCCATTTCATCCAGATTTTCCAGCTTTGTTGAATATAGGCTTTTGTAGTAGAATCTGATCATTTTCTGAATTTCCTCATAATCCGTTGTTATGTTTCCCATTTCAATTGTGAATTTGTTAATTTGAATACTCTGTGCCCTCTGGTTAGTCTGGCTAAAGGTTTATCTATCTTGTTGATTTTCTCAAAGAACCAGCTCAGGGTTTTGTTGATACTTTGTATAATTCTTTTCTTTCTACTTAGTTGATTTCAGGCCTGATTTTGATTATTTCCTGCTGTCTACTCCTCTTGGGTGTATTTACTTCCTTTTGATCTAGAGATTTTAGATGTGCTGTAAAGTTGCTAATGTATGTTCTCGCCAATATCTTTTTGGAGGCACTCAGAGCCATGAGTTTTCATCTTAGTACTGCTTCCATTATATCCCATAAGTTTCATATAATGTGCTTTCATTTTCATTAAATTCAAAAAGTCTTTATTTCTTCCTTGACTAAGTTATCATTGAATAGAGCATTGTTCAACGTCCATGTATGTGCGGGTTTTCTGTCGTTTTGTTGTTAATTGAAGACCAGCCTCAGTCCATGATGATCTGATAGGATGCATGGGATTATTTCAATCTTCTTGCACATGTTGAGGGTTTTTTGTGATTGGTTATATAGTCAATTATGGGGAAAGTACCATGATGTGTTGAGAAGATACATTCTTTTATTTTAGGATGAAATGGTCTATAAATATCTCTTAAATCTATGTGGTTCATAACTTCTAGTTTCTCTATGTCTCTGTTTAGTTTCTGTTTCCATGATCTATCCATTGATGAGAGTGGGTGCTGAAATCTCCCACTATTATTGTGTGAAATTCAATGTGTGCTTTGAGCTTTATTAAGTTTTCTTTTAATGTAGGTGCTCTTACATTTGGAGCATAGATATTCAGGATTGAGAGTTCATCTTGGTGGATTTTTCCTTTGATCAATGTGAAGTGTTCTTCCTTATCTTTTTTCATAACCTTTGCTTGAAAGTCGATTTTCTTTGTACCATTTGCTTGGAAAATTGTTTTGTAGCTTTTATCTCTGAGGTAGTGTCTGCCTTTTTCACTGGGTTGTGTTTCCTCTATGTAGCAAAATGCTGAGTCCTCTTTACATACCCACTCTCTTAGTCTATGTCTCTTTATTGGAGAAGTCAGTCCATTGACGTTAAGGAATAATGATTGTTATTTCCTGTAATTTTTGTTGTTAGAGTTGGAATTATGTTTGTGTTGCTCTCTTCTTTTTGTTTTGCTACAAGGAGATTACCTTCTTGCTTTTTATAGGGTGTAGTTTCTTACCTTGTGTTGGAGCTTTTCATCCATTTTTCTTTGTAGGGATGGATTTGTAGAAAGATATTGTGTAAATTTGGTTTTGTCATGGAATATCTTGGTTTCCTCAACTATGTTAATTGAGAGTTTTTCTGGATATTCAGCCTGGACTGGCATTTGTGGTCTCATAGGGTCTGTATGACATCTGTCCAGCATCATCTGGCTTTCATAGTCTTTGGTAAGAAGTCTGATGTAATTCCGATAGGTCTGCCTTTATATGTTCGTTGACATTTTTCCCTTAATGATTTTAATATTCTTTCTTTGTTTTGTGTGTTTGGTGTTTTGACTATTACGTGAAGGGAAGAATTTCTTTTCTTGTCCAATCTATTTGGAGTTCTGTAGGCTTCTTGTATGTTAAATGGCATCTCTTTTTTTAGGTTAGGGAAGTTTTTTCTATAATTTTGTTGAAGATATTTACTCTCCCTTTAAGTTGTGAGTCTTCCCTCTCTTATATACCTATTATCCTTAGGATTGATCTTCTCATTGTGTCCTGGATTTCCTGGATGTTTTGGTTTAGGAGCTTTGTGCATTTTACATTATCTTTTACAGTTGTGTTTGGTGTTTTCTATGGAATCTTCTGCCCCTAAGAGTCTATATTCTATCTCTTGTATTCTGTTGGTGATGCTTACATCTATAACTTCTGATCTGTTTCGTAGGTTTTCTATAATAAGAGTTGCCTCCCTTTGTGCCTTCTCTGTTATTTCTATTTCCATTTTTAACTCCTAGATGGTTTTGGTCAATTCCTTCCCCCATTTTGCTGTGTTTTTCTCTAATTCTTTAAGAGAATTTTGTGTTTCCTCTTTAAGAACTTCTACTTGTTTACCTGTGTCGTCCTGTATTTCTTTAAGGGAGTTATTTATGTCCTTCTTAAAGTCCTCTATCATCATCAAAGATGTGGTTTTAAATCCAAATCCTGTTGTGTTTAGATAGCCAGCATTTGCTTTGGTGGGAGAACAAGGCTCTCATAATGCCAAGCAGTCTTGGTTTCTGTTGCTTCCTCTGTGCTCTCCTCTCACCATCAGGCTCTCTCTGGTGTTAGCTTGTTTTGCTGTCTCTGTCAGTGGCTTGTCCCTCCTGTAAGCCTGTGTGTCAAACACTCTTGTAGACATGTTTTCTTTCAGGTGGATTTGGGAAAAGAGAGCTGCTCCTGGGTTTGTGTAACCTAAAACCTCTAGCAAGTTTGCTTGGAGCAGAAGATTTGGTCTTCACGTCTGCTCTCAGGTGTGTCAGAGCTCCAGGCAACTGGCTTTTGCTGTTGGAGCAGGCAAATCCAGAAGGTTCCTGCTGCTGACTGCTTCTAGGTTTCTGTATCCAGAGGGCACCAGACAGGTTCCTCTTGGGCCAGGAATGTGAGCAGAAATGGCGGTCTCTCCTGAGCTGTCAGGGTTATCTAGAATTCTGAGAGTCTAGCTCTCTCTCTCTCTCTCTCTCTCTCTCTCTCTCTCTCTCTCTCTCTTACATGGGATTTGAGTACAGAGAGAGCTGTGGTAGGGGTTCATCTCGGTGTAGGCAGAAACTGGAAGTGTCCTGTCCTTGATGACTTCTCCCTTTTTGTGTCCTGAAGCTATCAGTTGGGTCCTTGAAGCAAAAGAGTTGGTCTCACCTCTGCTCTCAGGTGTGTCGTCACTTCTGGTGACTGGCTTTAGGCTCTTGGTGTAGGCAGAAACTGAGGAGGGTCCTGCTGCTGACTGCTCCTATGTTCCTGTAGCCAGAGGGCACTAGGCAGGTTCTTCTTGGGCCAGGAATGTCCTAGAATTTTTTACAATTGTGTTACCTGATGTATGTTTACAACTCAGATAGGAGTCTGAGATGATAATGTAAAATCACTTTGCTGTATTTACCTGAAAAAATAAGTTGATTTTAGTCAGTCCTATTTAGGAGCTAGTCATCTATTTTCACTTAATTCTTTCTTATTAATTTCTTAATTGCAATATGTTACTATGCTGCAAAGTGATTAAGAAAGTTTTATCATTACTACTATCACATGTGGACTCTCTCCTAGGTCACTAGCAGTTTTGAGTCCATAATTATATCTATCTTTTATTTATCACTTTATAAATGAGAACAACAGCTTTAACAATGTATACCCCAACTACACCCCATGTTGTTAAAAGCTGTGAATGCTTTAGTTTATTTTAACTCATGATAAAATAAAGATGCTGAGAAAACTAACTGGAATGAGAATTCTGAGTATGTGGAGAGACCCATCCCAAAAATGTCTACTGTTGCCTTTGTGGAAGCACAGACTGGGAAGAGATTTTGGATGGATGCGGACTCAACTGCTGGTCTCAGTGGAAAGAGAGTACTAAGGTTAGAAGGTCAGAGGAGAACTGCCATATTTTATAGTAAAATATAGTATACATTTTCTGCAGACCAAGAAGGAACATCTCATAGAGTCAAATTAAAGTCACAACTGTGCATTTTCTTCTCTGAACAACAAGAATGTTTTTACCCATCTAAAAGTAGTGGCCATCCTTTTTCCAAGGAAGGTCAATCTGCTTAAGTATATTCTCTAAAATTTAGACAGTTCAATTTTTAATTTTAATTTTTTTATTTTATAAACAAAAATATCACCATGATGCCCAAACATAAAAAATTCAGTTCAACATTAAATTCATTGAAATCAACATTAATTTAGTTCATATTAAACATTGTATGTACCACTTAAAGAAAGGTAGCTGAGCCAAGAAAGATATGTTAACTAATTAAGATATGTGAAGGCAAACCTAATGATCTAATTGTGATCTCTAAGATCCATATAATGGAAAGAGATTCCACAGTTATGAGTTTTCCCTTGAATTCTGTAATGCATTGTAGGGTGTGTATGGCACCCACACAACAAAACATATACATAAAAGTAATTAAAATAAAAAAGCATGGCATGTTGCATGTACCCATAATCATAGCCCTCTGGAGAATAATGTAGGATTAAAATAATTTCAAAATGGTAGAGGCTACATAGTCTGTTTGTTGACCAACAAAAGAAAGTAAAATTACCTGTCATTTAGGCGAAATTAAATGCAGAGATGTTGAATGTAAATTACATTAGTCTTTATAGGACTTGAGGTATCCTATGTAAATATATATATGCTAATGGCCATTAAAAGATGGAGGATGTGTATATCACTACAATGAGGTTTCTATGAATTTCTGATATGATAGATAACTCAGAGATGACCACAATTTTGTTAGAGCTATGTGAAGCTAGTTTATAATTTTACATAAAGGAAATATACAGATTATTATGTTTTTGTTTCTTCATTGTTCCTCCTACACTTGAAATTCATCCATGTTACTGTGTGGACTATTTGTTCATTCTCTTTATTGCTAGCTCTATTCCATTGAATGAGTATATCATAGTTTATTTATATATTCTTTTCTCAAGTCACATATGAGCTGTTTAAAGTTTGATTCTATTATGAATAAAGCTGTCATGAATATTTTGACATGATTCTTTGTGTGGATGTATATTTTCATTTATCTTTTGTATATATACCTAGCAGTAATATTGATGGGTCATAGAATAGACATAAATTTACCTTGGTAACAAACTGTCAAACAGTATTGCAAAGGAATTGTATTATTTTCCACTCCCTCTCCTGACATATCAGTGTTTCACTTGCTCTGCATCACAGGAACCAATTATATTTTATGCTTTAAGTTAGGATTTTTTTTTAAAAGTCTCAGCAGTTTGGGAAAACAAATAGAGAAAGTAAATCTAGTTACAGTTTTTCAGATACTCATTACATTGTGCAGGTGCTCTCACTTTTTTTTTATTTTTATTTTTTATGTGTAATTTGAAGCAACTAGAAAGGGAAAAATACCGATGAAAATAATTGCAAACTGATGGCTAGTAAAGAAGACTGTAAAGAAAACATTTGACCCAGTGCTCCAAAATCTCTAACTTTGTCGTATACCCATTTTCTCGGGAACTCAAAAGGAAATGTTTGTAAATAAAGGTTTCTGTTGACTCAACTACTCACATATTTTCATATGTACTTCATAGTTACAGATGAACTGGAAGATGAGAAAAAATGTAAAGGAAAGACGTGAGCCTTATGTGGCTAAGAATTCCATGGACCAGGGCAGGCATTAATCCTTTCAACCTTCAGTAAGACCCACATGACTTATTCAATTTATAATGGCAGAAAATTAAATAATGTTTTTCAACTATGTTTCTCATGAAACATAACAGACCTTCACAATAAGAGCATTACCTTGTTCCATCTTGCCAGTGCCAGTGACCATTTTACTTACTGTGCTTACTGCTATTTCCAGAGTCACCATTTTCCACCATGCTCCTGGTTAGATAATTATGATGATAAGGTGCAAACAATGTGAAGCATGGTCAATACTTCTTTATTGGAGCAGTTATACTCCTCAAATGCAATAGAAAGCATGGGGCTTTTTGTTTTGTTTTGTTTTTGCTTTTGTTTTTGGAAATCAAAGGTTATGCCTGTCACACAGTTCAAATCATGTAACTGTTGGATTTATAAATGTCTTTCTATTTTTCAAAAGAAGGATTGGAAAACATGACCCATTTACAATAAAAATGATATATAAACTATTTTATTATTTATTTGGTGCATGTGGTACATGAGTGAGTTTGCATACACACACACACACACACACACACACACACACGTATGTTTACAAATGCTTGTATGTTCCCAGAGTATATAAGAATGACAGATGATAGCTTGCAGATATGTCTACTCTTCCTTGGCATGGGTTACAGTGATTAAACCTAGGTTGACAGGAATGAGCAAGCACCTATTTGCTGAGCCTTTTCCCTGGCTTGGAAGATACCTTCCTATGAACATTTCAATTGCTTAGGATTGAAAGTAAAGGGTAAAACTTGGTTCTATAATGTAATGGTACCATTACACGTAAACCGGGGAGGAAGTATTACACTAGTGCTCTCATTGCTTCTGTGATTTTAGACATTGAGCAATTAGCTAAGACAAAGGATGAATGGAAAGTGATAACAGAAAGTGACAGTTGACTTTGGACCCACAGAAGTTGGCAGAGAAGGCTGTCCCCATGCTTTATAGATAAAGACCAAGACGTAGAAGAATTTCATAGTACCCAGAGGGGAAGTCACTGAATCAAGAGAAGCTAAGGGTTATTTAATGTGGTTTAGCAAAATGTATCATGAACAAAAGGTAGAGAGACACAAAACCATCTTCTAAGCTGAAATCTCAAAAACTTGAGAGACACAGGAGGTCAACTAGTAAATGATCTAACCAAGCAGGAGGAGGGTCTGCAAGATAAGCACTCTGGCAGCATGTGCCTTCATCTCTGATTTCTAGAAACTTTGGAAAATCATTGCATAAAGTTCTATCACAGATCCCAAAGTAGTGTATGACTGAACTGAGGAACTTAAAAAATGAGTAGATAAGAAAAGGAGGATAGAATACTAATGACATCTACATAGGCATTTATTTTATCCTATGCATCAGGAAAGATAGACCAGAAATACCCTTGCAGTAACAGAGATAAAGAAGGTGAGTTTTAGAACATACAAGTTGACTCACTGAGCTTATTTATGGTCCTATACATTCAAAGACACCACAATATTGAAAATAGCAGTGTTACATTTTATGAGTGTAACTTTTGAAGAGTCCACAAACCATGAAAGCAAAATAAAAGAAATATTAGGAATAAGTACACTAAAAAAATCATAACAGTATAGAGTTAATCTATAGTGCATAGTCATCATCATTGGAGGTAGCGAGGTGAACGCCCCACTGCTGAGCTCATGTATTATCTTAAATGCACTGCCCTCACATCAAAAATATCTTCCCAAAATTTGATTCTATTCCATTAAGAGAATTTGTATGACTATTATGATTAAGGAAAATAGTCAGAAGTCTATGATAATATGTGAAGGACCAACATATTTTCTAAGAAAAGACTGATTATATGATCAGGTAGTATCCATGTTCTCAGTGTAGTAATAGCGTGGGGAGCATCTGACTTTCTAAAGGGCCAAAACTTGGCTCAAAAATATATTTTACAGATTGTTTAAACAATTTACAATGAGATTACAAGTATCTAGAAACTATTCTGTTGTAAATATTTGAATTATACTACCCACAGGGAAAACAAACAGATACTTCAAATCTAAGATGTATGTGAACCTCTCTGTCTTTCTTTCTTTGCTTCTCATTCTGTATGCATGCATGTGCATGTGTGTATGTGTACCAGTGCATGCGTGCCTGTGTGTGTGTGTGTGTGTGTGTGTGTGTGTGTGTGTGTGTGTGTGTGTGTGTGCGTTTATTTTTAAGAAACAGGCAGTCACTGAACCAGTATCTACAGGTATCTGTCTTAGTCAGGGTATGTATTCCTACACAAACATCATGACCAAGAAGCAAGTTGGGGGAAAAGGGTTTATTCAGCTTACAATTCCATGTTGCTCTTTATCAATAAGGAAGTCAGGACTGGAACTCAGGCAGACCAGGAAGAAGGAGGTGATGCAGAGGCCATAGAGAGACATTTCTTACTGGTTTGCTCAGCTTGCTTTCTTAGAGAAACTAAGACTACCAGCCCAGGGACAGAACCATCCACAATGGGCTGGGTCCTCCCCACTTGGACACTAGTTGAGAAAATGCCTTACATCTGGGTCTCATGGAGGCATTTTCTCAATTGAAGCTCCTTTCTCTGCGATAACTCCAGCTTGTGTCAAGTTGACACACAAAACTACCCAGTACAATTGACCACTTATCAACTTGACACACAAACACATCACTATAAATCCTCAAACCTTACTTTCTTATTTATCCCCAAGATCAAAATAACTTTTAGAGTCATACAGTCTTTATATACTGAAAGTGCAGTCCATTTAAAATATCCAATATCTTTTAAAATTCAAAGTCTCTTAACTGTGGACTCCATTAAAATACTTTCTTACTTCAAGAGAGAAAAATAACGGTACAGTCACAATCAAAAGCAAAATCAAACTCTAACCTTCCAATGTCTGGGATCCACCAATGATCTTCCAGGGTCCGCCAAGGGCTTAGGTCACTTCTACAACTCTGTCCTTTGTAGCACACATCTTGTCTTCTAGGCTGCAGACGCCTGTATTTACTGTTGCTGCTGCTTTTGGTGGTCATCTCATGGTACCGTCATCTCTAAAATCCTACTGTCTTCCACTGCAATTAGGCTTCTCCAATAACCTCTCATAGGCTCTCTTCATGGTGCCAATCCTCAGCTCCTTTGCATGACCCCTTCAGTCCTGGGCCATCAATTGCAACTGAGGCTGCACCTTCACCAATGGCCTTCCATGATAACTCACAGTGCCCAGCCTCAGCTGCTCTTCATGACCCCTTCATGCCTTCAAAACCAGTACCACCTGGGTGATGGGTACATATTACCAAGTCTAGCCACAGCACCAGGTACAACCTTGGCCTTCTCTGGAACACAGCCTCTTTGTCATCTCAGAGAACACTTCCCAGAAGATTTCACATAATTGATGCTGGTCTCTTCTTAATCACCATTAATTTCTTAGCTCCAGCTGACCAGCATCAGTAGTCCCAGTAATGCAGTGGTTCACTTTAGAAGTTCGGGTATCTTGTTAATCACAGCTGATTCTTCATCCCCAGCTAACCAAAACCACAGAATCATCACAATCAAAATAGCAACAGCCCTGACAAGACTCTTTAATCTTCATTTTGAAATTTTATAAGGCAGGCCTCCATCTTCTGCACTATTCTCAACATTATCTTCCAAGCTCCTATGGAACACCCCACAGAGCTCTTAACATTCCAATGGCTCTTCTAGCTCAAAGTTTCAAAGTCCTTCCACAGTCCTCCCCAAAACATGGTCAGGTTGTCACAGGAATAACCCTACTTGTCTTAGTCAGGGTTTGTATTCTGCACAAACATCATGACCAAGTAACAAGTTGGGGAGGAAAAGGTTTATTCAGCTTACACTTCCACATTGCTGTTCATCACCAAAGGAAATCAGGACTGGAATTCAAGAAGATCAAGAAGCAGGAGCTGATGCAGAGGCCATGGAGAGATGTTTCTTACTGGCTTGCTCAGCTTGCTCTCTTATAGAATCCAAGACTACGAGCTCGGAGACAGCACCACCCACAGTGGGCTGGTCCTCCCCCTTGAGAACTTGTTGAGAAAATGCCTTACACTTGGGTCTCATGGAGGTATTTTCTCAATTTAAGCTACTTTCTCTGTGATAATTACAGCTTATACCAAATTGGCACACAATACTAGCCAGTACAGTATCCTTCTGCTTTCTTCTACCCACTCCTGAGATCACACCATCTTGGCCTTCTATATTGGTTTCAGGGATGAAACCCAGCTCCTCATGACTATAAAAGAGAAGCACTTTACTTTCTGAGCAATTTTCTCAGCTCTGAAATCAGAGACTTTTAAGTCTTGTTTGCTTTTGGATGAGACTGATCAAAAATCTACAATAAAATCAAGTCTCACAAGACCTTTGCACTGAGTGTATGAGTTTCCCTGAAGCCTCTGTGTGGCTTGACATGGGATGGTGATTCTATCACTCAGTCAAGGTAGTTTCATTTGAGATTACATCAGAAACACAGAATCATATTTTGCAACCTTTTTCCCACTTCAGCTCTTCTTTTCACAATGCATATACCTGAAGGATATTTATTTTGACCAATTTAAGGAAGGAACTTTGGGATTAGAGATGGGGCACAGACTATCTTTGCTAAGCATTTTAGTCTGAGAAGGTTGACTTTATATAGGAAACATGGCACTAAGTGTGGTTTAGACTGACTTTAGAGCTTTTCAGTTTTTCATGCAAGAGTCTGTGATTGTGAGTTTGAGTTCTTACGTACTAGATAGAGGCTGGGTGAAGCAATAGGACAATGTAGAATCGGGGTACAGAATGTAGGATAAATCTTAAGAGTGTGACACCCCAAAGGAAACTGGGGCCTCTGAAGAGAGGTAAAAAGAGAAGATACTGTTGTTCAAAGGGTCGTGGAGAGATTATTATACAAAGGGTTGTGTCAGGCCAGGGTGATTTAATGGTAAACAATTCAGTCTTTCCATGTTAGAATCTTAGTTTAAGCAAAAAAAGCTAGGATAAATTGTTAATAGTGATTTAAAATAATTAGCATTTAAAAACACTAAAAAATAATTAGCATAATTCTTAAACAAGTGATTTAGGATTTATTTTAGGATACATTATATATGTATATATGAACCAATTGTATATGTATTTTTTATATAATTTTAAGATATGAAGCTCAAAGTCAACCATGCCATTCTTTTTTTTTTTATTGGATATTTTCTATTTACATTGCACATGTTATCCCCTTTCATGGTTTCCTGTCCATAAATTCCCTATCCCATCACCTTTCCCCCTTATTCTATGAGGGTGTTCCCTCACCCATCCACCATCACTTCCCACCTCCCCCTGGCTGATATTCCCTGATAGTGGAGCATCAAGCCTTGGCAGGACCAAGGACTTCTCCTACCATCGGTGCCCAACAAGGCCATCCTCTGCTACATATCAAGCTGGAGCTATGGGTCTGTCCTTGTGTACTCTTGGGATGGTGGTTTAATCCCAGGGAGTTCTGGATTATTAGTATTGTTGTTCTTATGGGCTTGCAAACTCCTTCAGCTCCTTGAATTCTTTCTCTAACTCTTCCCATGGGGACTCAATTCACAGGTCAATGGTTGGCTGCGAGCATTCACATCTGTATTTGTCATGCTCTGGCACAGCTTCTCAAGAGACAGCTAAATCAGGCTCCTGTCAGCATGCACTTCTTGGCAGCAGCAATATTGTCTGGGTTTGGTGGGTGTATATAGGCTGGATCCCCAGGTGTGGCAATCTCTGAATGGCCTTTCCTTCAGTCTCTGTTCCAAACTTTGTCTCTATATTTCTTCCTATGAATATTTTTGTTACCACATATAAGAATGACTGAAGTATCCACACTTTGGTCATCCTTCTTGTGCTTCATTTGGCCTGTGGATTGTATCTTGGGTACTCCAAGCTTTTGGGCTAATATCCACTTATCAGTGAGTGCATATCATGTGTAGCTTTTTGTGATTGGGTTACCTCACTCTGGATGATATTTTCTAGTTCCATCTAATTGCCTATGGATTTCATAAGGTCATTGTTTTTAATAGCTGAGTATGTATCATATTTTCTGTATCCATTCGTCAGGTAAGGGACATCTAGATCTTTTCCAGCTTCTGATAATTATAAATAAAGTTGTAGTGAACATAGTGGAGCATGGGTTTTTGTTGCATGTTGGAGCATATTTTGGGTATATGTCTGGGAGTGGTATGCTGGGTCCTCAAGTAGCATTATGTTCAATTTTCTGAGGAACCTCCAGACTGATTTCCAGAGTGGTTGTAAAAGCTTGCAATCCTCCAAGCAATGGTGGAGTGTTTTTCTTCCTCCACAGTTTTGCCAGCATCTGCTGTCTTCTGAGTGTTTTATCTTAGTGATTCTGACTGGCGTGAGGTGGAAGATGAGGGTTGTTTTGATTTCCATTTCCCTGATTAAGGATGTTGAACCTTTCTTTATGGGCTTCTCAGCCATTCAAAATTCCTCAGTTGAAAATTCTTTGTTTACCTCTGTACCCATTTTTTAGTACAGTCATTTGATTCTCTGGTGTCTACCTTCTTGAGTTCTTTGTATATATTGGATATTAACTCTTTGTCAGATGTAAGAATGATAAAGATCTTATTCCAATCTGTTGGTTGCCATATTGAAAGGGTGCTTTCCCTTACAGAAACTTTGCAATTTTATGAAGTCCCTTTTGATCATTCTTGATCTTTGAGCATAAGCCATTGATGTTCTGTTCAGGAAATTTTACCCAGTGCCCATGTGTTCAAGGCTCTTCCAGACTTTTTCTCCTATTACTTTGACTGTATCTGGTTTTGTGTGGTGGTTCTTGATCCACCTGGATGTGAGCTTTGTACATGGTGATGAGCATGGATCTACTTGCAATCTTCTACATGCTGACCTCCAGTTGAACCAGCACCATTTGTTGAAAATGCTATCTTTTCCCCACTGAATGGTTTTAGCTCTTTTGTCAAAGATCAAGTGAACATAGGTGTGTGGGTTCATTTCTGAGTCTTCAATTTTATTCCATTGATTTACCTACTGTCTCTGTACCAATATCATACAGTTTTTATCACTATTTTTTCTGCAATACAGCTTGAGGTCAGGGATGGTGATTACCTCTTTCTTTCTTCAGAGACTTGTCATACAGCTTTTTCACTTGCTAAGAGTCACACCAAAGTATTTTATATTATTTCTGACTATTGTGAAGGGTGTCATTTCCCTAATTTCTTTCTCAGCCTGGTTATCCTTTGAGTAGAGAAAGACTACTGATTTATTTGAATTAAATTTATAAATTTTATTTGTTTATAAATAGATAACATTGATAGATTTCAGTCTCCTTGATCCTAGATCATGATGATCATTTTGATGTATTCTTTGATTCAGTTTGCAAGAATTTTATTGACTATTTTTGCATCAATATTCATAAAAGAAATTGGTCTGAAGTTCTCTTTCTTTGTTGGGTCTTTTTGCGTTTTACGTATGAACATAATTGTGGGTTTATAGAAGAAATTATTTAGTGTTTTTTCTGTTTCTATTTTATGGAATAGTTTGGAAAGTATTGGTATTAGGTCTTCTATGAAGGTCTGATAGAATTCTGCACTATACCCATCTGGTCCTGGGCTTTGTTTGGTTGGGAGACTTTTAATGAGTGCTTTTATTTATTTAGGAGTTTTTGGAATATTTAGATAGTTTAACTGGTGCTGATTTAACTTTGGTACCTTATATCTGTCTAGAAAATTGTCCATTTCCTCCAGATTTTCCAGTTTGTCGAGGCTTCTGTAGTAGAATCTGATAATTTTTTCAATTTCCTTGGTTTCTGTTATGTTTTCCTTTTTATTTATGATTTTGTTAATTTGGATACTCTCTTTGTGCCCTCCAGTTAGTCTGGCTGCAGTTCCACTCTTTGAGCCACAGGCCTCCTCTGCTTTTCTGGGCACCCATGTGGAATAGAAACATTCTAAGATCTATTTTAATTTTACACACTTTGAGCTTTTATTCTGTCCCAATTTTATATACCTGGAAACTAAACCACTTAAGGGGTCATTTTTCAGATGTTAATCCCTTATATATCTGCTAGTATATTGTATATTATAGTGGGCACAGTTTCTCCTGTCATATATTATATTCACACACACTCACACACACATGCACACCACACACACACACACACACACACACACACACACACACACACACACACACACACACCTTTAAAGGCATACAAACCTCAACTATACAATCGGGCTACCTTGTTTTGTATCTCAAGCTACAAAATCTTTGAGTGTCCCTTTACGCGTGTTGCTGAAATAGGAGGGAGCAGACATCACAGAGCAGCTTCTGCCTATGTTTTGAAAACAGATAAGATCATTTTTTTCCTCTTGAAGATACTAACATTATCCTGACCCATGGTCAATCTGAAACAAGCTGACATTTATCTCCAACAACCTAAAGGCATTAGCTGAACTATTGTAGATCAGGCATCTACAGAGTAAAGAGTTCACTCAACACAAATATTTACATTAAATATATTCAGAATTATTATTTATGGAAATATCAACCAATGGCAATTTAATAAGAGTATACCACGTTATTCTTTAAGGGATATTTGCTCAACAGCAGAGGGAGAAGAGTACCCTATGTCATTCTGTCTTGCTAGACTAGATGTTCTGTCACTGATTAAAGCTCTGAATGTCCTCTTTAGTTACAAAAACATTTCATGGAGGTAACATTTCTGTCTTAATGGATTCAGGCAATGTAGTGAGAGCTAGTAGAGTGGACACTAAAAGACCCTTAAAGAGACAGAGCTTGCCACTTCTCACTTACCTACTAATGGCAGTCCCTCTCAGGCAGATCTCGCTTTTCTGGGCAGAGCTGGTAGAGTCATTTACAATACAGCTGTGTTGTTTCACTTCATCTAATGCTGCAGAAGGTGCCCCAAAGAACCAGGTTGCCTTTGTTACAAACACCAACTAAATCACATCAGTAGTAAATGGACAGGTAAGATCAAAAAGAAACCACTACTTTCTGACAGAGGTGCCACATGCTCTGAATTTTCAAAACGTATATCTATATTGCATTTGTCTAAATGTTCACACACCTGCAGGTTCCACACCAGTGCCAAATATATTGTTTGTTTATTTCTTTGATATATTGGTAACACAGTTACTTAATGGATTTACTCATTATATGTATTACTCACAATAAATTAGTGGTTCAAGTAACTTCTCTCTCCTTCCTCCACCTCACTTCTCTCTCTCTCTCTCTCTCTCTCTCTCTCTCTCTCTCTCTCTCTCTCTCTCTCTCCTCCCTCCCTTCCTCATTTCCTCCCTCCCTCCCCTCCCCCGTCTTTTTCTCTTTCTCTCTGTTTGAGTGCCAATTAAAGTTTAATACCAAGCTATGATACATGCAGGACAAAATAATTGTTCTCTTTAGAAAGGGAGTGAGTTACTGCAAATGGCATTTTATTCTATGTCTTTTGCCAACTTGAAGAAGCACCTAATTCATAAACTACACGGTAAGCACATTTAACTGTTCTAGGACTTTGCTCATGCTTCATGAAAACAGAGATCAGAGCTGGGAAACCAACTGTAAAATTAAAAGAACTAGATGTTGCCAATAAAGACCATCATTTCAGGGAAATAAATTTGTTTCTGAGAAGTTGTTCTTGAATGCACGCTGGAGGTGCCCACAAGAAAACTAATTCAACCGAGAAACAAATTGATCTAGTTTTGCTGTTTAGTGTGAATAGACTAAAACACAAACCAACAAGTTACAACACTTAATAATGCTCTGTTCTTTATAATGAGTCAATGGAAATCTCATCTTGAATTATTATATTTTAAAATCCATGTACAAATGGCCTGGGATCACAGCCACTGTACCAAGCTATAGTTTTCATTAAGGACCGCATCAGATCTAGCAGACTCAACACAGTATTTGCACAGTCCCTTCAGCATCATATCTGGAGATTTTTTCATTAATACAAAGTATATTTCATGTAGAGGTACAGTAAAAATATGCAATTTGATGTTGCAGTTGGTGTTTTGAAATGTGTGATTTTATTGTGTGAAAGCATTTTATTGGGTCTCACAAAGGATAAAGGGACATGGCTTTGAAAATCAATTCTCTTAAGCTCTGAATTCTGTTATGTGATTTCAAAAGTAACAGGCAACTTTTATTAAAAGTGTGGGAGATAGTGTGTGAGTTACATTCTCCAGCCTCCCAGCTTGTAAAGACAGCTATTCAGTGCACACAGACACATTCAATTTGAGGTTATCGTAGAGAAGGGGAAGAAGACCATACAATCTTTCTTACAAGGGTTCCTCTTTCTTTCTTGCATGCAAGGCTCTGGGAAAGCTTCTTTCACATTGTAATATGTGCATGTGAGTAGTCCTCTGTATTTCTAAATGGAAAAGAATCTTTCCAAATACCCATTGAAGTTGAAGAAGGAGCACACATTGCTCCTCTTCATTCTTTGAGCTTTATATTTAACTGAGTAAACCTATATTGAACACCAAATATAAAAAAAAATAACAAAAAACAAACAGAAATCTTTACAATCTGGCCGGTATAAGGGTAGGGTGACAAATAAGAAAAATGTTAAAGTAATCAAATTTTTATCAGAAAATCCTGAAACATTTTAGCTAGAGTTATAAATAGAAGTTATTTCAAAAGTATAATTTGCTGTATTTTAAAATAAATACATTTAGTTTAGGTTCTCTATAATTCAAAATTTTTACAATTTGAGTGCGAACTAATTTTTTTTTATTTTTAAAAAATGTGATTTATGTGTGTGTGTGTGTGTGTGTGTGTGTGTGTGTGTGTGTGTGTGTGTGTCTGTGTATATATTTGTGTCTAACTCTGTCTGTCCTAGGGTCTCCATTTCTGTAAAGACACATCATAATTATAACTTGCCTTCTCTTACAAAGGAAAACATTTAATTGGGGCTGGCTTACAAATTCAAAACTCCATTCTCATTATTGTGAGAAGCATGATAGCATTCAGGGATGCCTGGTTCTGGATGAGCTGATAGTTCTCCAATTTGATCCAAAGGCAGCAGAAGAGGACTAGACTCCATGCTGGGAGGACCTTGAACATAGAACCTCAAAACCTGTCCCCATAGTGACATACTTCCTTCAACAAAGCCACAGGTATTCTAACAAGGCCATACCTCATAATAGTTCCCTCTGGGCCAAGCATTCAAACACATGAATCTTTTGAGACCATACCTGTTAAGACCACCACAAGCTCTACAATGCTCACTTAGTGTTACCATAATATACACGTGCTTAGAGTTAAACATTAGGGATTAGATAACCTATTAGGAAACTCATTCATAGAAATACATAATTATATTTGTATTAGTATCTATTATATGTATATTTTATTTAGGAGTTGGGCCTTGCGATTTATTTCTAGTCACATTTGTATATCAAATGGTGATATTATTGTCCAGGTCTTTTTAGGAAAATCTGTTGTTGATGCTTCATGTATCTCGTTTCCCTACTATGTCAAGAAGGCAATATGTGGAGGCATATATCCATGTCTTTTGGCTCTTATAGTCTCTTTGCCTATTTTCCCATGATCTTACCAAGCCTTGGGTGTAAGGGAGTTGTATTTTAGATACATCACTTAGGAGTGGGAAGCCTATGTGTACTTAGTTGTAGAACTCCATAGTACTATCCATCTAATGAAAGAAGACAGTACTTGGATGAGAGGTGAGAGTTACAGGTATCTGTGAGCATAAGAAAAAATATCTTTAGAGCAATAAGAATTTTTGTCCTTTTAAAAATAACAGTCAGGTTCTCTCTTTTTAGGGCATTTTACCTCTCCAGACAGTGGTAGTTTTCTTCGGTTGCAAAGCAGATACAAATCCCCTCCTACTGAGATGTATTAAGTCCAAGTAGACAGCTGGCGCTTACCTTCTGTGAGAATATATTGGCTGACCGAGTTATCTCTGTACTATACAAGGCTTAAAGCTAAGTAGGTCTGTGGATTGCTTTTCTAAATTTTTTATTAATGTTTTTCATACAATGTATATTGACTATGTTTTTCCTCTACAATACATTCCAATAATTCTCCACTTTCCTAATTCACCACCTTCATGTTCTCCCCCAAAAAAGTTTTTAAAAAGTAAATAAAGAAAAGAAAAAGAAAAAAGGAATGAATGAATGAATGGGTGAGCAAATAAATCAGTGAGTAAATAAATGAAAATTAAAAAATTAAGCAAAAGATTACAAACAAAACCAAAACAAAATAAACAGAAAACTCTAAACCCAACCAAAATGAAAGAAAAGTGCTATCCATGTAAAAAAGGATCTGTTTTGTGCTTCTGTGTTTCCCTTTGACTCCTAGGCATGGTACCTACTTAGTATTGTGGGTGATACAGTCCATTTAAGAAAACAATATTCGGTTGGGGATTTAGCTCAGGGGTAGAGTGCTGGCCTAGCAAGCGCAAGGCCCTAAAAAAACAAAACAAAAAACAAAACAAAAAAACCAATATTCTTCTTTTAACCAGCAAGTATCAATTACAATTTTTTTTTTTTTTTTTTTTTTGGTTAGGGGTGAGAATTTGCATTCACTTTGCCCACTGCCTAACTTTTGTTGCCTCTTCTAATTAAAAATGATAAAAAACAGTCCATTACAATAGATACCCAACACAAAACAAATTTATACAAGTTTTGTAGAATTTGCTTGTTTGTTTCTTATTGCTTTGGAAATTTTTTAAAATTTTAGTGCTCTTTTACTTATTTACTATTGTTTCCAATTTTAAGTCTTTATGTAGTGTTTCTATGTGTATGTGTTCAATGCTTTAAATATTATACATTGTTCCTTTGTTTTCTTTTCCTAGTTGTATTCTAAAGAAAGTGAGTGTAGCTGTGAATTTGTATAGGTGGGAAGGTTAAGAAATCTTGGAGAAAACTGTGATCTGAATATATTGTACAAAAATAATTTTTCAAACATAAAATGATAAGAGGAAGGTTAGCATGACAGTTCCTTTATTTCCACAACTCAGGAAGTAGAGATAGACATATGTTCCTGTGTTCAAGGCTAGCTTGCCTAAGTATTGAGCTTTGTGCCAGCTAAGACTATGTAGTAAGGCAATAAAAATCAAATATCTGTAAACAGTTACCTTGCAGTAAAGCCTCTGTAAGCTTCTATAACATTTCTGAAACCCTCACCCCTTAACACTCAACTCTTCCATTTCCTCTAACTGCCTTTGGATTTACTTCTCAAATTTAAGTGGTTTTGTGTCAGAAACCAAATGGTATTATTCTTGTGTGTTGCTTCTGTTCTTGCTTAATTATTGGTTGTTAAAATCTGTCTATTCCAGGATTAGCATTTGTGTAAAACCAGCCACGAATTGATTCACATATTTAGAAATTGCCCTACATACAGCCATGCATTTTCAATATCTATGTCTCTTTTGAACTGGTTCATTCCTTGAATGCTATATATTTTGTGGAGAGGTATTTGAACAGTAAGACATTTTGCTGAAATTAGTTCCAAAGTACCTGTATGTTTGCATATTGTAGGGACTATTTTAAGCTTCTGTTTTCCTTCCCTGACTTCGTTGTCCATCTGTCAAAGTTCACTGGAGCCAAGAGCTCAGGCTTTTGTAATGAATTTTGTAATTAGGTCCATAAAATAAAACAACAACAAAAATTACCTGGCAGAAACAACAAAAATATCAAGTCTGTTCTTTGAAAAGTAAATATTCAAGATCTAGTCATAACTGCACAAGCCTTTAAGTAATTTTTTTGTGGTGAGCAGCAGAAATTTTCATTTAATTAAAGTAGAAGTATAATTTCAGAGACTTCTTATGTCATAGAAAAGACAGACAATCTCTAAACTTCCTTACATTTGTAACCAGAAAAAAACATTGGACAAACTGGAAATTGATGATCTATTGAGATCATCAAAGAAGTAAGGGGTTAGTGTAATCACATAATGAAACATGACAGAGAAAAGTATTTGAATATAGAGACCAGTCCTGAGAATTGGTCACCTGTGTCAGAATGTAGCTAATGTCATGATATCCAGAAACCCTATTATATAAAGATTTGGGGAAAATAGCTAAAGTTGAATGCAAGCTATTGTGAAATGTGAGGCCAGTGTGTGTTATGGACAAACTGGAGTTCACATGATACTACAGGATTTCACCCCAGAATACATATAACTCTCTAATGAAAAGATGGGAAATTATCTTGAAAATGTGCTCATATTCTCATTAGAAGAAAAGTCACATACTGCCAATACACTTGCAAGAATCTTTCCACATCCAAGGGATAAAGTCATTTACGAGTCATGAATACTACCACATTTTATTGTTTAAGCATGGGAAAATATGGCTTCTTACAGAGATCTCCCTGTGCGTATCTCACATCCTCCATATGAAGAAAAGGATGATGTGTATCCTAAAACCTACCAAATTGAGAAGTTGGAGAAAACAAATGGAGACAAAGAAAATAACAAGTCATGGAAAGGGGGGATGTGAGAGCAGGAAATCAAGGAAGAGGGTAACACTTGAAATGCAAATATATAAAATATCTGATAAAAAAGAAATTATTGAAAGGGTAGAAAGGAAACTAGTGAAACTATACAGAACGTATTTGATATGTTGTCCCCAAGAAACAAAAGCTCTAAGCTCTTGGGCCCTCTGTAGCTTTAGAATGTTGCTATGATTTCACAGAACTCACTTTCTAAGCACCCAAAGAACGGAATGTGCCAACAAAGATCCTTAAGAATCTACCACATCTATTGTCAATCAAGAAAAAAATGCTTTGTACGGAGGGAGACAATATAATTATAGCTTCAGGCCATTGGAGAAGTCGTTAGGGAAAGGAAAGTAAACATCTGACTTTGTAGATTCTGAGAACAAATTCTAGACTTACTGCACGTATGAGAGGAATTGGGTGTCATATCCCACAAAAGAGCCTCTGAATGGCTGCCTAAGGGAAGGCTTAAACATAATGTGAACTAACATGCTTATTCAATGATTATCTGGTTAGGAAGTATTAGGTAAAATTACATCTGTAGTACATCTAGGAGCATGAAAAATATAGGCACTCACTGAAGAATGAGAACAAGAACACCACAAAAAAGATAGTGAAATGAATTGGTTGTGACTAGGTAAATGAGACTATTCCAATATATAGAACTGCTTAATATCAATAATAAATATCAGTTGCAGCCTAGTGCCAGACCACAATAACAAAAAACTGACTCTAAAGATCCAACAAACGACAGGGACAGTCAACTAAAAATGTACAGCGACATATCTTGCCATCTTTTTGCAAAAGACAGAAAATATTACCAAAAACACAATCAAGGGTGCAGTATTGAGCACTGTCTCAGTTAATATATCTAAAACACTACTCCTACACTTGAGACACAGATAATTTCAAAAGAAAGTGTGGAAATATTTTAATAGCAGAAGAGCATGGGGGTGATCCAGTAGACCTGCGTCTAGTTGAAATGTCAAACACTACACTCAAAAAATTTCACCACCTTGATTGTCTAAATCACACTAATAGACATGGTAACATAGATGGGGAAAGCTCAGGAGTATTCTAGAAACAGGCACCTAAGGAAGAGTGAAAGCAGGAGAAATTATCTTTCCCATAGTAGAACACAGCAATGAGCTATCCAATACCAAATGGCTATCCATGAAAACATATGTGCTAGTAATATAATTCAGAATGAGCAGGTGGTTGTGATGGATATATATATATATATATATATATATATATATATATATATATGTGTGTGTGTGTGTGTGTGTGTGTGTGTGTGTGTGTGTAAAACAAGAATTTAAAAAGTGGAAGACATAAATTTCAGAGATACAAGGTTCTTCTATGTACACAGAAGGATCTGAGGGTGGGAGGGTGGAAGAAGGAAAACTATGCAGTCATGTAAAAGATCAAAAACTAGTGTTAAAAAGAGAAGGAAACAAAAATAAGAAAAACAAAAAGCACAACCTGATATGATAAAATAGAGCAAGTATCAGGCAATATAATACATTCAAAGTCCTAGAAAGACAGTTACTGCAGTAACTTAGAATTGGATAATCATTTGCAAGTTGTCTCTGAAAACGGTGAATTCTTCTTTCCCTAGGAGTCATTAATTTACAGTAGCTCTTTAATTATAGATTGGATTGTGATTAATTTCTCTCACTTACTTTAACGTGTAGACAGGTATTTTCCACAGGCTAATATTGGTTAGGCAACCATCTTGTTGAGATTTCATGGGTCTCTTCTTTGCCATTTCTAGATACACTTTTGCCATAGATGCCCTGGATTTCTGGATCTTGAAATTTTTTCTGTCCCCACTTTGGAATGTTCCTTCATCCTTCAAATTGGGAGTTCTGTTATGGATGTGCTAGTTCAATTTGGGTCTCTATGGTGAGATGCTCTTTGTATTTTGGCCTGTTGTGGATTTCTGTGACAGCCTCCCTATGCTAAAAAAGGAAATTTGATTGATAGATAAGGGTGAAAAACATAAATTTATCTACAGACATAAAATAAATATGTAGAATAAAGTAAAAAGAAGAGGATATGCAAGGGTGACAGTTACATAGGAGTTTTAGAATAAAAAAAGAGAGTGTTGGGGATTTAGCTCAGTGGAAGGCCCTGGGTTCGGTCCCCAGAACCAAAAAAAAAAAAAAAAAAAAAAAGAGGATTATAAATGACATATGTAGAGAATTTTTTGCAACACCCCCAAAATAAAATAAAAATAATATGTCTATCATTATTAAGATAAAGCCACTAAGATGCATAAAATACGCAGTGAAATAAAGATTATTGTCAGAGAGAAAAAATATATGTGTGAATTCTAATAATCAAAATTCAGATGAGATGAATAAAATCACTCTTTAATATCAGTATGTTCCTACCAAATAATGCATCAAGACCAAAAAGACAGTGCAGAATAAATTATATTGGAAAGACAAAGATTAAAAATAGGGATATAATCCGTTTAGTCATCCCTAAACCCATGTACCTACTTTCAACAACAATAAATGGGCTAGGCATACAGACACACTCACACACCCACACCCACACCCCCCACAAACACACACATACACGTATGCACACATGCTCATGCATGTACCCACACATATATGTAGCATATATGAAATATTCTAATACTAACTGAAGGATATGAGGCTGTAGTTGAGAGTCACAGTAACTTTTTTCTTCATGAATAATGTCTCAAAATAATAAAAATAAAAATTAACAATGATAAATTTTAATCAAATTTCAAATAAAAGTTATTAAAATAGAGGATTTAGAAATCATTTAGTATAAGAAGTTTGTAGTAGCACTCCCCCCAGTATGTAGAATAGAAAGATGGGATTACCTCACTCAGGATGATATTTTCTAATCCCATCCATTTACCTAAGAATTTCATGAAGTCATTGCTTTTAATAACTGAGTAGTAGTCCATTGTGCAAATGTACCACATTTTCCGTATCCATTCCTCTGTTGAGGAACATCTGGGTCATTTCCAGCTTCTGGCTATTAAAAATAAGGCTGCTATAAACATAGTGGAGCATGTAGCCTTGTTATAAGTTGGAACGTCTTTGGGTATGTGCCCAGGAGTGGTATAGCTGGGTCCTTAGGTAATACTATATCCAATTTTCTGAGGAACTGCAAGACTGATTTCCAGAGAGGTTGTACCAGCATGCAATCCTGCTAACAATGGAGGAGTGTCCCTCTTTCTATACATCCTTGCCAGCATCTGCTGTCACCTGAGTTTTTGATCTTAGCCATTCTGACTGGTGTGAGGTGGAATCACAGGGTTGTTTTGATTTGCATTTCTCTGATGACTAAGGATGTTGGACATTTCTTTAGGCTCTTCACAGCCATTGCATATTCCTTATTTGAGAATTCTTTGTTAGCTATGTACTGCATTTTTAAATAGGGTTATTTGATTCTCTGGATTCTAACTTCTTGAGTTCTTTGGATATTAGCCCTCTATTGGAAGTAGGATTGGTAAAGATCTTTTGCCAATCTCTTGGTTGCTGTTTTGTCCTATTGACAGTGCCCTTTGCTTTATAGAAGCTTTGCAATTTTATGGGGTCCCATTTGTCTATTTTTGACCTTAGAACATAAGCCATTGGTGTACTGTTCAGGAAAATTTCTTCTGTGCCTATGTGTTTGAGGTTCTTCCCGACTTTTTCTTCTATTAGTTTCAGTGTATCTGCTTTTATGTAAAGGTCTTTAATCCACTTGGACTTGAGCTTTGTACAGAGTGGTAAGAATGGATCCATTCGTATTTTCTACCTGCATACCTCCAGTTGAACCAGTACTATTTGTTGAAAATGCTGTCTTTTTTCCCATTGGATAGTTTTAGATCCTTTGTCAAAGATCAAGTGACCATAAACGTATAGGTTCATATTTGGGTTTTCAATTCTATTACATTGATCTACCTGCCTGTCTCTGTACCAATCCCATTCAGTTTTTTTATCATATTGTTCTGTAATACAGCTTGAGAGTAGGGATGGTGGTTCCCTCAGAAGTTCTTTTATTGTTCAGAATACTTTTCTCTATCCAGTTTTTTTTTGTTATTCCAAATGAATTTGCACTTTTCTCTTTCTAACTCTATGAAGAATTGAGTTGGAATTGTGATGGAGATTGCATACAATCTGTACATTGCTTTAGGCAAGATGGCCATTTTTACTATATTAATCCTGCATATCCATGAACATGGGAGATATTTCCATCTTCTAATATCTTCCTTGATTTTTTTTCAGAGATGTGAACTTTTTGTCATACAGATAAACTTCTTGCAAAATGAATCCAGGAACACATCAAAATGATCATGCCTCATGATCAAGTAGGCTTCATCCTAGGGATGCAGGGATGGTTCAAAATAGGAAAATCTGTCAAACGTAATCCACTATATAAAGAAACTCAAAGAAAAAGGCCTACAATTACCTCATTAGATGCTGACAAAGCATTTGACACAATTCAATATCCCTTCATGGTAAAAGTCTTAGAAAGTCAAGAATTCAAGGCCCATACCTAAACATAGTAAAAACAATATACAGCCAACCAGTAGCATCAAACTAAAATGAGAGAAACTTGAAGAAATCCCAGTAAAATTAGAGCCTAGACAAGGCTGCCCACTCTCTTCCTACCTATTAAATATAGTACTCAAAGTGCTAGTCAAACCAATTACACAACAATGAAGGGCAATATGATACAAATTGGAAAAAAGGAAGTCAAAAATCACTATTTGCAGATGATATGATATTGTACTTAAGTGACCCTAAAATTCCACCAGAGAAGTCCTAAACCTCATGTGAAAAACAACTTCAGCCAAATGGCTAGTTAAAAATTAATTCAAACAAATCAGTAGCCTTCCTCTACTCAGAGATTAAACAGGCTGAAAATTAAATTAGGGAAACAACCACCTTCACAACAGTGACAAATAATATAAAATACCTTGATGTGACACTAACCAAGAAAGTGAAAGTCAGGCTTCTTTAAGTGCATAAATGCTTTAATTTTGTCTCTTCTGCAGAATGGGCAGATATTTCTGTATTCTGCATTGGCCTATGGGAGGTACATGATTAAATAAATTCATGGAAGAATTGGAGAAATAGGTTTCTTAACTATAGAAAGGATGATTACAAAGAAGAGGGAACAGTACCGGGGAGTTTAGGGAATGACTTCATATTGAAGGTTACCAATACTAGAATACAAATACTGAGAAAATAAAATTTTTATGTTCTAATAATAGGTAAGCTATTCTTCATGTTCCATGGCGTTGTAAAAAGCAGAAAGTAAGAGTGTTAGAAAACAAATGAGGATTTTTCATGGAATTCTCAGAGTTGAGAATGATTAACTGAAAAGGGGCTTCAAGGGTGACTTTTTAGGGGAGTAAAACCATTTCTTTTTAGACCTTAGTGTGGGTGATACCTGACTCCATGTATTTGTCAAAGACTGGTAAATTATTGTGAAAAAAAATCTCAAAGAAATAAACTTTATCACATGCCAAGTTCACCTTTAAAAAAAGTCAAGGATATTTTTGACAAATCCCATGATGTGTATAACTGTATTACAGATGTGTTTCTTAATCCCATTACAGTGGTCTAAGAGGCTCAAGTCAAAGGAATTTTAGGTGAACCTAGCACAGTTTTATGTAGTTTGATTCTTCCACGGCTACCATGGCCAGTAGTAAAACTAATTTGCATACATACCATGGTAGAATAAGGAAGTAATATGTTGCAAATATAGGAAGCCATGATTCCTTTTGAGATATGTTAGAAAATTGAGAAAAAAAAATCTGTGATGCCATTGCTTAGATATCTGTAAGTGTGTTTGTTTTAATATGAATATAAATTCAGCAATATATATTTCTGTGTTTACAATGGATATATAAACACATAAGCATAAACATACAGGACATATATGTGCATGTGTGTGTGTGAGAGAGAGAGAGTGTAGAGAGAGAGAGAGAGAGAGAGAGAGAGAGAGAGAGAGAGAGAGAGAGAGAGAGAGAGACCATGTGCACTTTCTCCGGAGAAAGGAAAAAAATATGCCAGTAACTATCAACCTCATTTTTTTATGACAAAAGCATTTCATGAAAGAGTTCAGTTTGCCTCAAACTAGACTGTACAGAATATTGTGGAAAAGAAGTTGAGTAGGCAAGGTCTTGAGGAAGCTAGACATTCTGTGGCCCGAGTTAGGAAGCAGAGAAAAGTATTGCTGGTGCTCAGCTCCCTTTGCCCGCTTAATTCCCATGCAATAGCTCAATGTAAGCTTAAATTTTTAAAAACCTACTTTAATAAAGGTTTTCAAAAATTTGATCCCCCCTTTTAGCCCATTATCTAAAGGTAGGGGAGGAAATTTGTCAGGATACCAGCAGTCCACTTCAGTAGTGTCAAGATACCAACAATTGAGTTCAAAATATCACCAAACATAAATGAGAAATGGTGTCACAATCCAGCAGAAACTGCCAGGCTGCCACATTATCAGCATGAGTCAGCAGGAACTACTAGAATAGCCAAAATTACTTGAGAAATTCTCTACTCTACCTCTGTCAAAGAGGTGAAGAAGATCAGTGAAGACAAGATACCAAAGAAGAGCTGTACAGATAGCAATGCAAGTGCCCCATCACTGTTCCTCACGTCCCATTTATATTCTCTCCAAACATCATGTGTCCTCCCATGTGTCATGATTTAGAAAAACCTCATTTGAGTCAGCCTCAGCAAAACACCATGTGATTCCGTGTTACATGACACAGCAGAAACTTCTACTTCAGTACAACAGTTTTATTACAGTGGATTTTTCTATCATACTCAACATGATTCAGAAAAGTCCTTGGTAGTCAGACCTAAGGGTTGATTTGTCATGATTTTAAATCACATTAAGTTGAAGATCTGGATTAACTAACATATGTATCACATATGAACCCATAGGAAAATGTGTATTTCATTCTGAATAAATTAGATAAAATTATTTTATATCTAGAATTGTTTGTTTCTTTATGTATTATAGAATAGATTTTCCATGTGTCATTTGTCATATATACATATGTACATTAATATATGTATATGTAAACATAGATGAGGCTAATATATTACATATATATCATGTTTCTTCACTGTGTACATGTGGAAAAAATTCCCATCTTTGGTTTTACCTTGTAAGATTGTTTTATTGTAATGTGAAATGTACCCTTTGTGCTCAGATATTTGAACACTTGTTCTCCAGGTAGTGGCACAAGTTTGAAAGATTATAGACCCATGTCTGTTTTCAGGAGGTGAACCTTTGCTTAAGGAAGCAGTTACTCTGGGTCGGCCTCAAAGTTTTATACTGAAACTCTATTTCCTATTCAGTCATCCCACCAGAATGATTCCATAATGTCTTCCCCTCCACGATGAACTGTGCACTTTTTAAAATTTTTTATTAGATATATTTCTTTACTTATATTTCAAAGGTTATTCCCCTTCCTGGTTTCCTGTCCATAAGCCCCCATTCCCTCCCCTCGCCCTCCCCCATAAGGGTGTTCCCCTTATACATCCCCCTTATTGCCACCCCCATATTCCCCTGCACTGGGGGTCCAACCTTGGCAAGACTAAGGGCTTTCCCTTCCATTGGTGCCCCAACAAGGTTATTCTCTGCTACATATGCAGTTGGAGCCCTGGGTCAGTCCATGTATAGCCTTTCAGTAGTGGTTTAGTCCCTGGAAGCTCTGGTTGGTTGGCATTGTTGTTCTTATGGGGTGCACTTTTAAATCACAGGATAAAAATTACTTTCCTTCATCAAGTTGTTTCTTGTGAGGCATGTGACCAGAGACCAGATAAAGATAGGAAAGAGAACTGTATATTTTATTGTGACCCAGGAAAACATACATGAGGCTGAATTAATGGTGATATTTTAGAATGTATTATTTATTGTTATTAATGAAGTTTTAACTTGTAAGATAGTTGCCTAAATTGAGAATTGTGTCTTATTAAAATCTTATGTGATATTTAGATTGAATATAGCAAAGTGACATTTTGAGAAAGGAACCAAAAATAGCATTCTTAGAAAGGTTTTCCCTGTGTTCAAAGCTGGATTTTGTCAGGCATCATATAAAAGAGGTTAAGGGGTTGAAGGTGATTCCTAGCAAGGCACTGTCTGAAGAACACTGACTACAGCAGGTCACAGTTATGATCCTGCTCCATAATGTAGTACACACTATTGGACCTTGTTCTTGGGCAGGATTAGAGTTGCAATTACCCCAGGGCTGGATATTTTTCAAAGGACTAGGTATAGGGAGATTTGGCATCTCAAATATACCCCATCTACACCATTTCTCATGAATCCTCTAAAGAGAAAGTGACATTGCCAGGATATTTCTGAAGATCATTTATTTAGCTACCGTTCTGCTGTCATTTTTTATATGCTTGGTATTTCACTCCCCATTTGATTAAGAGAGGCATACTTATAAATAAAAGATCTTAGGCTCCTGAAGCTGTCATGCTCTCTTATTTCCCTTGTGAAGTCATAATCTCCCATTTGTGACATCACAGTCTATCCACTGCAATCAGCATTGATGTTTCTAGCTGGATATTAAATGCTGCAGAAGAGGAAGACTTTACAAGAGCAAAGGGACTCTCCAGGAATAAAGATCCAATTATTATGTAAATGTGTTTTTCAATTAAAAATTGAAAAAAAAGAAAAAAAGGAAGAAGAGCAAATGAGTAGTGGGCAGGCAGACCCTGTGATGACTATATTTTGGAATAATGATTCTGACATTCTCTTGAATCCTCTCTCCTAGATTTTGTCGTGAATGCATAGTCAAAGCTAAGAAAACTGTACAGTGAGAGGTACGACTTGGTGTAAATACAGCTAATTTCTTAGAGGCAAAATGTTTACTCAAGTAGTTTCCTTGAGATTGAGGCAAATTTAGAGATTATCTTTTTATAAGATTCTCTCATAGCATTTTCTCAGTTTCACAGGATCTGTTAGTTGACTCTGCTGGTCTTCTTGTAGAGTTCCTATCCCCTTAAGGATCTTAAATTCTGCCCACAATTCTTCCATAGGTGTCCTCAGGTGCTCAACAATGATTTTTTTTTTGTGGGATTTTGCTTCTGTCTGAGTCAGGTGCTAGGTGAAGCATCTTGAAGGACAGTTATATAGGCATAACAGAATATAACGAATAGTGTCAGGGTTGGTGCTTGTCCATGGGCTGGGGATACTAGGACTAGTTATTGGTTGGTTATTTCCTCAGTCTCGGCTCCATCTTTCTATATGCATTTCTTTTAGACAGGACAGATCTAGAGTCGAAAGTTTAGTGGGTAGGTTAGGGTACTTATCACTCAACTGGACATACTACCTGTCTAAAGGTAATGGTCTCCTCAGGTTCTATATCCTCATTTCTTTGAGTCTCAGCTAAGGTCACCCCCATTCACTCCTGGGAGCCTCCCCCATTCCAGTTTTCTGGAACATTCTGGAGATCCTTCACCCAATCATACAAGTCCAACTCCCAACCCCAACTCCCAACCCCAACTCTGGCAGTTGCATATTTCCATTTTTTCTCCTGACCTCCTGGCCCACTCTCTAGTCTCTCCACAAAACTGATCATGAAACTCCCATTCTCCTTCCACCTCCACAACCCTTCTACCACAGTTTCCTCTGTCCCTCTGTTTCCTATGACTATTTAAATCCCCCTTCTATACCAGATTCAAACATCATTCCTTGTAACTTCCTTCATAATTAGCTTTTTCTTTCTTTTTTTTTTTTTTTGCATCATTGGAATATATCATGGGTATCCTGTACTTAAGAGATAATTTCCACTTCGAAGTACCTACCATGCTTGTCCTTTTGCTTCTGAGTAACCTCATTCAGGATGATCTTTTCTAGTTCCTTATATTTCCTTGCAAACTTCAAGACAACCTTGATTTAATAGCTGAATAGTATTTCACTGTGTAAATGAACCATGTTTTCTCTATCTACTCTTCTGTTGATGGACATCTGAGTTTTGGGTTATTATGAATAAGGCTAATGACATCGTGGAACATGTGTTCTTGTGATATGGCAGAGCATCTTTTGGGTTCATGCCCAGCATGGTCATGACTGGTTATTCAGGTAGAACTATTTCCAGTTTTCTGAGGAACAAAGAAATTGATTTCCAGAGTAGTTGTACAAGTTACCATTTCTACTAGCAATGGAAAAGTGATCCATTTTCTCCAAATTCTTGCCAGCATGTACTGTCACTTGAGTTTTTTATATTAGCCATTATAATTGGTGTGAGGTGGAATCTCAGGGTCATTTTGTATTATATTTCTCAATGATTAAGCATGTTAAACATTTCTTTAAGTGCTTTCTGCAATTCAAGATTGCTCTGTTGAGAATTCTCTATTTATCTATGTACTTCCTTTTTAAAATGGATCATTTGGTTTCTCCGAGTCTAACTTCTTGAATTCTTTATATATTTTGGATATTAGACCACTGTGGAATGTAAAATTAGTGAGGATCTTTTCCAAATATGTAGGCTGCTGTTTTGTACTATTGACAGTGCCCTTTGCCTTACAGAAGCTTTTAAGTTTCAAGAGGTCCCATTTATTAATTATTTATCTTCCAGCCTGAGCCAAATGGTGTTTGGTACAGGAAATTGTTTCCTGTACCAATGCATTCAAGGCTGTTTCTCACTTTTTCTTCTAGTAGATTGAGTTTATGTTGAGGTCTTTGATCTACCTGGACTTGAGTTTGTGCAGAGTGATAAATATGGATCTATTTTCACTCTTCTAAATATAAATGTCCAGTAAGACCAGCACTGTTTGTTGAAGATGCTGTCTTTTTTCCATTGTACATTGTTGGCTTCTTTGCCAAAAATTAAGTGTTCGTAGGTATATGTCTATTTGCTTTTCAGTCTTAAATACTATTCTTTTGATTAAGCTGTATATTTCTATACTTATATCATACCGTTTTTAATCACTATTCTTTGGTAGTACAGCTTAAGATCAGGGATGGTGATTTTTTTTCAGAAGTTCTTTTATTGTTCATGATTGTTTTAGTTATTCTAGGTCTTTTGTTTTTCCATATGGTGTTGAGAATTGCTCAATTTTCAATGTCTGTAAAAAAATTATGTTGTCATATTGATGGTAATTTCTTTGAACCTGTACATTGCTTTTGGTAAGGTGGTCATTTTCACTATGATAATCAATGCCAATCCATTACCATGGGAGATCTTTCATCTTCTGCTATTTTCTTTAATTTCTTTCCTCAAGATTAAAGTTCTTGATATACAGGTCTTTCACTAGCTGTGTTAGAGTTTGTTAGATCAAAAGGTTTTATATTATGTGTGACTATTTTAAAGTGTGTTGTTTCCCTAATTTTTCTCATTGCATTTATCAGTTAAATAAATGAAGACTCCTGATTTCTTTGAATTAATTTTATATACCACCACTTTGCTGAAGGGATTTATCAGCAGTAGGACTTCTATGGTAGAATTGTGTTGGTTGCTTATGTATACTATCATATCATCTGGGAATAGCTATACTTTGACTTCATCTTTTCCAATTTGTATCACCTCAATCTTCCTTTGTTGTTTTAGTACTCTGGATAGAGCTTCAAGTTCTATATTGAATACATAGTGAGAAAGTTGGCAGCTTTGTCTTGTCCCTGATTTCAGTGGGATTGATTTACATTTTTCTCCATTTAATTTAATATTGGCTATTGTCTTGGTGCATATTACTTTTATTATGTTTATGTATGTGCCTTACATACCTGACCTTTCCAGAACACATAACAGGACGTGAGGTTGGACTTGTCATAGACTTTTTCTTGATCCAACAGATATCTATAGAACATTTTACCCACAAACAAAAGAATATGCCTACCTCTCAGTATCTCATGGTACATTCTTCTCAAGAGTTGACTATATAATCAGGTATAAAGCATCTCTCAGCAAATAGGAAAATATTGAATACCCCTTATATCATCGCTGATCACCATGGGAATAAGCCTGGACTTCAGTAACAACAGGAAAAACAGAAAGCTCACATCAGCCTTGAAACTGAATAACTCTATGTGCAGTGATCACTTGGTGAGGGATGAAATAAAGAAATTAAAGACTTTCTGAAATCCAATGAAAATGAAGTCACAAGATACTCAAAGTTATGGTGTACAATGAATGAAGTGCGAAGAAGAAAGTTCATAGCAGCAATTGCTTCATAAAGAAAGTAGAGAGTTCTCATACAAGTAACATAACAGTACACCTGGAAACTCTAGAATAAAAAAGAAGCAAAGACACCAAAGAGAAGGAGTTGGCAAGAAATCATCAAAATCAAATCTGCAATCAATCAATTACAAAAAGATCAATCCAAAGAATCAACAAAACAAAGAACTCATCCTTTGAGAAAATCAACAATATATACAAACCTTTAGTCAAACTTATGAAAGGATATGGAGACAGTTTCCAAATATACAAATTTAGACATGTAAAGGGAGAGACAACAGAAAAAGGGAGTTTGAAAAAATCATTATGACTTACTTCATAATGACCAATAACAACAACAAAAACTGATAACAATACAAATCAATAACAACCACAAAAACAGGGCTAGATGGTTTTAGTGGAGAAGTCTACCAAATTTTCAAAGAAGAGCTAATACCAGTACTCCTCAAACTCTTCTACAAAATAGAAATAGAAAGAACACTGCCCAGTTCATTTTATGAGGGCACAATTGCCCTGATACCTAAAGCACACAAGGCTCAAAAAGAAAGAAAATTTCAGCCCAAATTCTCTGATGAACATTGATAAAAAAAATAGTCAATAAAATTCTTACAAACTATATCCAGGATCACATCAAAACACCATTCACCATGTTCAAATAGGCTTCATCCTAAGGATGTAGGGATAGTTCAATATATTAAAATTCATCAACAAAATCCATCATATAAACATACTGAAAGAAAAATATCACATAATTATCTCATCTGCTGAAGAAGCCTTTGACAAAATACAACACCCCTTCACACATTTTCATTTACATTAGAGCCTTGCTCTTTTCTATCTTGGCACCTTGGCAGGTACTTTCGTGTTTCTTTGTTTATGGCTTTGAAGTTTAGGGGTACTGTCTTCTTTTCTACTGATTGGTCTTTGTCATAATTACAGTGATGATTAGAGAAAATACTTTCTTCCATTTTCATTTATATTCAAAACATATTATTTCAGGTTATGGCACCTGTGTTTATGTAGTGTGTGAAGGCATATATATATATATATATATATCTGAAAAGTATATACATTTTCTAGGTGGAGTCTATGAAAGTTTCAAATACTTCCAAGTTCAATAAAGGCTTAATATTCTCTCTCTCTCTCTCTCTCTCTCTCTCTCTCTCTCTCTCTCTCTCTCTCTCCTCCCTCCCTCCCTCTCTCTCTCCCTCTCTCTCTCTCTCTCTCTTCTCTCTCTCTCTCCCCCCCAAGTGTGTGTGTGTGTGTGTGTGTGTGTGTGTGTGTGTGTGTGTGGTTACAATGTTTATTTCAAAGTTCGAATGTCAGACTTCACGTAATAGAATGTGCTGTACAACTGACAGCTCTGAGAAACAAGGCTTCAAATACAACAGTGAATTCTCCGTATAAATATCTTTTTGTTTTGGCAGTATGATGAGATGTAGACACTAGGTTAATTCAGCTTAGGAAAGATTCAGACAGAAAAATATATTATACATTCCATTATTGGCTTCTATTTCTTTAGGAGCTATGCGAATGTTTAGATGTTTTATCTGATCCTGATTTAACTTTGGTACCTGTCATCTGTCTAGAAAATTGTTCATTTTCTCCCAATTTTCCATTTATGTTGAGTATAGGCTTTTGCTGTAGGATATGATGATTTTTTTGAATTTCTTTAATATCTCTTGTTAATTGTCTCTCTTTTCATTTGTGATTTTATTAATTTAGATACTGTTTGTGAGCTCTCTGGTTATTCTTTGTAAGGGTTTATCTATCTCATTGATTTTCTCAAAGAACCAGCTCCAAGTTTTGTTGATTCTTTGTACAGTTCTTTTTGCTTCTATTTGGTTGATTTTGTCCTGAGTTAGATTATTTCCTGCCATCTACACCTCTTTGGTGTATTTGCTTCTTTTTGTTCTAGAGATTTTTGGTACACTGTCAAGCTGCTATTGAATGTTCTCTCCTGTTTATTTTTGGAGGCACTCAGAGCCCTGAGTTTTCCTCTTAGCAGTGCTTTCATTGTGTCCCAAAAGTTTAGGTATGGTGTGCCTCCATTTTCATTAAATTCTAAAATGTTTGTAATTTATTTCTTTATTTATTTCTTGACCAAGTTTTCATTGAGTAGAGTATTGTTCAACTTCTATGTGTATGTGAGCTTTCTGTTGTTATTGTTATTGAAGACTAGCCTTAGTCCATGTGATTTGATGGGAAAACACGGTAGTATTTCAATGTTTTTGTATCTGTTGAGGCCTGTTTTTTGACCAATTATGTCATAATTTATGGAGAAGTACCATGAGGTGCTGAGAAGGTATATTCTTTTTTTAAGATGAAATATTCTATATACATCTGTTAAATCCATTTGGCTCATAACTTCTGTTAGTTTCTCTCTGTTTCTGTTTTGTTTCTGTTTCTATGATCTGTGAATTGATGAGAGTTCAGTGTATTTTTCCCACTATTATTATGTGACATGCAATGTATGCTTTGAACTTTAGTAAGGTTTTTTTCTATAAATATAGGTGCCCTTGAATATAGAGCATTGATATTCATGATTAAGAGATCATCTTGGTGGATTTTTCCTTTGATGAATATAAAGAGTTCTTCCTTATCTTTTTTGCTTTTGATTGATAGTCGATTTTGTTTGATAATATAATGGCTACTCTAGCATGTTTCTTGAGACCATTTGCTTGGAAAATTGTTTTCCAGCCTTTTACTCTAAGCTAGTGTCTTTCTTTGTCACAAAGGAGTGTTTCCTATATGCAGAAAATGCTGGGTCCTCTTTATGTATCCAATCTGTTAGTCTATGTCTTTTTATTGGGGAAATAAGTCCATTGATGTTGTGAGATATTAGGGAACAATGATTGTCATTTCCTGTTATTTTTGTTGTTAGAGGTGGAATTATGTTTGTGAGGCTCTCTTCTTTTGTGTTAGTTGAAATTAGATTTCTTTCTTGGTTATTCAGTGTGTAGTTTCCCTTTTTTTGCTAGAGCTTTCCATCTATTATCTTTTGTAGGACTGGATTTATGAAAAGATAATGTGTACATTTGATTTTGTCATGAATATCTTGGTTTCTCCATCTATATTGAGAGTTTTGCTGGATTCAGTAGCCTGGTTTGGCATTTGTGTTCTCTTAGGGTTTGTATAAAATCTACCCAATATCTTCTGCCTTTCATAGTGTCCGTTGTGAAGTCTGGTATAATTCTGATAGGTCTGCCTTTATATGTTACTTGACCTTTTTCTCTTACTGCTTTTAAGAGTCTTTCTTCATTTTCTGCATTTGGTGTTTTGACTATTATGTGACAGGAGGAATTCATTTCTAGTCCAATCTATTTGAGTTCTGGAGGCTTCTTGTATGTTTATGGGCATCTCTTCCTTTAGGTTAAGGAAATTTTCTTCTATAATTCCATTGAAGATATTTACTGGCCCTTTGAGTTGAAAATCTTTACTCTGTTACGTATTTTTCTTTTCATTGTGTTCTGGATTTCCTGGATGTTTTGGGTTAGGTGCATTTTACATTATCTTTGATGGTTGTGTCAATGTTTTCTGTGGTATCTTCTGCTTCAGATATTCTCTCTTCTACGTCTTGTATTCTGTTGGTAATGCTTGCATCTATGACTCCTAATCACTCTCCTAGATTTTATGCCTCCCTTTATGATTTCTTTATTGCTTCTATTTTCATTTTTATATCCTGGATTGTTTTGTTCAATTCCTTCATGTGTTTGGTTATATTTTCCTATAATTCTTTAAATGGTTTTTGTGTTTCCCCTTTAAGTGCTTCTACCTGTTTACCTGTGTTGCTCTGTGTTTCTTTCAGGGAGTTATTTATGTTTTCTTACAGTCCTCCCACATCTTAATGATTGTGATTTTAAATCAAAATGCTTTTCCAGTGTGTTATGGTATCCAGGACTTGCTGTAGTGGGGGAACTGTGTTCTGATGATGTCTAATGGCCTTGGTGTTTATTGTTTAGATTCATGTCCTTGTGTCTCAACATCTGGTTATTTCTGGTGTTAGCTGGTCTTAATGTCTCTGACAGTGGCTTGACCCACTGGCAAGCCTGTTCTGTTTACACACATGGAGACAGGTTTTCTCCCAGCAGAATCTGGTGCAGGCAGAAACCAAAAGCATCCTGTCACAGATGGCTCCTTGGTTCCTATGTCCAGAGCGATCCAGACAGGTTCCTCTTGGGTCAGGAATGAGCAGAAGTGGTGTTCTAACCTGTGTTCTCAGGATTGTCCTCACTTCTGAGAATCCAGCTCTCTCCCCAAGTGATTTGTTACGGTGTGTTGTCTCACAGGGTCAGCTCCTGGTGCAGGCAGAAACTGGAAGCCTACATCATCTTTTAATTCTTTAATCTTCATTTCCTTATCCTAACAATTCCATAGCCTCATGGACTCTGCTTCTTACAATATTTATTTCTAAATCATATATAAATTTCCATTTTTCGATCCATACCCTTTCCTCCTGAGTTCATTCTAACTCTCTGTTCTTAATGTCACTTAGTTCATCCTGGCTAATCAACACAGCACTCACTGGAGTGTAGGTTTCACGTGGTTCCTCAGGATTCCAAATTCATCAAGAAGTCATTTCCCAAAGGACCATGTAAGCTTTTTATGGACCTTAGGATTTTACTGTCTAGATCCTTTCCCATGACCCTGTAGGCTAAGTGGAGGTTCTGTTTCTCATCTTCCACAGCCTCAATACCATCTCTATTCCTCATTTCTTTAAACTGCATCTGTTTCATTTTCTACAGAATGATTAGTTCTGAAAAATTGGGGGAAGTATATTCCCCAGACAGAAAGACTGAAAGCAGAGTAGTTAATACAGCAGATCAACTTTGGGGCACCAGTAACTGTCAGCATACATGGGGTTCATGGGATCAATGGCCTGGTGGTGTTCCAGGGGCAGGAACAATGTCATATCTCCCTTTAAGCGGCCATGCCAGACTCAGCACAGAGTCTCCTATAAAATAAATCATTTAATTGGGACTGGCTTACAGATTCAGAGGGTTTGTACCTTCTCATTATAGCAGGGAAAATGGTGGTGCACATGCAGCTCCAAGTTCTGTAACTTAATCATCAAAACAGCACTAATACAGTGAAATAAGCCACTGGGTTTGGCTTGAGTTTCTGAAACCTCAAGGCAGACCCTCACTGATTCATTTTTGCCAAAAAGGCCACATGTACTCTAAGGCTACAGGACCAAACACTTTCAAATAATGCCATTCACCCAAATAATGCCAAACCACCACAATTGTACTTAGACTGAATTCTCGTAATCCTCATCTGATATCTCCATATTTCAATTTATTAAGACAGGCCTTAAAAAATAGGGAATGAACATTGAAATAACTCACTGAAGGGTCTCATTCTTGGAATCTGTGATTTGAAACTATTTATTGAAATGACATACACTTGATTACATTGATCAAGTATTTTACCATCCAATAAGGAGCTTTTATGAGTGAAAATCATGTTAATTAGGATTATTTCTGGATGATGGGCCTACACTACTATTGCTTTGGTCTAGTTAGGAGTGAAATTTAATTATCAAACTTTGCAGGAAAATTTAGAGAATATCACAGTGGACAGGGAGGACTACTCATCATTAAAGTTCCATGAGGCAAATCCCCCTTCACCCACATAAGAATGCATGTACAAAAAAAGAAATATAAAGTAATGTATTATTTTAATTGTGCGAGCTTTAAAATTTTTCCAAGTTTTGAAGTGCATACTTATATATGATCAATGTTTTAAAAAAAGAAATAAAATGTAGCGGTTTACTATTTTGTCAGTTTTCCTGCATATGATAAAACACTCAAGCAATAAAGTGAAAGAGAAGCCATGAGGAATTCTATTTGCTGTCTAATTCTGTGGTCCATGTTTATCTAGTTTTTTTATAGAACACAGCATCACCGACATTGTTATCATACCACTAACAGACATCTGAGCTCTACTCTACCAAGAAAATTTGCCCAGATATTTCCACATGACAATCTAATAGGCAATTCCTCCATGAAGGCTCTTCTATCTGATGGCACCAGCCTGTGCCGAATTGCCAGGGTTAACTCAGACCCTCCACTTTTTGCAAACTTGATAAGTAAACAGACCACTTTCAGTGGTAACCATTCAACTGCTTGCTCCCAGAATTTTTATATTTTCATTATAAAATAAAGTACAATTTTAAAAGTCCTAAGTTTTTTTTTAATTTTCAACATTTTAAAAGACCAAGATCTCTTTAGAAATCCAAAGATAGTAGGTTTGTATAAAGAAAAAAGAAAACATTCTTTCCAATTCTAAATTGTAAGAATCATAGCATAAAATCAAGCATATGAAAAATAAACAAAAATGAAGATCCTGGTAGTTTGGTGTCTAGCATCTTCGACTCATTCATAATCTTATGAATCCAAATATATCAGCAGTCTCACCCATTTCTGTCACCCACAAATCCACAGAAAATCCAATTTTTCTTCTAGGCTCAAACTATCTCTATGTCACACTTGCTGCTGTCCTTTGGACATCCACATGTGGTACTTGGGTCCTTCATTACTTGTTTTTCATTAATGACCTCTGCATAGGGAAGTCAGTGCTTCCATTTTTCATATTTTGATTGCTTCGATCTTGTAACTTCCAAAACTTCAAAACTAGTGTTGTGAGGAATGTTGTTTTTTGGCTTGCTTACAGGCTTGTGGTTGACTGGTTTTCTTACATAGCCTGGGCCATTTGCCTACTTATGCTACCAACCACAGTGGGCTGGACTACATCAAGTCAAGCCCTCACAGACAAGTCCATAGGCCATCGGATATAGGGAGTTCCTCCACTGAAACTGTGTCAAACTGACAACAAAAAATTAAAATTAAGAGAACCATTAAAGGATTCTAATGTTCTGCTATGGCACAAAGTAAAAACATTAGCCTATTCTACACTGATGCCCCCCAAACACTCAGCTCATGCTTAAAATCTTATGTTGATGTGAAAAAAAGAAAAATGAGCATTACTTGTATTTGAAAGCGTTGTTTACCAAATAAGATACACTCTGAGAAAAGTTTATTGCTTGTTCCTATTATGTAGAATTATGTATTCTTCTTTTTTCTAGCTCATATACCAGACAAGAGAATTTAAAGGAAGAATAATTTATTTTGGTCAGTATGTAGAGACATTGTTAATTATGACAAGAAAGGCATGACTGTATGGCACCTCTATAGCCCTGGAAGAACGATTGCTTAGCTACATTGGAGAAGAAAGATAAACAGCGAAAAGGTATTGGTGCTTAGACAGCTAATACTTTTCCACTTTTTATTCAGTTCAGGAATTGGAGTTCCTTGAGCTAGTTCTTCATATATTAGCACTAGATCTGCACTCATGATGATGAAATAGCATTCTTCAAAGCTATAATATTCATTAATCCATTAAATTGTGGAACTTACCATCTATTATATAATATTTGGAGATTCCCTGCAATTGACCAACCACATTGTGATGAATTATTTATCTGGAACCAGGAGCAAAAGATTACTTTGTCGAGTTTATGGCTTCCAGAGTGAAGGAAGGCTGAAGAACTGGAGACATCCTTCAATGCTTCACATATCTGTGTAAATGCTATGGTAATAAGTGTAAGGATTCCAAAATGGAACCAATTGTGGAAAACCAGAGTGCTAGAGTACTATCACCATAGGAATAAATAGCTTAGATTTCTAGAAATGGAAGTCAAATCAGAAGTTCAGATGCTGAAAGGACAATACTAGTGGACATGCCAATGTGCAATGGGAAAAGTACACATGGCCTTAACACTTCACAAAGAAGTCTTGGCAACTGAAGAAAGCCATGAGAGGGGAAAGGGATCTTCTCCAGGGAAGAACACACTAGTTGGCTCTGCAGTGACAAATTGTTAGCTCCAAAAACATACATTTAAGTAACATTATATAGACTGAGTAGGATATATTTAGGAAAATATATGTAATATCAATTAATATAAAAAAGACTATTAATTTGAAAAAGTGTCATGAGGAGCATGTGAGAGGGTTTGAAAACATTAGAGGGAAGGAATATTTATTATAATTATATGACAATCTGAAAAAAATTTAAAAAGCGAATATCTTATTTTTTTTTAATTATGGAGGTCAACCAGTATGATAATTGAGCATTCATAATGTATAGTCTACTAACCATCTCTGTAACTTGCCGACCTTCTCATCTTTAGAATCCAGCAAAGTATCTAATGGTATCCAAAGTTTTAGGTCATGCTATGACTTTAGGTTCTAAAGAAAACAGATATTTTTAACTTGCTGAAAAATAATGTCTTTAGAGAAGTAAAATCGCCGGTCAAGTACCCAATGTTCATTGAGCATCAGAGAGACTGCAGGGTTGATATATTCACACATTTCTCCCCTTAAAAGAAAAAACAAAGTTTAAGATCATGATCACCACATTCATCATGCTGAACATAATGTGTGTAAAGTTTTAAATTGAATTAATTGAATTTAAAGACTCAATAAAAATAATTTATCATAAAACTGTTTAAATGGTTAAATTTCATAATATCACCTACGTTTTAGAATGCTTATCTTCCTTCTCCATACAAGATTCTAAATTTAACTTAACTTCTTCTGATTCACTGAGACAGAATTTTGGATTAAGTACACTATGAAAAATCTCATATTCAAAATTTATTGTTTGTCTATAGCAATATATTAGATATTTTATGTTAAGTTGACAGAAGATAGAGTCATCAGGAGATAGAGGAAGCTTCAATTGACGCCTCCATAGTATCAGACTGTGGGCAAGTTGTAGAACATTTTCTTAAGTCATGGGGAAGGGCCTAGGCCATTAGTGGTGGTAGTATTCCTGGCCAGGTCCACCTATGTTCTATAAAAAGAGCAAGCAGAGCAAGCCAGGAGTAGTAAGCCAATAAACAACATTCCTTGCTGGCTTCTAATTCAGCTCCGGCCTCCAGGTTCCTGCCCTGCTTAAACTCTGCCTTGACTTGCTTTAATAGTAAACTATGATGTGGAAGTATAAGTCAAATAAGCCCTGCCCTTTCCTAGTGGCCTTAGTCATGGTATTTCATCACGATAATAATCCTAAATAAGAGTAAAATATGTGTCTTATCATTTTTTCCCATACTACTTTGAAGGCAAATCAAGTTCCCCTTGAAGGTGTGGCTTATTCTCCTTGAAGAAGCATGATAGCACAATATGAGGAAGCATTTCCTCACAGTGAGGTTCACCCATCAGAACTAAACATAATCTATATTTTATTTCACTTTTATTTAGAAAGCTGATTTGGACCCCAGGAATAGCCAAGTGGCCAGCTGTGCTCGGAAATGCCTTAGAGCCATTGCAATCCACGCTCCACTGTCCAAGGCTCCCAAATGAAACACTTTGAACACTCATTCAAAGGTGTGAAAGCATGGGAGTGTCACAGTGACTGGCCACACAAGTCCTTTTCTTTTTCTTTGCACTGGCCTTTTGTGTTCCTTGTCCCTTGCTTCTGACAGTTTGTCAAATGTTTGCCAAAAGAGCTGTAGAAGCCTGGGGAAAGAACCAGAGTGAACATAAAGACATCTCTAATTTGAAGTGAAGAGAGCCAAAGAAACACAATTGCTTTCACGAAGCTTGAAAATGATGGCTTACATAGAGAAAGTGAATCTGAACAATGTTTCTTGCCATGATGGGTCCCTCATTTTAGAGTCCAAATCAAAAGATGCTGGCCCTAAAGCAAACCAGGGCCTTTCACAGAATATCTATGCTATTCGTTTCTCATTGTTTATCTCCATAGGCAATTTTGACATTCTGCTTGTGGTGATCCTCTAGGACTTTTGCTTATATAGACTCTGGCACAGTTCCTGCCCAGTGTTGCCTTCTCACAAATTTCTGCCTGATGTATTATTGAAGGAAGCAAATCTGTACTGCACTCAGCAAACATTTTGAAGAAAGTTGTCTAACATGATTCTGTCAGAAATTCAAGAAGTTCTCTTCTCCTGTATAACTTTATCAATTTCCCAAGAATTTCCACAATCATTGTTCCTGTGAGCAACTGAATTGGAATGTCCACTCCCCACAGACTATTTCTGTCTTTACTAATTCACACACACCCCAGTGGACATTCTTGAAGATGGAGATACTCTATGTCAATCAATGTTAGCTTTTTCACCCTCATGAAATTTCTTTCGGGTCAACAATCTTCCACACCATTTTTACATTTATTTCAGTTTCCAATGTAGTGTAGTTTTACTGACTTAGGGATAGGAGGCCATATCCATGCAATGAAATTAAACAGCACAGATTGTGTTAGCTTTAAAATAGGTTTCAAAACCTGTATAAGGAAGAAAAGTTATTCTATTTTTTTGAGAATTTCATGTATGAGTACAGAACACAATTTCCACTCCTTACTCTTTTTTCCAGCCATGCCTTTAATTCACTCCTACTCCTTCTCAAATTCATGTCTTCTTTAATTATTATTTTATTGCCACATGCACACATGCATGCACACACACACACAGACACACAGACACACACACATGTACACACACACATTTTTATACAAGCAGCCTACCATGTCTGTTAAGTGTTACTTGTATGTGCATATATTTAGGGTTGACATATGAGATGAATAATCTGTCAGGAAACTGGGACAAAAAATTTTTGTATCCCCCAAACCTAATCCATTCCTTCAATGATAGCTATGGAAAGAATGTCTGGAGAAAGAATCCAGTGTTTATATTCTGGAGCTAAAATATTAAATGGATGGAAACAGTGAACATTAGAGAAAATGAGAAGGCAATTCTATTTCCTGTTGAAAAAGAATGGGTAATATTTCTTTTAGACTAATAGGGACAATATTAATATTGAGCAAGTGTGACAGATCACATATCATTAGCTGTGCCTGCTTTTCAGAGGTCATACCCTGTATGTCATCTCTTCTCTTTTAGATTATACTGGTCTTAAGAGATATACTGTACATTTCTTCGAGGATAACTATGCACTTATTGTGTATTTTGGATTAGGTCAAGAAAATATTGTTCCTTTTTATCTTGTACAACCTATAGTTACTTATTAATATTCTCACAATTTATGGATCACAATGAAATAAAAATGACATTTTTAACAGATTGACCATTTAATATAGATTTGAAACTGCACTTATCATTTACATATAGCTATTATCTTTGGTATAGGTGTATATGCATGTCATTATATTGATGTTGTGCCTATGTGTGCATATTTGTGTAGTCATGGAAAATGATATCTAATAATAAATCTGTTAGGTGTACTTGGATGCCATAAAGAGAAAAACATGCCTTATAGGAACATAGATAATGTAGAGTGCTCAGATGTGTGATGTCGCTTCATCTGTTACTACATGTGGCTTTCATCTTTGCCCTGTGTCTTTCTAGGTTATAATCTGTTTATCTCAGTTTTAGGTGCCATTCATAGGATCATGATATCCAGAAGATAAAGTGTTTTCTTCTTGTATCCCCTTGTAATAATGAGCAAAAACTACAAAATACTTTCCAGTTAGACCTTTCACTTCTTTCATGACCACAAATGATCCATTGTCGAGATAGATTAAATTAGTTTTTAAGAAAGCTATTAGGGGTGACTTCCTGAGATTATTAGAAATTGCTTAAGTCATCGAAGAAGGCTTACCACTCCAAAATGAAATGTCTTTGTCTGAAAGAAAAATGTAATGATAAATGTGTCTGAATAGATTACAGCATACTAGTAAGTGGTAATTATTCTATGGCTACTCTAGTTGAGGTACTGGGATAAACAATTACATATACTAAAAGGCTTAGTAAACATTATAATATTTCAGAAGCTCTAAGCCCAGTAACTCATAAGTGTGAGTCGGCATCTCTGCTTTTACAAACAGGAAATGACAGGTTTAAATTGATATTGTTCAAGTAGCCACCTCATTTTATCACACATCATTATCCTTTCACAAAGAAAACTCAGAAAGAACATATGGTCCATAATCTGAGAATTACATGAAAGATGTTGTCAATGAACCAATTGCTAAGGCTACTAGTCCTTTTCACTAGAGTGTAATGGCTCATTTAAACATAGCGCTTGCTGATTGTAAACTCGTGGAACTAGAATTTAAAAGTTGCTTTAACAATTTTTCTTTCAGACTTTCTATTAATGGTCTATTTAAGTGTCACTCAAAATCTCAATTTCTTTGCCAACGTATGTAGAAGAGTCTGGAATTGTCCCATAGTTGATGAATAAGGAAGCTTTCCCTGAGTTATCCATCACTGAAACATCAAACTTGAGTTCAAATCTCATTTTAAGAGGACTTTATTGCATACTAATGTTACATTTTTAATATCATAAAATGTTGAAGATATTTTTCAAAGTATTCTCCTTTTTCATGTTCTCAAAGAAACACATGAGTTGTTCACTGCTGGGATCAGGGCTATGGCTTAGGAAGTATAATTCTTAAAATGTCAACATGAGGATCTGAGTGCAGATTCTTAACACTCATGAAAAGTTAAAGGCAGAGGGGGGAAGCATAAAACAACAACAACAAAAACGAATAAAAACAGAGAGAAAAAAAGAGAGAGAGCCAGCCCTATAATTCCAGGCCTGGAAAAGAAGAACCCTGTAGCTTGCTGGCCTGTCATTCAATCTGTGAATTTCAATTTCGTTAAGAGACTCTGACACAAAAACAAAATGGAAAGCACCTGTCCCACAGCCCCATGTAAGATACATGAAGACCTGCAGAAATACATGCACACAAACACTTCACCTCTCATCGTGGATCTTTCTATATTCTCCAATTTTTAGGCCTTGAAGAACAGACGTTCTGTCAGAGATAGCTTCCTGGCTCTCTGGTTTTATTTCTTCAGCAACTCAGGGACTAATATAAAGGTACCAACTTTTATGACTCATTGTTGATAGACTTGTGATTGAATACTTGTTGAATTTATAGCGAAGTCTGTTTTTCTAAATCTGAAGAAAGTATACAGACAATTCTCTTCTAGTTATCATTATCAAGTGTCTGGCATGTAGCCCACAGTACATGTTCTATATAAACATGTCTGATAGACAATAATTTCCCATTTACTTAATTTGTCTTTCTACATACTGGTCTGATGATATATTCTGACACATAATATGTACCAATATGGATAGGGAGGTAACGTGTAATCTGGATCATTCAAGTAGAATTCAAAACGAAGTGACTCAGAAATGTCAAAGACTGAATTTTCAAATTAGTACCTGGAAGACAAAACAACATGGAGAATGTTTATTCTCCTGATTTGAATGTTTTATTTTATTCCCTACTACAATCTCATGGCAGACATTGTTGCTTACTTAGAAGCAAAGAAAATTCTTAAATAATGCTACTTTTGCAAAAAGGTATTTACTGTTTGTCACAACAAAAATGTTATGGACAAGTGAGTCCGACATACACGTATGTAACAGAAGTTGATCATGTTCACTTGCCTTGATCTACATTTTTCTATGGCTCTGTGGCCTCAAGCTGCTTACTGCAAATTAGATTTTTACCTTAATATGCTAATGTTGAGTAGGGGAATTGAACTCTAAATAATTAAGTTGTATGAAGTACAAAACTAAAGCAATCTATTAATGTGTCATGAACATTCCTTGATTATATTTGTAGAGCGAGTTTACCTGCTTTAAATGGTGAATTAGAATTGAAAGGTAAATTGAAATTTGAAAGAAAATATAATAATAAATTCTCTTTCCATGTCATCTTTCAATGTTACGTATCTGAATTGTCACTTAGTAATGCTATCCAGATAAGGACAAATTATGATCATAAGGCCTCAACAGATGTTAATAGATTAGTTTTGACCATTACTCTTCGTAAGTCTTTTCTGGTCACCTACTAAAGGAAAAACTTCCGGATGTTAGTGTGTATCGTGTTACTAACAGCTTTATAAAATTATGGACTGGAATTTTGTTTCATTAAAGTCAAAACTATGTAAGAAGCATTGAGAAATAGTTTGGCTTCAGGATTTCTGGGAAGGTGGTCAAAGTCCCTAAAAATAAGAAATGTGAGGAAGCTCAAGTCCCTCCAGAAAAAAGGCATCATGTCTTGCTATACCCATAGAGTATCTATAACAGCTAATATAATGCAAATGATATGTTAATAGTTGTTATACTGCATTATTTGTGGAATAATGAGTAGAAAACATGTATATAAGTTCAACAAAATGTGTTTATTTGATCATAAATTTGTCCTCTGCAATTAAGTGAATATATAAATGTAGTATCCATTCACATAAAAGGCATATATTATGTCATTCACACATGAAACAAACATACTCAAATGCATATATGTGTATATATATTCATATACATGTATATATGTAAATAATAGATGATAAGATGTAGATAGAAAGATAGGTAGATAGATAGATAGATAGATAGATAGATAGATAGATAGATAGATAGATAGATAGAGATGATGATACTTGGATACCCTATCAATAAAACTGTTCTTTTCAGACTCAATGTGCCTTTTTCTGCAGTCATTTGATGAGAACCCACAGGAAAGCTAAAATATCTCATCCAAGAAGTGAAAATAACAAAACTTTTCTAGACCTTTGACAGAAAATTTGGCTTAAACAAATAACTAGACACTTAGATTAAGACAGGGACTGAATTAATAGGCCATTTCAAATGTGAAGAGGAGAGTAAACCACACAGGGCACTGGGATCCCAAGTTCTAATCTCAGATGGAATTTTCATCAGGGCAATCTTAAACAATGATAACATAATGAAGCACATAGATATACATTATGTAATCAGAAAACTTGCCTTATAGTGAAAATACTTATATTTTGAAGGAGATCCAATAAAATTACTAGGATTCTCAAAAGGGATAGAATTTCATGGTGTAAGAAAGAAACTGACAGGCTTACATATAAAATGAAGGACATATCTGAGGCATTCTGGGTCTTGGAGAGACATATATATATATATATATATATATATATATATATATATAGAGAGAGAGAGAGAGAGAGACAGGACATAGACACACAGAGAAGGGGAGACAAAAGAAAGCGACAGACAGACAGAGAACAAACAACAGAGAGACAGTGCAAGACAGAGACAAGAGAAGGGGAAGAAAGAGAGGAGAGAGGGAGAAGGCACACAAACACAGTTGCTTCATACACATCAAAGACTTCCTGGAACAAAGGCCTTTCCTATGCAGGGTGTGCCTGTTCTGACAGGACAAAAGAGGGCCATGAATATACATGCGTTGTGAAGGTGAACGAGGGTGGGGCTTGCTGAAGTGAAAAACAACCAAATAAATAAAAGGCAACCAAATGAAGAATCATAAATATTTTCTGAATTTCTCATGGAGTCCACACTATCTATTCTGTTTCCTTGAAAAATTGAATTATGATTTCTGAAAATCACAGCCTCATTGTATTTTGCCCTGGCCTGGCCTTAATGGATGATGAATCATAAGCAGCACCTGCCACACACGGGAGCCTTTGCAGTCACTGTGCGTGCTCACCCTGCGAACTGCAATTAAGCTCATATTTTTGCTTCCCAATCTATCTCATTAGCACGGATTTGAAAAATAACTAAGGATGAAAACTTTCACATTTGCATATAGAGACTCTAATACATTCCCTGCCTTTTCCCCCTGATTTGTGGATTAGAAACCCTAAGTGGAAAGAACATTACATACGGAATCAGGAGACGAGAGCTTAAATACTGCCTCCAGCTTTTGTCGTTGATTTGACTGGAGGAGCTGAGTCTCGGTGTCCACGGTTAAAGCATCTTCGTAACATTAATTGACACGGTTAAGAGACCAAAGACAAATACCACAAAATACATACAAAACTTATTGTACTTGTGCTTTTGCCAGGGAGGAGGGACATATAACACATTCCATCACCTTGTGTAGTTTCACATTCTGGAAGGTTTTGTAATGTCTGCTGTTTGACCTCAGTTCTTATCCATGACAAAGTTTTATTATGTCTGATTCAACTATCTCTTTGATCCAAAATATATCACAGGCCCCTACAGCACTAAAGAAATGACATACAGAGGGAGGCTATCTATACTCTCATTTTTCTACTGCACCCCATATTGAAAGTCAACATGTTCAACTTCACAAATCACTTCTAACACAGATGCGCCCAGCTTAAAAACTTCCATTGGATCATTATCTTCCATAGAACAAGTCTGAAGAAAACCTGACTATTTCTAGGAAACCCTAAGTATCCTACTGACTGACTTATTTCTTCTGATTTGAATTCAACATTTTTACTTCTTCCATGGCCCTGTCCCATTTTATTCTTCATACTGGCTTTGCCTTTTTGTTTTGTCCATAGAAGCTGGGAATATCCAGGATATCTACCACACCATTCAAGCTATTTCTTTACAAATAAAGTCTCTCTAGGGCTTGTGATGATCTTGGAATGGAAAGCTGAATGGTATCCAAAATCATAGCACCTCACAGAGGCATCACATTTTTATTGTTGAAAGTAATGTTAACAGTAATCTCAGGCAACAATGAAACCACACATCTTTCTGTCTCTCTCATCTGCCTCTCCAAACCCTCCAATGTTTCTGATTAGAAGGTAATATACACAGGGCTGGCATATAATTTTTCTCTTTTCATGCATGGGAACACTAGTGCTTGACATAATCTTTAAAGAGACAGTAATGGGAGATGAGAAATGCATACATGTGCACAGTCACACACATATGCATGAGGAGAAGTAGGGAGAGAAGAGCTAAACAAGACTGAACTTCAGCAAAGGTCCCTTCTTGGCTGCCCTTATCATATGGAGGATGAAGACACGCCATTTTGCTAATAAAGGTTTTTCCCCCCTCCATACATTTAATGTCATCATTACCAGCTTATGCCATTGCTGACTTTTCCCTTGGGGAAATGAAAAAAAAATACAGCTATCCAATGATCTGAAGCCCACATACAATGATGCCTAAAATCTTCTACAGATAATCAGGCAAGTGGTTTGAATATCGAACCTGAAAAGGTCACACTGGTCACAGCTATAATTGGGCCCAATACCACATTGTAATTAAAGCTACAGAAGGTTGGAAAGTGCCAGCTCTCTGTCTCTCCAAAGACGAAGGAAATATGAGTTTCACAGACCACAGGAAAATGCACTGATTGATTATATGGTGATATGTATTATCCCTAACAGGATCATTGGAAATTCCAGGATTGGATGGACCACCTCCTTCTCCCAAACTCCCACCTTAAAGGGCCTTAGGATAAAAACACATCAATTGCTTTCATATACTGTGATAATTTTACAGTAGAAAGACATGTTCTTAGTACCAAATAATTATAGCACTACTTGATGACTGATTTAACAGAGAAAACCCATTTAATTCCATTTGCATTACAATTTATAGTGCTTATGATCAAAGCATACTCTCTTACTGGACAGCCATTGCATTAAAATTGAGAATAATGCTAACATAACAAACTTTAATTTGTGTTTTGAATTCAAGGGATCCTCTATACAGAGGAAATGTGGAGTTAGGTACTCTGCTGAGAACTAGTTTGCAGCATTAGAATGAACAAACACTAGCACATTAACACAAAGAAATGTCCTGAATGCTTCTGCAGGAAGAAATATTTTATGGAAACAACTAATTTTCTGATTTTTCAGAGTGGTATTCTAGAGATCAATTACCAAGATGCAAAGTCCAACAAATTCTGTCATAAAGATATAGAACAGATCACTGTGTGGTTGGTGTGGAAATATAAGACTTAAAACAGGGTGACCTGTTAGAATCTGTCAGGTGGCTTCAGTGGCTTCCTTCAGCAAAGGAATATATTTTAAATAAGTTAATTATAGAAATTAGAGAAGAATCAAGAGAAGCCAAAATAATTATAAGAAGTTGCCTTCTTCAACAATATTCCAAGGATATAACATGAATGATTAAGGAGTCTATAGGCTTGCTTTGTCAGTAACTTTGGCATCAGTAACTAGCATGTTTAAGGTATTTAAATGTTTGATCCAAATAGTTGTAAGATACATTTATGTATTACATAAACTCCAAACCAGAGGCCTTCTACAACATGGGATGAGTAAAGACTGTATCGTATGTTATCAGAATCAGAAAATGGTAATGCAAAAGCTACTTGGGGAAACTGTTGGGAGGATATATTCACAGAAATATATATATATCCATTCACAGACATGCATTGTATCTGCATTATTCATTGTATCAAGCTTTATCAAATTTAGCTCGTGAGCTAATGATTTGAGCAATACTTGTTTCTGTCTGGAACTGAGCTGGCTAAGCCCTACATAATGGAGACTTTCCAACAGTGAAGTATACTACATCCTGGGAAATCAGTGGAGTGGGAAATCAGCATGGAGCACTCTGTGTTATATGCTACTTTTCTCACTTTTGCTAGATGACTTTCCCTGTATATCAATGTACAACCACCTCTTAGAAGATAAATTCTGTGTGTAAATATGTGTGTGTGTTTGTCTCTCTCTCTCTCTCTCTCTCTCTCTTTCCCTCTCACTGTGTGTGTGTGTGTGTGTGTGTGTGTGTGTGTGTGTGTGTGTGTGTGTGTTTGTAACATATGCATTAATGATCTTTTTTTTGACAGTATATGTCAAATTCTGTTTCCTACTTTGGTTTTAGTGGAAACAATTGGTGATTTTGTCTCTGTTTGAGATTCTGTGTATGCATCCAAATTATCCATGTTCTGAAGGGCACACATAAATAATTATCTACTAAAGCACTGTTTTTGGAAAAATGTCAGTTTTCAAACAAATATTTCATTGCTATTCTCAAAATATAAATTTATGTTTAGCACTAAAATGAGTTTGTAGCCACAGAGTGGACTAGCTCTCCTCTTTTTTCTAAGAAAGAACTTATTGGTAGTGTGGGGAAGGCTAGATGGCAAATCAGAAAATCAGTTCTTTCAGGGATGTGTACTAGGACTTAGCATACCTACAGAAATCCATGTTTGATTATTCGTCTTTTGATGTTATCTTATTATTTCACAATCCCTGTCTTTTATCATATATTTTGGCATTTCTATCTTATTCTACTCTCTTTCCACGTGTGCATGTATGCACTTGGTCATTGTGTTCAAAACCAACAAAATCTTCTCCACAGAGGAGCCCTACTCTATCCTCAAAAACAAAGTAAATTGGTCCAACATTATCTCCTAGAACATTGATTCTCAACCTGTTAGCCACAGGAGCCCAATAAACCTTTTGCATGGGTTGCAGATCAGATATCTGGTATATCAAGTATATACATTACAGCTAAGAAGTAGCAACAACAACAATAAAAACAAAAAAATCCATCTACAATCTTAATTTATTCAAGGAAACAAGTGAGGGATTTTTTTCAGAATATATCATATTTTATTTGAAAATATTAACCTACTGCCATGCTTTGATTTTGATTCATTCTGTAAATAGGAAAAGAAAGACAAGGAAATATAAATTATTATGCCAAATATATGACCATTTTCATCTTTAATTGTGTATTATTCTTTAAGAATAGATATTTCCTCTTTTGATTACAACCTATTATGTGAAAGCAAATATTTATCTTTTCCAAGAGACAGTTAGAAATAAGGACTTTCAGCTTAGCCTTTAAGCCTTTCTGCATCCATTCTTATAATTTTATAAATATGCTCATTAATCCTGTAACGTGTCTATCTCATAACTGAATTTCATGTACTCTCCGTCCTCTACCTCCTTTACCCATCTTAGTTGTATATTTAAAAAAGAATTTGTTTGATTGTAAACAAACTAAGTTACAGTTCTAAATTTCACGGATGGTTTTTTGTCTTTGTTTTTTGTTTGTTTGTATCTCTAATTATTTTTGCTTTACTGAAACACAATTTTTATAATATTGACATGTATTATATCAAAACAGAAAACATATTAACTGATTACTAATGTGGGATTATAGAATTTCGATAATGGATCCTTGCTTGCCTCTGGGACAGAATAAAGTTATTGCTGAGACAGAAGAGGAGAAAGTTATACTTAGAGGTGGAGAAATGACTCTACTGTAAAAAAACATTCTATTCTTTCAGGGAATCTGAGTACATTTCTCAGCAGTCTCATTACAGTGGGAACACAGGGCCCCCAGAATGTTTGTAGCAGATAAGCAGCTCAGTCTCCATATAGGTTTCCCAATAACTGAACTTGGGGCTGTCCCTAAAGCTCTAGCCTTCCCTCAACAGGGTTGCTTTGTCTTACCCTGTGGGGGAGAAGTTATCCCTAAGCGTGCAGAGACTTTATGCTCCATGTTTGAGGAATACCAAGGGGACCCTATCATATCAGAGGAGAAGAGGAATCAGAAAGAGGAGGGACTTTTTGGAGAGAAGTACAGCTTTGGGGATGTAAATAAAAAATAAATAAATAAATAAATAAATAAATAAATAAATAAACGTAATAAACAAAACTTAAACAAAAACAAACAAAATGAAACAAAACAAAACAAACAAACAAAAAAAACTGCCAGAGGATCAAATCCCTCATCTGGCTCCTTTGGGCATTTGTACTTGTTCATAGAGAGAGAAGAGAGAGAGAGAAATAAATAATAATAATAATAATAATAATAATACAATAACAATAATAATGGCTCTTTTTTAAGGGTGTCCCTTAGACTTTGTAAAGATGAAGCATAATATCTCCTTTCTAGCCCATAGCTATTAGAAAGTCATTGAATAGAACAACAAAATCGATTGCAATGCCAGAAAAGAGTAGAGGGGTTGTGTGTTTCAAATCAGTGGTAGGAATATAAACATGTTTTTCCAATAAAAGAAGATATCTTGACACATGGCAAAATACACCTGCTGTTGAGTCATGGGTACTCTTGTTCTAGACCAATCAGAACTGGAGAAAGCCGGCAAAAGTCTGTTTAGGGATGCACTGTGAATGATGATCTGAGTATTCCTGCTCATAATTTAGAAAGGAGAGAAAAATATTGCTGGACTGACAGGTACTATTGCATCTTGGCAATTGGGGCCCGAAATAGCTATGAAAATATGAAAGACTTTCAATGTCCACCAATACCCTAGCAGAAAGCCTTAAAGAAAAAAGATAAGAAGTCCAGGGTCAAAACACCCAAGATTCAGCTTCCTGTTCCTTCACATATCTTTCAACAGGAAAAATAGATGTACTGTTCTGAAAAAACAAATCCATAAGAATAAGAAGGAGGATTTCAGAATATGGTAACCTAACCTTCTAGCCAAGGGAAAAAGAATGCTAAAAGGAAATTGCCTGCAGTAGATTGCCAAGCGATGCAGTCTCGTGTAAATACAGTCTTTCTTTGTAGGTGCAGTTCTAAAATTTGAGCCCCTAAATTTGGTTCAATGTCTTTGTGTGGAAAATAATGACTGATGGTGATACCTGCACAATAGTAGCTTTAACCATGCAAATGTTCCCCTGTCTGCATCTCAGCTACTAGGTAAACTAAGCCTCCAGGAGGAGGGTAGTGTTAGCAATGACTTTACTTACTGATAGAAAAATGATAATGACTTATAAACTCTTCTCTCTGACTCAGTGTGAAAACAGTGGTAAGGCAGTATCCGATTCTTGCTATATTTACCTTATTATTGCTTCTCAAACAAGAACAGGGCACAACTTTCAGGAAAAATAAGTGGATATGATTGTTGGATATTTGTTGGTCTCCACACCTTACTTTACTTGCAATACAGCAAGGCCACATTTCTCAGGCCCAGCATAAGCTAAGAGAAGTGTGAACTCATTAGGATTTCTGTCTCAATGTGGTTCCAAAATTGGTTTGGCTTATGTTCTTTTCTAAGGGGTCTATGGCTTCCTAGTTCAAGGAACTATCTCTTTGGTACTCAATAACATGAGAGGAGGCTTCCTGAATTTTATGTTTCAGAAAGGAGATAAAGTAACAAGAGTTCCCCTGGGCTCTGCCCTTTGCATACATTTTATCTATTAAATTTTGCTATAAACGGAGCTACAATTTAGCAGCCCGTGGAATCAAATTTACATAACCAATATTGCCTTTCTGTATAGTCAGGGTATAGCCAGTCTTTTGAAGAATGTAATATCAATGACAATTGATAATGTCAATACAAAAGCAAGTGGAGAGAGACCTAAGTCATTTGAGTAAGCAAGAGAGAATACAGGATGCAAAGGGGGAGAAAGAAGAGAATGTTGTCTATGAGGATGATATAAAATTAGAGAAAAGTTTTAAGGGGTTTTAATTTTACAGAGAAAAATTGGTCAGCTTTCAGATCTAATTCAGCTGACACTAGCACATGTGTCCTACCACAAAAACTACCATTCATGTTTGTTTTGTTTTGTTTTTAGATTTTTGTTTAAAACTTTATTGTTTCAGTTTTCTATCAGTCCTACAGTCCAATGCAGAGTGTTTTATGATTGACACATTTGAGTCATCCGTCTTCTCTGTAAGCAGAAGCCTACTTCCTACTGATCTATCTGGGAACAGGGACATTCTGTGAAATCTAAAGGTGGCTCTGTGCCACGGAAAGATAAGTTACCTGTGACAGAGCCCAATCACATATCTCTGGTCACTAATAACTGAATCAGTCGGGAATAAAACTTTCCTGTAGCTTGGTGTCTCTTGATATGATTAGATTGCGTTGAATTCCATTGTGCTGAGAGAGGGTCTGGGCTGCCTGGATTTCATGGATCTTCCTTTAATTATTAAATATGCATATTTCCTGAGTTACTATAGTTACTTCAATACTTAAATGTGACTTAACTCATTGTATAAGTCAGTAAGGAAATGACCCCGTCTCTCTTAGGTCATTACTGTACGTCTGTCTTAAGATGTGTTCACATGTTATATTGACCAGTAGTCATTTAGTTTGAGAAAATGAAAGTCCTACTAAATGCACCTACTGAAGCCCTTGCCGATAGATTATATGTGCCCGCCACTTAGGTCCAAGTCTGGACAAAATTAATTTTCTGCTGCATTTAAGATTTCACTATGTTTTAGACCAAGGCAAGAATGTCTAAGAAACATGAGCTTCTAGGAGAGATGCAATGGGAAAAAAGTAAGGAAACAGTCTAGTCTGCTCATCTCCCCTGTAATCTAGCTCAAAAGCGCTTATCTTTGCTGCTATTATGACAATCGCTGAACATGACAGCATGCAGCAGATCTGAGATAAAACTCAGGCTTCAGGGCCAGTTGGAAATAACACAGCTCAGAGTGTCATGGTCTCTAACCACCTTCCCCTCACTGCTGATAGCCGGCTCAAAAAACACTTTGAACAGAGAAAATGAAGTTTACTTTTGTGTCTGTGTTACTCTGCCTCTCTTACCCTTTGGTGCTTCCTGTCAATATCTGCTCTTCCTCTCCCAGGTCCAAGACTGACATGTTCTTTCTACCAGAATTCATATGTGACCAGCTATATGCTTTATTATCAACCTTTAATGTTATATTAAAATCACCACAGGTGGGTTTTTACGATTATTTATTTATTCTTGACTTTTGATTTGTCCCTCTTTCTTGCTTTTTAGTATAAATCTTTCCTCTTCGTCTGGAGTTCATTTTAGTTGGGTCAATTAAGGTACTTGATAGTTCTTTTTCTTATAACCATGACCAAAATCCTCACGAGAACTTCTGATGGAAATTTTATTGATTTTGTTTCTTAACTTCCAGGATTCAGTTGATGGAAATATTCAGGCTTCATGCTCTTAAGTAGCTTATAATGATGGGATAGAATCACCATGTAGCAGAGGGAGATTTTCACTGCTTGACTTACAGAATGATGGGGTTCTGGGAGTTCCATGGACAAAAGACCTGCCCCTAGTTGTTTGTTTCACCACCAAGATCTAGAGTTCTCAGAATCTTCTCAACTGAATACCACCGACTGTTGTTCAAGCTCTAAACATAGGAGCTTTTAGGCAAACACTTTGTATCCCAAACATAATAGAGTCCAAAGCTATCAGTTAGAGGCTAGGAAACCACAGGGTTAGATACATATGTTTTGGGGTGATCTTGTTGTAGTGTCAAATTTCCTCAAATTCAGGTGTTATAGCTCCAGAACTATTGCTATGATCTGTACAGGCAATGTCTTTGTGGAGTGACTACACAAATGGGATTCTGCCCTCAAGAATTGATTTATTCTATATATGGCAAGGGTTGTGGGGGAGGTAGCCTAGGCACCTTTGTTCTTCCAAGTCTTCTACACAATGAGAAAACGGTGCTCATCTCCAGTTGCACTTTCATACCTTTTGCTCTATGAAGAAACCCAGATGTTTCCATCTGTGCCAAATAGGCTGCCACTAGAAATGAAATGCCAGCGCCTTACCTTGGACTCCCTGCATGCTGAAACCATAGAAAATGTGTCTATATTTTTTGTAATTCAATCTTTTACACAGAGCTGGCATATGTGCACGAAAAGAGTTGCACTCTTGTACTAAAAGCCACAACTCACTTTCAACAGTCTTTCCCCTATCTTCACTTTCATTTTCTTCTTCCCTACACCTTCATCATAGGTTGCTAACTTTCTCCCTTTAGCCCCTACTGCCTGCAGGGTGTCATGTCATGGCAACCCATTGTTATCAGCCCTATTGCAGTGAATTGATAGTTGCTTATCCTAACCAATTTACACCTTTGCTAAAAGTCTCTTCAGTAAGCCAATTTTAATGCTTTTAAAAGTGTCCTCTTCAGCACTGTTGCTGCAAGTGTGTATTAGTTCAACAATTATAGAAATAGGATTGGAGGATTTGCAGTTTCTAAAATTAAAACTACCATGTGACATAGCTTGGAAATATATGCAAATGATTTTAAGTCAGCACACCATAGAGGAACTTATGCATCTTGTTTATTTCCACACTATTGACAGATCTTGAGTTATGTAATCAACCTAGGTGTGTCTCACTTTAGATGAATCTTAAGTCACTTTAATATGACAGGGTAGATATGTACAGATTGGAATTTTAGTCAACCATAAAGAATGGAATCTTGGCATTCCTTTGAAAAATGCATGAAACTGTATGTCTTCACATTAGCTAAAATAAGTCAAATTCATGTAGACATTTTCTTACCCCTGGATCCAAGGGCTTATGTAAATGAATACTACCAAATATACAGGTTGACACCTGGAAATCTTATTGGGGTGGCCAAAGAATTAAAGGCATGAATAAAAGTTGGCATGCGGTAAGTAACACTTGCTCTGATGGAGTGCAACTCCTACTCAGGGACCTAAAACCTATGGTCTGTCACAAGAGAAGTTACCTGGGCTTAGAATGAGGTCTCTGTAGGCAAAAGCCATCTCAGGTTGTAGCTGTCTGTGAAGAGGAAGCCACAGTAGCTAATTTTCCCACATACTAGTCAATTGATTGCAAACACTTATATGTGTACTTGCTGTCAACTTGGACAAGAGGAAGTCTTTGTCATTACTCTAAGTTTCACTGAGAGGGGAGTGGCTTTTCTAATCCATGGGTGTGAGGCATTCAATGTTTGACATAACTATGTCCATCCCAGCCACCACATTCTCTCAGTACTTTATCCCCTCTTCCTTCATTCACTAAGGGGTTTCTCAACTCTTTATAATATGTATAATATGTATAATATGTAATACATTCAAACATTTCACAGAGTTCCAAGACCACAATGCATTCTTTGAAAGTGTAAGTCAATTTGGCTATTCTCCTTTGCTAGGATGCACAGTTCACAGATGTGAAAAGGAAATAGAAGACTTGTAGAACAGAGGGGTTCCTGAGTGTTATATCCTCCATTAAAAGATCAGCTTCAGCGCCATGATGCTATCTGCTTACTAAAACTTAAGATTCTACAATGTGGAATAATCACTATACAACTCTAAAGGAAACGATGGTTTTTCTTCATTATCCTTTTTGTCTAATATATTCCTTTCAAACAAGGAGGAAATGAAATTAAAGACAAATATAAATTTACAGAAAGATTTCTGTAAATACAGATTTCACAGAAGGAAGGGCAAAAGAAAGGTGTTTTCCAGGTCACATTGTTATGATTGACTTTTCTTTTTGCAAAGGTGCTTGATTTTAATGGAGCAGAGCCTAGATGCTCGCTGCCCCATACTTCTATGAGGATGTCCATGACTCCCCCATACTCTCTCTTTCCTCTCTTGCCTCTGCTTATATGCCTTTGCCACCTTATCTGTGTCATCATGAGTGGTGGGATTTTGGAGCAGTCTCGTACCTTCCATTTCCTTCTATCTTTTACTGCAAGTTCCCAGGTTGTCAGAGAAAGGACAGAAAGTCTGAAATTTAAAAAGAACATCTTCAAGGTATGGCTGAGACACATCTCCATAATAGCCCTGTGAGTGACAGGCAGCAGAGGCTGTGTCTTTTAAAGCAGCAGGCATCAAGGTCTATAACCACATTTTTCTAGAGGCTGAACTCAGCCCCATGCTGGCCACAGTAAAGTGCTCATAAATAACAGGATCACAGGAAATTGGAAAATGATGACTACACAAATACAAGAGGAATTTTTATGTTTTCCAAAACCCAAACGGCATTGACAGTTCGTCTCTCCTTGGCCATAAGTCACTATTCCTTAGGGAGCTATTAGAAATTTGTGAGGGGGTAGGAAAAGTCATATTTGGAGAAGGGCAAGTCTCACAGCCCAGGCTAAAATGGTGTAATTTGCTTTAGGCTCTCCATATGTCATTTTTAGTACTCCTCTTATATGCCACCAATGCACTAATTCGCTCTCTGGTATTTGTCAAAGCAGGTAATAAGGTGAATTCCCAGTATGATACAATGACTAATTAATGTTCCAAGTTACCATGCAAGGGTTAATTATTTAAAAGCCAGCTTAATAAAACAAATGCATTTTGAATGTACATTTCAAGCAACTACTAGGAGCAAAACAGTACAATTTGGGGAGGAAAGAAATGCTTTCTGTAAGATAGAGTATTTGACATCATCAAGTCAGAGACTTTTGTCACAGGATATGAAGCTGATGTAGCATTTGGGTGGCAAATTGTTTTGGTGTCTCTGTATGAAATCACAGTACTCCTTTGAGATTCAAACCTAGTCTAGTAATGATGAGAGAAGTATTAACATTAAAATGAAAATTAAAGAAAGAGTTAGGAAGGCAGAAAGGAAGGAAAAACAATCAGATGGAAAGACAGAAAGACAAAAAGACAGAAAGACAGAAACAAAGAAACTCAACCCCTTTAAAATCTAATGAAAATATGCATAGTTAGTTACAGTGCCTAGACTAGATTGAATTTTTTCTCTCCCCCTTTCACTCATATTAATTGGATAATTCGCATAGCATATCACAGGTCAGTACAAATATTTGAAAATCAAGATCAGTGAAATTGTTTTTGAATTGAGCATTTTATTTATTGAAATAGGTTTTCAGAACCCCTTGCATAATAAAAATGTTCACATATGGATCTTATGGGTGATTTTTGTTGAACTTGGAAACATAGAATCAAAGACAGTATAAATATGCATCCTGTGTGACAATCAAAAAATCCTTACTCAGTGTGAGTTTGAGTTCATTTAGGAAGGACTACGATGCTCAGGACATTATAGAGTAGTGACATGTATTTATAGGGAGGTGCGCTCTATGAAGCACATGCAGCACAACAAACCCAGTCAAACACCTCCAACTCTGCTATCCTATTCCTGTCTGTTCTGGTGTCATAGCATTTTCTAAAATAAAATAACCAAAATGCAATATCATAATATGTTTTCCTTTCTTATAGCTTTCATTCAGTCTCTATATGAGCTTCATTTATCTAGATATATGTTTAATGGTACACTTTATATTAGAGTTTTTATTACTTTGTCTTAAGTGCCCTTATGGCAAACCCTTTTATTCCATGTGCAGCCTTTACCATTTTTAGTAGCCTTTGTCATGTCAAATGTACACTAAGCACAAATGGATATAAAATGAATGAATGAATGAATGAATGAATGAATGAATGAATGAATGCAGTAATGAAAATATATAGGTATTAATATACACATAAGGAAGGGGAATAGAATACTTATCTTAAAAGCTAAGACCAATTTAAGGCATCCAGTGTAAAGCCGTGACTAGTCTATTAAAAATACTGGAGTTCCTTTGTTCTGAAGAGAATCAGAAAGGGTTAACCTTAGTCAAATGTACTTATTTTTAAATTTTGAAACAAAATGAGAGTAGTCATGTGTGACTAATTCAGAGTGATATTTTAAGGATTAAAAGTATTCATTAATAAAGGGGAAAACCTTTCTTGCATGAGAATGAATTCATGCACTTTCCTGAGGAATGGAGCCTGCCTCTGGAACAGGGCTCAGGGTATTGATTTGCTTAGAGTCTGATGCTGCTTGAAGCTGGATAATGCCATTGTATTCAAGCCCACATATTCTGAAAATTACAAAGGAACTAGAAATTATCTTCCTCAGAGAAATGGGACTTAAAAGGAAATTCATCTTAGACAGAATCCAGGAGTAAATTTAAACATGAACCCATGAGTTGTATATCTCTTGCACAGAAAGCGTCTTCCATTTCAAGCCACATAGGCTTTGTAAGGTGGTTGAAATTCTACCATTAAAGCTCAATTCTTTTGAATTCGAGAGCTAAAATCCCTTTAGACTCCCCTAGGAGGTGTTACACATTAAAGCATAATCATTTAATAAAATGATGGTTGCTAACATTTATTGAGGGCTTAAGATGTGCAAGACACTCTTCTAAGTATTAGTGTTATCTGCTTTAATCCTTACAGTAACCCGATGAGTAGGTAATGCCACCATTCTACAGTATAGATAAGAGAACAGGGATTTCATGTATTTAAGTTACTGTCACAGCTGGCACTGATGACCAAGGTCCGAGTCCTGACGTGTGATCACTTAAATACCCGCACTGACATAATGACCACTTACATCATAGGTAAACAGCAGACAACACTATTTTGTTCTTGAGATATCCATGGGACAACTGTGGATGCAGAGAAGCTGAAGAGAGTGCATGCCTGCACATAGAAGTCTCCAGAATAGAATCTATAAAGAACTAATTATTTAACAATCTTGATATTTTGGTCCCAATACTGGGCCCTTTGAAACTTCTAGAATATAGGCCTCACTTTGTAGTAGTCTGTGGACTTCATCCTCTTCCAGTTCCATCACTAAAGGCCTTCTTCAATTTCTATGATGGTAGCAAAATGGCTCTCCAGTGGAAGCGCACCCTTTTCTCCCTTTAAATGTTCTTGAATAATTAGGTCACAAAATTCCATCTCAGAGCCTGAACTTTGTGGAGAATATGCTAGGGTTACAAAAGAGCATCCCGCAGCTTAGGCAGACCATTGATATTTATTGTCTACCAAAATAAAACCCTTTATGCTACAGCAAAATCTATGAAATAAGAATACACCTAAGTGGGCACAGAATGCTTTTCTTTAGAAAGTATGGAAAAAAGAGAAAATGAAAACAATTTAAAAAAACAAATGAATAAACAAACAATCAAAATATCATTTGAGAAGATTATTTTCATAGTTTCGCACCTTGATTTCTCTTCAATAGAGACTTCCCTTAATAGGATAAAGGAGACTGATCTAGGTACCGTCTCGAGCTGCAGGCCACCACCTCTTAAGCTAGTTCTTATCACTCTGTGTTAAAACAATAAGCCTACATAGCTGTCCCTATCTTTTTTTTTATTAACTTGAGTATTTCTTATTTACATTTTGAATGTTAGTCCCTTTCCGGTTTCGGGCTTAACATCCCCTAACCCTCCCCCCCTCTATATAGGTGTTCCTCCCCATCCTCCCCCATTACCGCCTCCCCCCAACAATTACGTTCACTCGGGGTTCAGTCTTGGCAGGACCAAGGGCTTCCCCTTCCACTGGTGCTCTTACTAGGCTATTCATTGCTACCTATGAGGTTGGAGCCCAGGGTGTTTGGGTCTTTGTCAAGTAAGAAAGGATTCAACTTCACAATTTTCACCATATAGGTAATTTCTTGTGAAAAAGTGAACAAGATCATAAAAATAAGTGTAGATAAGACTTGAACTCAGTATGAAGAACCTTTCTGGCAGCACCACATAAGTATCTTTCGTATGGTTGTTAGAGAATGAGAAAGACGGACAAAGGGTAAGGGAGGAAAAGAGAGAGTGGAGACAGCGAAGATAGAGATGAAGAGGGAGGAGATATAAAGAAAAGAAGAACATCGTCTGATCTTTTGACCTCATCTGAACATCAGGGAGCATAGAACCATTAAAGTTTGTCACCAAATTAAAGTTTGTCGCCAAGAGATCTATTCATAATAAAAGTATTGAAAAGCTCAAAGATATGAAAGCAGGTCTTTTTGTTGCAGTTTATAAAAACAGAGGCTTACTGTTTTGTTTTTATCAGATACAATGCAATCTTAATAAATGGGAAGAATGTGCCTATGGCCGGCTGTACACGGTCTCTGACTCTAAAGTACAACCCACATTAGATGGCAGTTAAGAAAATATCCTGTAGTCAATTGCCTTCTTTTGTTTGCATAGAAAATCAGGAATTGAAATAGCTTGTTAAAATAACTCAGAGCTCCAGGGGCAGCAAACAGTTTCCAAAAAACAACACTCTGATGAGTTAAGCATAACAAAATCAGCAACATATAGATTATATCATCCTTAATGAATATGAGAGTTTCCAGAAGTTCAGTGGGCAATGATGCTATGAGGTGTACTTGAGCCCTAGGCACTGAAAGATTAATCTGATATTCTGAAATGGAAACATATCTACATATCTGTGGCAGTCATGCAAAGCACTTCTTTTGTGTAGAGTTTTTTGGATGTGAAGACTAGAGTCTGTTTACTGTGTTTTAGTATTTTCCACATCTATTCAATGACCCAAATGCTCCATTTCATGCAGTTTAATCTCACACCAAAGGCCGTTAACGATCAGAGAATGGTTTCTGATTTTTTTCACAGTTTCCAATTGAAGCTGTAATAGATCCATATTCTATGTCTCTTACCAGGTACTGTAAGAAATCACCATACTTCGTGATGGGAGAGAGAATGCAGCAAAGGTCCAAGGCAGTAACTTCCAAGGCTTGTATCGATAGACAGAGATGATAAAAATAATCAGTTATGGGAAGCAGCATAAAGTGCCTTTGAGAAGAAACAGTGGTCATTGCAATTCAACAGAAAGCTCACAGAAAAAGGAGAATAATAGAAAGTACTCCTCAGTGTTCTGAAAGAGTTTATGGCGTTGGAGATGAGAGCTTCCTCGGAGTCACACAGAATGTAGGAAATCCAGAAGTCAGAAAAATGTGTCCTGGACAGCACAGTAAAGGGACTTACTTCCATTTAAGAGATAAGAAGTTTCTTCTCTAAAGGTAAAGAAAGGTCTTTACAGTGTCTCAGTCAGAAAATACCGTAAACAAACAAATAATATTTAAGATTAGCAAGTCTTTATTACATATTTTTAGAAAAAACCTGTACTGCCCTAAGAACAATCAGTCAGATCATAGGGCTTTGGAATTGCAATGTAGATATTGGCCGCACTATAAAAATTCAGGCTGCATGATCACTAAAGTGAGGACAAAGTTCACTTGCAAAACTCATGGTGGGTCTCACTCTCCTCGTATGTTCTAGTTGCTATAGAAAATCTTGCCACAACTTCTCATTCCGCCCAAATGCTCACTCCAATTAAGAGAAAATGATGGGTTGGCGGGGAAGAGAGAAAGAGAATAATAGATTTACAGATTGATAGAAATTTACCAAAAGAGGTAATAGGTCAATTATAAATAGATATTAGAGTATACATAGATGATATATCAACAAATGGACAATAACAAGCAACCTAGATGGTAAAACAGTTGATAGATTATAGACAACTGTTTGATAATAATAATAATAATAATAATAGATAGATAGATAGACAGATAGATAAAAATTGATAAATTATGATCATAAAAGGAAAGACCCATAAAATTCTCACTTGTAGATTTAGCTCTGGGTCCAGTCTAGAGGAACTTGACTTAAGTCCATCTTTTACTGCCAAGGGCCATAGCGCTAAGTTGGAACACTTTTTAATAGCATTTTATTTCCTATAAAGATCTTGATTCCCAGGGCCCTGTTTCACGCTCTTATTTTTTCTTCTTCTTTTAATGAATATTTTAAAATTTACATTTCAAATGTTATCCTCTTTCTATATTTCCCCTTTGGAAACACCCAACCCATTCTCCTGCCAGCCCCCTGCTTCTATCAGGGTGCTCCCCCACCCACCCTGCCACTCCCTCCTCCCTGCACTTCCCTACACTCAGGGCGGGGGTGGGGGTGGAGGGAGGGGAACCAAGCCTTCCCAGAATCAAGAGCCTCTCTTCCCATTGATGTCCGACAATGCCATTCTGTGCTAGGTATGTGGCTGGAGCCATGTATCCCTCCATGTGTCCTCTTTTGTTGGTAGTTTAGTTCCTGGAAACTCTTCGGGGTCTGGTTGGTTGATATTGTTCTTTCTATGGTGTGACAAACCCCTTCAGCTCCTTCAGTCCTTTCTCTAACTCCTCCATTGGGGTACCCGTGCTCAGTCCAATGGTTTGGTGCAAGTATGCACTTCTGTATTTGTCAGATTCTGGCAGAGCCTCTCAGGAGACAGCTTTATCAGGCTCCTGTCAGCAAGCACTTCTTGGCATCCACAATCGCGTCTGGGTTTGATGTCCGTATATGGAATGACATTTTTTATTGGATATTTTTATTTACATTTCAAATGTTATCCCCTTTCCTGGGTTTCCATTCATAACCCCCCCCCATCGCATCCCACTCCCTCTTCTATGAGGGTATTCCCCCATCTGACCAACCACCTCTTCCCACCTCCCCACACTGACATTCCCCTAAATGGGGGGGTTCCAGCCTTGGCAGGACCAAAGGCTTCTATTCCCATTGATTTTCAACAAGGCCATCCTCTGCTACATATGCAGCTGGAGACATGGGTCTGTCCATGTGTACTCTTTGGATAGTGGTTTAGTACCTGGAAGCTCCGGTTTGTTGGTATTGTTGATCCTCCTTCTAAGAAGGACTGAAACATCCAAACTTTGGTTTTCCTTCTTTTTGAACTTCATGTGGTCTATTTCACTTTTAGGGGTCTTCAGTTCTATTAGTGTTCACTCTATAGGGGCTCATTAGATGGAATGGGCAGATATCGTGTCAACCTCCTAACTTTTCTGAGTCCTTGCTTGATACACAGGGTCAGCCATGGAAGTTAACATTCCTAATTCTTCTGAACCCCTTTGCTGTGAGCCATAGATGTACGTTCTATGCTTAGAGGTCACAGTTGGCTTTTTCTTTTCTTTCTGACTTTCTTTTTCTTTCTTTTTCTTTCTTTCTTTTCTTTCTTCTTTCTTTTTCTTTCTTTCTTCTCTCTCTTTTCTTTCTCTTTCTCTCTTCTCCTCTCTCTCTCTCTCTCTCTCTCTCCTTTCTTTTGTTCCCTTAATTTCTCTTACTGTCAGCCAAGTGGTCCCTAATGGTCACTGTGAGTTTTTACAGATTAGAATTCTATACACAGAAGGAAGGTACTGACCATTAAGAGCTAACATTTTCTTACTAGAAGCCTACACAACTTCTAGTGATTGAGGAATACCAAAATTGTAAGTGTGCATGAATTGTTTCCTTTGGCCTACCTACAAAACTTTTCTGTGCTCACTTCATGTGTAACTCCTGAGTCATTGTTTCAGCTGCCTGCACAGGTTTCTAGAGTTTCATTTTATTTTATTGTTATGAACCTTTCCAGTAGCTTGATGCCTCTATGGTGCTGCTAGGTAGAATAAAATTTCAAAAATAACACATTGCTTCATTAATATTTTACAGCTTGTTTGGGGCATTTGAACACATTATTTTGAGATGAGGTCTAGTCTGAGGGAGAGGTCAATGCTCAATCTTCAGCTAGCCTTTCTGGTTAGGGGCCAAAGTCATAAATATTTCTGGTGAAACTGCTGCTTGAGACCATGAGATTTAGAATACAAGACTTTTGTTTATGGCCCTAGCAGAATCCTCCAATCTGTTTGGTTATAAGGAGAGAGTCACTCAGTGGAAATGGTCCCCACCCAGCCAGCATTCTTTAACACTTCTCAACTAGCTGAGCAGGGCCAGTGCAGTCCTTCATCAAGTTCCCAGGGGCAGGACTCAAGCCTCTATTTGGATAATGCAGAAATCAGTTCGCATTCTCCTATGGAGTACTTTCGAGGTTTAACTAGGGTTCTTATTGTTTCTTGGACTACAGGAGGCTATGAGCCCCATAGCCTTTTGCAGATGATCGTCCAGTGAACTGCAGGCTCTGGCATCCTTGAATAGCTAACTGAATTTACGAAGTGAAGATAAGTGTGGATAGCTCATTTGCAGTGCAGGGACAAGGAAAAACATATCAAAAATAGGATAAAAATCTGTGATAAATAATTAATATAGCCTCCAAATTCTCCCAGAGGTATTACTGTCACCCAACTACATTGTCCTCTAGATGATATAGTATATGGCTGTGGCTTTAACCAAAGCTACCAAAGCTATCATAGTTAAAGTCTCAGAAATATCAGAAGTGGTGTACATTCAAATTCTTTGTAGTGACTGTGATCCTGAGAGCTTCGGTAACCTCGTGTGCCCTCTTTGGGGCAGTTCCAGTTCTTTGGATGTCCCAGTTGTTGCAAGGTCTGTAGAGCTCAGCTGTTTGTTGGCCTCTGAGGCCATTCCGTTTCTTATGTATTCACCTCCCTCAGCCCCACGTGTTGCCACTGAGCCCATCAAGTGAATAACAACAAGAAAGAGAAAGCTGCCCTTGGGTTTCTGGCTGTGATGTGAACTCCCTGGCTCCGTCACCTCTGAGATAGGGAGTGCTCACACTAACCTTAATTGGGTAGAGGGTTCAAACTCCCTTATATAATTTCCTATTTACAAACATTTCTACAAGTCTCAGAGGCAATATGAATACATGTTGAATTTTCAGTTGATTCTCAAGCCTCTGTTTTTACTTCTCGTATTACAGGATGCAAATGTGTTTGTTTGTAAGAAGGAAGTCCAATAGGAATGATCCCCACAGAGCTGGCATTCGATAACACTCTTCAACCCAGCTAAGCAGAACCACATACAGCACTTTGTCAAGCTTTGTTTCTGGACCAATTTGTGCCATTTTCCATGTTCGGTGGTTAAACACAGATTTGCAAGATATCAGGAAGGTTAAATCAGTAAGACAGGTGTCAACCCACTGTCTTAGGAGGCACAGTCAGAGTGAGTGGGGTTCCTGAATGTCCATGTGGGGGCTGCATAAGAGGTGGGAACTTTCAGTAAATTATTATCATCTAGTTATAGCTGGATCTGCCACTGTCCACCTGCACGGTGGCTGGGTGTGTCTATAGGGTAGAAAGACTGTACTCTTTCCTGTCTGCATGACCTTCTCTGTCGGTTCCGGTTTCACTCAGTGAGGCTTCACTGAACATTGCATTTCCTCATTCAGAAAATGCACATCTGCTGACATTCCTCCTAAGAATACTGCAGAACCCCAGGCAATTCTGGCATTCTAGGGCAATGATGAGATGACCTTTTGTGAAACTCACTTCAGATCACAGTTCCATCTGCGAGTGACAGAGTGATGGAACTGAATAACAGGTCAAGTCCAAGGGTAGTATTCAGTGTCAGGCCATGAAGATGTGTCTTCATGTCTTTGCGAAGTGTTCTTTGTAGCAGCCTTCCCGTGTGTTCATTCAGGTAGGCACATACTAGTTCACAGTCACAAACAGGATTGAGGAAGTACAGCCAAATGTTGAGTTGAAACACAGGTGCAGTGTGTTTCTGAGCTCTATCTTTTGGCAAACCTATTTAGTTAGTATATGTGGGACAATATTTGTGTTTGGGATCAGTTTAGCCTGGCAAGGGCTCAAAAGTATAGAAGGGCCCTACCATGGACACAAAACCCATTTGTGACTCAGGTTTCAATGGTTACAAATACCTACTTATGTCAGGCAGAAGAAGGGGGTTCTTTGGCTCCTACTTTCAAAGGACTGAGTCTATCAGCCTTGTCTACATCAGCGTGTGCTGGAGGCAGGCCTTCAATATCCCAGTAGATTGCCTGGTAAACTCTTGGTGGCCAGGAAACAATCAGCAAGGGGTACAGTATGTCAGCATACCAAGATTTCTGATTCTCCTGTTTCCTCTATCTAGGTCCACAGAAATCAGTGATACCCAAGTTTAGGGCAGCTCTTCCACCTCTGTGACTGTCCCTTGTGCCAAAAATCTCTGCAAACAACCTCCAGATGCTGAGAAGTGACTACTGATCTCCTAGAAAAATTTCACACTGATCAAATGGATAATTGTGATGAGTAGTGCCAGACACAGGAGAAATTTTAACTACTGGGACTGCTAAGGAAAAAGGACCACTAGTTGAAGGCCCATGTCAACTACGGTGTGAGAAATTCCTTCTCATGGAAGACCTTTTAAAAATAATAAAAGCGCAAAGGCTATATCTCATTGATGAACTGCTTGTCTAACATTAGTAGGGCCTTAGATTCAACGACAGTGAAATATACGCAAACAAATACACACACACACACACACACACACACACATATACACACACACACTCACACACATACATGCATACAGACACAGACACACATATGTGTAAAAATATACACAGCCATATTCTGCATATAGACACATACACATTTGATACAAATATAAAGACACATAAACAGACAAACACACAATATACATGTACATATGCATATACATTCACATATACACAGAAACACATGCATACAGGCATAAATATACAAACATACATACACATATGTATACACATACACATATATAAGTGTACATACCAATACATACATTTATAAACACACAAAACACATATATGTACATACATGTATATATACATGTACACATGCATATACACATATACAATTACACAAATAAACATGTATATTCATAAATAGCTACATGTATAAGAATACATACATATAAACAAATATATATATACACACTTGCAATCACATGTACACACACACACAGACACACACAAACACACACACACACACACACACACACACAAACTGTAGGTAGCTTCATGAAATCCACTGAGAGAAACTCTTCCCAGGCATCAGGGACAGTGCCTCTGCTGGCACTGAAGAATGTTTATCCTGAGCCCCCAAGAAGGTAACTGGAGGCTCTAAGTCCCAGAATCACAGAATCAAACACTGTCAGTCAAATAACATCAGGACTGGGATGTTGTGACAGCAACAACAGAGAAGAGCAGTTCTTTATCAGCCCATGCTGAGGCTGGTGGCTTCCTGAAGTCAGAAGAAGCCATGACTTCCTGAAGGGTAGAACTGTCCACCATGCATGTCCTTCAAGTGTACCTTCTGAGGCCTCATAGGATAGAGTTTGGCAGAAAATTCTGCCTAAGGAGACAGCACGAGCCCTGGAATGGTACTAGGATGATGGGCTATTCAGTCAAGGGGCATTAAAGCTGGAAAAATGTAAGGTTAAACAACCTGCACGTTCTTAAATATATTGAGTAATTGAATATCATTACATTTCAAAGGTTTGAGTAGTTCAAGAGTAGTTACAGAAACAGTTTTCAAAGCATAACCTTGGAGGAAAGAGCACTGTGATCTGGACTAATATATGCCCAAGTAGGACCTTGAGTAGGGTTCTGCAACTGTTTCAATGCTAGCTTGCTCCTACTTCAATACTGAGTCTGGCGTTCAGCATGCTAGTATAAATAGAGAGTAGCAAGGATTGGGTGCTCCTTTTTTTGGCATTACAGGACAAAGATGAGAGTTCTTTAATGCCCAGTGAATTTATAACCTATTTTCAAATCCATAAGGACAAAATGCTACTGTTTTTAAAGTAATTCTGCAGAAAAACTGGGTCTCATAATGGACTCTGAGAGCATCCTAGTTCACCCTTATCTTGCCATAGCATTGGCATCCTACAAAAGTCAATAGAAGAGTAGACATTCTAAAACATAGAAAAATAATATCTCATGGTCAACTCATGGAAGATCATACATTTTAAAGAAAATTTCAAGCCTTTCTGTGATTAGTAGAAATGGTTTATGTATTAGTGGCAAAGAGGGGGAGGGGAAAGAATTAGACCAGAAATATAAACAGGAAGGTTATCTTTCAACAAAATAGAAGACCCTTTGTTTTCTGCTTCTGCTAATGCAGGACATTTATGGTCAATAGTGAAGAAAGAAAACCAGGTAAGAAAAAAAAAACCTAAGCTTTTCATTATCTAGATAAAATTATAGAATTGACCTAATTCATGAAATAAACATATGAATGAAAATATAAATATCAGGCTTAGTATGGTACTGCACATTTTTAATAATAGCACCCAGGGGACATAAGCAGAAGGATCTCTGTGACTCCAACCCAATCTCATCTATATTGTGAGTTTCCAGGACAGGCAGGGATACATAGTGAGACCCTGTCTCAAAAAGCAAAAACAAGGACAAAACAACAATAATAACAACAACAACAAACAAACAAACAAAAAGAAAGAAAATATAAATAACAAACAGCTCAGATGTTGGTGTTTCCTTCAGCAGAAGCCATCCAAACAAGACTGCCTGTGGTGCCACATCTAGGTGCTGTGACTGTCCCCATTGCTTATAAACAACCACTGTAGGCAGATCCTGACAAAAATTCCCTTTAAATATGAATGCAACTAAGTTTCATATAAATAAACAAGGATAATAAATGTGCTATACATATTTTTAAATATTTAAATATTAACTACTTTTCTCCTGCAATTTCTAATGTCTCACAGTATATAGTCATTGTATATTAATGGTAGAAAACATCCCAAAAACAATCTTCGGACAGCAATAATACAAATGTAATTCATATACAGATAATATACGAATGTCACCATGTGATCTCAAGTCACCATTTGCTTTAAGAATACCGTGTGTGTTGCTAGGGATCATTGAGAGAGGCTTGTTTTTTCTGTCAACAATAGCTATCTATACCATGGAAATGTCATTTCAAACAAGCTTTTTTGTCTTGGGACATGTTAGGAGTGGCACTATACACACACACACACACACACATATGCATATATATGTATATAGAATGTATGCACACATGCAATATATACTCACTTGTATAATTCTCCTATATAACATATATTACATATATGTATGAAGGGGGTCTTTAAAATTTAATAAAGAATAAGTGTTTCAGCCATGGAAAATTGAGCTACATTTACTAATACAAGTTGAAATCATATTTTAAGCTGCATCATTACTTTTATCTTATAAAATAGTTCTAGAAGAATAAGAGTTTTTTTTTTCTTTAGGGAAGTCTGAGACTTAATTTTTTTAGAGCCACAGCCCTACAATTTTATTGTTCTGACTAGTGAAAAATGATAGTTTTGCTCTTTTTTTTTGCAGTGGTGTCTGGAGCAAAGTTACAATGATCAGTCCCAGATGAGTGTACCAAAGGCTGTAGGCCATCACTGGGGACAACTAAGCCTAGTTTTTATAACTGTTTAAGCACGGCAGAGGAGTTTTCATTTGTTTGCTGACTTCTCACAAAAGAAACTGCAGGAAGATTAATGAGAAATCTAGACAAATTCATCAAGTGCGCATTTCAGAGCAGAGGCTATCATCCTATGGCTCCTATTTTCTTTGTAACCGTACAAATAAATTGAATTTTCTAATAATTCAGCAAATGTTTACAGAACATTTCTCTGTCTGCCTTTCTCTGGAGAAGACACCAACCTGTTTCCTAATAGTGAATGTCCTTTTGTACACAATTTTAAGGGAACTTACAGAATATATCAAAGGTCAAGAAAGACAGCCACACTTACTACCACACCATGGGCACAATCTGAGGTAGCGTTTGTAGAGACAGGTTTTCAGCAGAGGAGAAAGTTGGGTAAACAAGAATAATGGTATTGAAAATTTCCACTCCTGCATCCAATAGAGGGCTAATATCCAACATATACAAAGAACTCAAGAAGTCAGTCTGTAGGGAACCAAATAACCCTATTAAAAATAGGGTACAGAGCTAAACAAAGAATTCTCAACTTGGAATAGCCAAGAAGAACCTAAAGAAATGTTTGACTTACTTAGTCATTAGGGAAATGCGAATCAAAATGACGCTGAGATTCAACCTCACACCAATCAGAATGGCTAAGATCAAAAACTCAGGTGGCAGCAGATGCTGTGAGGATGTGGAGAAAGAGGAACACTCCTCCATTGTTGGTGGGATTGCAAGCTGCTTTAACCACTCTGGAAATCATTCTGTCAGTTCCTCAGAAAATTGGACATAGTACTACCTAAGGACTCAGCTACACCACTTCTGGGTATATATCCAAAAGACACTCCAACATATAACAAGGACACATGCTCTACTATGTTCATAGCAATCTTATAATAGTCAGAAGCTGGAAACACCCCAGATGTCCCTCAACAGAGAAATGGATTCATAAAATGTGATACATGTACACAGCGGAGTACTACTAAACTTTAAGAACAATGACATCATGAAATTTTCAGGCAAATGGATGGAACTAGAAAAATATCATCCTGAGTGAGGTAACCCAGTCACAAAAGACCACACATGGTATGTACCCACTGATAGGTGTATATTAGGCAAAATGCTTGAAATACCCAAGATACAACTCATAGACCACATGAAACTCAAGAAGAAGGAAGACAAACATGTGGATGCCTCAGTCCTTCCTAGAAGGGGGAAAGAAATGCTCATAAGAAATAGAGGGTGGGTGGAACTTGGTTGGGAAAGAGAAAGGGTAGAGAAAAGAAAGGCGAAGTTTCAGTTTTGGGAGAAGACAACTAGGATGATATACAGAAGGTCACGAAATTGGTCAGAGGTGTTTAACAATGGGGAATGGGGAACTGGGGGTAGCCACCAGAATGACCCAGATGCCAGGAAACAAGAGGCATCCAGGACTCAATGGGAATGACAGTAGCTGAAATACCCAGCGAAGGAGAGGGAGAACCTATAGAGACCACATCCAGAGGTTAGGCAAGGCCCACAGTTGGGGTATGGAGCCACCATTTACCTCCAAATTTTAATGAAGAATTGCTCCTATTGAAAGGAAAAACAGAGACGAAATATGAAGCAGAGGTTGAAGGAAAGACCATCCAGAGATTGCCCTACCTGGGTATCCATCCCATACACAGGACACTATTGCAAATGCTAAGAAGTGCTTGCCAAGGGGAGACTGATATGGCTGTCTCCTGAGAGGCTCTGTCAGAGCCTGACCAATACAGATGTGGATGCTTGCAGCCAACCATTTGACTGATCATGGGACATCATTGGAGGAGTTATAGAAAGGACTGAAGAGCTGAAAAGGTTGGCAACCCCATAAGAAGAACAATAATATCAACCCAATCAGACTCCTCCAGAGCTCCCAGGGACTAAACCACCAACCAAAGTGTATACATGGAGGACCCATGTTTACTACTGCACATGTAGCAAAGGATGGCCTTATCTGGCATTAGTGGAAGGAGAGACTCTTGGTTCTGGGAATGCCTGAAGACCCAGTATAGGGGAATGCCAGGGCAGTTAGGTGGGAGTGGGTGGATGGGGAACCCTTACATAGAAGCAGGGGAGTGGGGAATGGGATAGGGGTGTTTGCAGAGGGAAAACTGGGAAAGGCGATAACATTTATAAAGTAAATAAATAAAATATCCAATAAAAATGTAAATGAAAAAATAAAAACCAAAAATACCAAGAATTCAGTGTGTACCTCCATGAAAATGCCAAAGAATAAAACAAGCTATCATTTGAAAACAACACATAAGTTTTAAATTCCATAACATGCACAGGAAAGAACAGATCCTTGGAGTGTTAAGTGAATTACACAGAATCAGAGAAGCATCTTTAAGAAAAGCAGAAGTCTCAATGTCTGATGGTTTAGTCTCATTCCTATTTTCTTTTAGACACAGATAACTACAAAGAGTGGATGGGCTTTGTTTGTTCCGGTTCTGTGAACTTTTTCTGAATATCAGTTATTTTTGCTAAAGAGACGCCTCTTTGTAGTGAAGGCAACAACTGCATCTGAGGGACTGTTGTAGCATTGCCCAGCAAAATATGAAGCTGCCCTGGGCCCTTTCATAGATCATGGCTTAAGTCAGGTCCCACAGAGAACACAGAAGTGCTTTGAGCAGTTTTAACTTTTAGTGCATGTCATCATGATGTACAGTGTCTTTGCTGTCAGTATATCATGGAGTAGAGGGGGGATTATCTATGGATGGGAGCATCTGTTCCCTTTTCTGCCACTGCCCTTTTCCCAAACAAGTCATAGCTGTGTGATTACACTCTTATACATGCTTCCTGCCCCTTCTTGGACTCTACTGATGTGAGTTAAGATATCTTAATTAAATTTGTAATTTGAACAGCTATTCTCTCAATCTGTCTGCATGGTGGGGATTTTTTATGTGGGAAATTGTTCTGTAAAAATTATGAAAGTAATGAGAGATGAGATTCTCCTATATGTGTTATGTTCATCTTCTTTTGAACATGTCAAGTGGTGTAAGGCTTTTATTCAGGGAACACAGCTATTAAGAGTTCCTAAAAGCCATGTTTCTCTTGCTTCAAATGTCCGGTCAGGCATTATTTTCTACCAGCATAACTCAAGCAAAGTTCTGAAGAACCTCCGTTTTAGTTTCATTAGTACTAAAACTTAAACTGTATGAAAAATAGTATATCATAAAATGATTGCGAGGAATAACTGAACAAATACAAATGAAACCCACAGCTAGAATGTTGGCTCAATTCTTTATCATCTGGTATACTTAACCTAAGATATCCTATGCAAATTTGTAATTTGAAGTTACTCTTTTAGTAACTGAGAAGGTTCCCAAGCCAGTCATCTCTGAATTCACACTTTGGGAGGCTGAAGAAATAGTAAAACTCACAAAATAATCCAGGAAGATGACCATCTTGTACATGTCTTCTCTCCTTCTAACCTCAAGTTTTTCTCATTTCATTTATACACTTAACCACTGTCCGTTTGTGAGTCATACCCATTTATCAGTCCTCCCACACAAACCCGTCCACTTTCCCAACTATTCATCTTCTGCCCATACACTCACCCTTTCCATTATAAATTCACTCCTCAATACTAGCAATGGTCCATCCTCTCCTCTTCCCATCCATCCACCCACCCACCCATCCATCCATCCATCCATCCATCCATCCATCCATCCATCCATCCACCCATCCATCTATGCATCTGTACTCTCTTCCTTCTATTCATCCATGTGTTTACCCATCTGATTTAGTTTCATGGCTTAACTTTATATGTGTGAGGATTTTTACTCCCTATCTTTTTTACTTGTGTTTTTTCTTCATAGTCAAGGAAGGCTTCAGGATAAATTTAAAATACTCTATCTGCAAAGGCAAAGCTTGAAGATATGAAAACTGTATATATGAACAAATATGTGCTACATATGTTATATATGTACAGATATATACTGTGTTTTACATGTATACACATAAACATTTGCATATACATTATAGTATGTATGAAACTCGGTTTTGCCCTCAGAGGTTGTAGTCAAATGGATTAAGGAATAGTTCGGTAGGTAAACCTAGAATTAACCAATGTTTTCCTTGCAGGATGGTCTTATTTGCCACATAAAACAATAAACCTTAAATTAGGGACACTACTACCTTACTGTTCTGTTTAATCAGAGACTAGAATAATCTAAACATGCAGTAGAAAATTGCTTGGTGATAGGATAATGAATTGAATATTTCAATCAAAAGTTATGAACAAATTAGAACATTCTAGTGATTCTTTATCTGATGTCCAGTTTTCACAGTAAAATTTTTTTTTCATTTTCATAATAATCGCCACAATAGATTTCTAAAATAGAAATGGTATTTGTGAGTGAGCACGCGTGGCACCTTTCTTATGATTGCCTCTTCACTTCCTCCTGCCTTTATCCACCTGTAAAGGTGAATAATCTAGATCAACACGTCACTAAAACACCGTAAGATGCATTCATAGGATTGAACCACGAACTTTTACTTACACAGTAAAGTCACCCTAACATCTCTTCCATGACTTTATTTCTTTTGTATGAGGTGGGAAGAAAACATAAAAATCAAAATAAAAAATAAAAAACAAAAAACAAAACATGATACCATTCAATACATGGTCATGAAAAGAGCACTGACGTTTGTTTACCAAGTGATGCTTAACTGTAAGTCCTCAGTAATTAGAAATATTTAATGCCGGCAAACATCAGTAAGTTAAATTTTTTTTCTGCTTAAATCTTGTCATTTGCCAGAAAGGAAATGGTATGTTAGGCATGTCCCACTCTTTCTCAGTATGATAGCAACTAAAGTGGCTTAAAATTGGATTCATTTATAAAACTGGACACTATTAATATCATTCCCTGCATGATAGTAATTCATTTTACTCTGCTTTGTCTCAGAAGCAGTAGGGGATCCCTCCTTCCTTATATTATGTTTGCAGTCCTAATTAAGTATTCATTATAGAATACATATTTTTCATTTAAGACTGGATATCAAATATTTATGCACTGTATTCCACTTGTTTACTATTAGGCAAATGTAGCGGGGAGGCAACACTAGTGCGGATGTTTCGTCAACCTGTAAAATTAAGGTTTGGAAAGAACTCAGCTGGAGTAAAATCCAGTCTCCCTGAGGGTTCTTGTTTTACTAGAAGTGTACAAAACAGGCTAAAACCCCAGCTAAATATAACTATGCTGGTTCCGCCACTGAGAATAATAAAATTGAACTCCAAATCCAGTCAGTATTGGACTGAATTGTGGCTTGGGAAGCAGAGGGCTTGGTAGTTCAGGTATCTAAAATTCTAAGTTCATATCTAAATAAAAGAACCATGCAAAGTCTGTGTATTTATTGGTTGTCTACCTATTTCCCCCATTGAAATTTGCCATCGTTTCAATATATAACCCAAGTGGATATTCCCTATAATATACTATTTTGTTATTTTAATTAATGACTAATGTTGTTCATTGTAAAAATAACATCACACACACACACACACACACACATACACACACACACACACGGGGAGAGAGAGAGGTACACACAAACTTTGAAGACTAAAAATCATTCTAATCGTGGAGTGCCTAATTCCTACAAGTCTACATCTTAATAAAGACTATAGGATCCAAGTTAGTTGTGTATTTTCTCTTTCTGTAGTATACAGAAATCCTGTTCTTAGCTGAGGAAATCTAGCAGCCCTTTCTTCTGGCAAGTACTAAGGGTCATTTTCTTTTCAAAGACTTGCAATAATTATCCATTGAGCCCCTTAATCAGTTCCATTTGTAAATTTCAAGGTTTCCTACGAGTCTCACTCTCAAACACCTTGCGATTTCCAGTGAGTAAACATGGGCAGTAGTGAGTCGTTCCCTCTAAACAGCTGCTTCTTGCCTTCATGTGTGCTGTCAGGCAATTCTCTGAGGAAAACCATTCCACTCCCTAGAAGAACCACTCTGATTTAATTCACAGAAGGTATGCCAACACTTCCAGGCAAGTCCCCATGGCTCCAAAGGCTACCAGGCCCCATTTTTCACCTTCAGAGGTCTTGAATCACATCAGCTAGATTCCTTCTCTAGGGTCTTTGTGAAGATGGTGACTTTACAAATTCCTCCTTTGACAAATTTCTCCCTAGGGGGACATTAAGGCTGCTGATGGGGAAAATGCATCTTCCAAAGATTAGAGCCACTCTGAATACTGAGCCCTCAAGGTTGGTAACTGTGTGGCATCTTTTTGCGCAGGGGACATATTAAGACTCAAATGGAAATTGTCAGCTACAGGAAGGACTGTGTACAATTAATATGCTTTAACATATGAATACGTTACACAAAGAATATGTTTTTTCTATTTCCGATGTAAATAGTATGTTTGTCACAGCAGAAAACCTTTGCTTTGATTATAAGCTATAGATACTAAAAAATATGTTTATGTTTCAAAAATATATTTGATTCTACTGGCTTGCATTTCCCGTCAGGGAACCAGGTTCAGCAAATATTTTCACATGCTAACTCCTCAAATCAGACAGGAGGTATTAGTTGACTAGAAATACAATAAGCTGAGAGAATTGAGGCTTGAGCAGAAGCTTAGTAAGAGATTTAGTAATTATTTTCAAGCAGAATGGTAAGGACCAGTATTTGATTGCCAGGGGCAAAGTCCATAGTATCAAATATCAATTTCTCATATGTGGAAATATAATCAAATGTATATTACCCAGATCTATCTTAACAAATCTGGTTAATCTAAAAAAAATAAGTATTCACAAAACAGACAATTACCTTCATTTATCCTGCTATTTGAAGTATAAGAGGCCCATATTAAAATATTTGTTGGCCACAATGTAATTGAAAAGAAGTACAAAAATGGAATAGGGCAGAGTTTAAAGCAGAAACAAGTCTGGGTGTACAGAGGCATTGCAGAAATTTGGGTAGGAAACTAGCTATTGGGAAGGGCATACTTCTCAGCCCTTGGGATAATATTTCACAAAGGTATAAATAAAAAATTTTTCATTAGAACATGAGATTTATATTTTATTGTTGAGATTGAACACCAGATATTTTCTGGGATTGGACTCCTGAATAAGCCAAAAGGTCCTATTAATGCAATCAAGATGAAACAGTGTCTTGTCCATTGAGTACTGCTCAATTACAAAGGAAAAATACCATATATATATTCATTCATTCATTCATTCATTCATTCATTCATACATACATACATTCTGTGTATGTGTATCTCTTTGTCTCTCCTTGTCTCTGCTTCTCTTTGATCACACTCACTCACACAAACACACACACACACACACACACACACACACACACAAACACACACACAAAATGTCTTGAAAAATAAGTCATTTCACAAACCTTCCCCCAAACTGTCACAGTGTATTGTATGTCACCTGGTCACCTGGTTGGTTGTTTTTAAACCTTTTCCTTTTGATTGTGCTTTCTAATCATTCTACAGAGTAGTTGCTTTCATTATGCCATTCTCACACACAATGTCCTTTCATCCCAATGTTGATGTCCCTCCATTCCCCATCACCCCTTCACTTCCTTAAATCTTCCACTCTTAATAGCTTCCTTTGTACTTTCCTATCACATGAGTTCTGCCCGCATCTTCTTCAGCACCTTTTCCCTCTTATGCTGCTGTTTCTGGTTTTCTGATGTATGTATTCTCACATTCATATAATCTGCATGTTTGCGTGTATAACATTGAAATCTAAGTCCTGAATATGATAATATAGGTCCACTTTTCTGTGTGTTGATCACCTAATATAATATATTTTACAGATACATTTATTTTCTGACAATTTTCATAATTTAATTTTTCTATGTCACTGAATAAAATTATACTGTACATAGATTCCATGTATTCATTATCTATTCGTGTGTTGATAGACAGCTTGTCCGTTTCCATGGTCTTGCTCTTGTGAATGGGGAGCATTGAACCTGGATATGCAAATGCATTTTCAGTAGGATATTGAGTCCTTTGGAAATTTACCTAGAAGTGATACAGATGAATTATATGGTGATTTTAGCTTTAATTTAGCTTAGTTTAGTTTGCTTTTTTGTAAAAAAAAGTTATTAAAGGAAAAGTGTAGAGACAAACCAGATACCAACTTAGGAGGATTCCACAGGGCACAAATAAAAGAATAAGAGAAAAAAAGGCCTGTGTTTCATTCAGAGGCATGCAAAAGAGCCATTGTCAGTGTATCAGTTAATATGGAGGATTCAGAATGATTTCTACGAACAGAGTTAAACATTCTGTTGTGTTGGAACACACAAAGGTAGTTCTCAGGGTTTCTATTTGAAATCCTTACCAACTTCTTCTGTTCCTTTCCATGTACATTGTACACTGGAATTATACACTTGATATTTCTATGAAGGGATCAGTTTCATTAAATTAAAAACAAACAAATAAAACGAGAAACTTTACTTTCACTTTTTCAAGAAAATTTAAGTGATCCTTTGACTTAAAAGATATATTTTTAATATCTTTCTTTCTCTGTTTGTTTTTCAAAACAGGGTTTTGCTGTGTAGCCTTTGCTGCTGTCTTGAAACTCATTGTGTAGACCAGGCCATCCTCAAACTCTGATACCTCTCTCTCTGCCCTCCTATAATCTCTTCAATTAAAACAAAGGGAGTAGATGTGGTGCAGGTTTGAGTTAAATTACTTCCTTATAGGGGGCCGGTAAGCAAGGTGCTCAGAACACATGGAGCTGGACTCTCTGGAATATTGATTTTTTTGATGCTGCTCCTCATTTGGTGACAGTCTTTTATTTCTTAAGCAGCAAGATACAGTTTTTTATCCTTTCCTATAGCATTTAAGCTCCCTCTGTAATTTGGTCAGAAACCCTTCTGTGTGAGTTGGATAACCAACAGATATTGTTTCATAGCCTTGCTCAGAATCTGTTTGCACTATGGAGCCTTCTGCAACTTGTTCCTATTCCACGGCCAGTCTTCATTCACCACATTGTTGCCTCTACGTAGCCATAACCAGGAAAACGCTGTTCCTGACTGGTTCCATTGTGTTGTCTTTCATCAACAAATGTCACTCTTGTCTTTATTGCAAAAATATCCTTATTCATAATGCCTAAAGTACAAATGTCTCCTCCGAATACTATCACCCCTTGAATCTTTCCTGTTGTCAGAGTGTTGTATTCAGAGAGCCAGAAAGAGGCTACTGTTAATAAACAATGAGGAAAAGTGGATTTCATTGTGTTGCAAGACCTATTAAACACCCAGCACGGCTGCATCTTCTGGCAACAACACACCATCTATTTCACTGCATACTTTACACTTAGTTCAGCATCCTGGAATCACCAAAGACAGAAGCAATGGCCTTCACTTCACTTTTCTAGCTCAAAACAGTCTCTATAATGTTTCTACACTCCTAGTCCTCTCATTCCTACCCTCAGTATTACTGGAATTATGTGACGGTGCGATGGCAAAGATTTTTACTGATTCTTTGAAACAGTATTCATGGGTCAAAAAGCCAAGCAAAGTCATCAAACTGACTGCCAAAATATCAAGTAGACTTTATTGAGTTAATTCGGGGTGCTTTGCTATTGTGTAGAGCCTATCCAATACATATAAATACCAGAAGAGCAATCTGACAATTGGTCTGAAATAACCTCAGAGATAATATGTGCCTAGAGGTGGACATTTAATTCACACCTGTGCTTATGCATATGTGTGCCTGTGTGTCACTGACCAGAAGATGAGAATAGTCATTTTTAAAATAATTGTGACCTTAGAAGATTTTTCAGCTTGAAATCACTTTTTTTGAAAATATCTTGACGTTTATCCAAAACAGATTTTCATTTCTTTTGGACTCGACATTTCTGAAGTTCTTTCAACCTAAGAACAAAACTGCAGGCTTGAGCAGACTGATTTTAAGTTCATCCAAACCATCTCTTTGTTGCCTTTGCCCCCTTCAAGAAAATTCTAGATGAAAGCATAAATCTGCCACATGGACTGATTTGCTGCACAGCAAGATAATTCTTTTAAGTAGTTTCTATTATAGGAAAATTAATTTCAAGGCACTTCATAGAGTTCTAGTAAAATCCTTCCGCTCCATAGGGGTCCGTGAGCAACATTAACTGTGCAGCCTGTGCTGGCTACGCCTCCTTATGACTTGGTGCACTGAAGGATGATTTCTTTTCCAAAAAGAAATTAAGATGAGCTTTGTGAAAATTCATTCTTTTTCCTCCTCTCTGCATGAATGTTTAAAAGAAACTGGTTTTGCTATATTTTTATAAAGGCAAAATATATTTCTTTCTTCTATAAGTGAAGAGAAATGGTTTGCTCAGTGAAATTTGTGTGTGTGTGTGTGTGTATGTGTGCAGCATATCACTCATCTATATAAAGAGTTTACTAAAAAACAAAAAATAACAAAAAATAAATATAAGCTAAGGTATGAGTAAACACTTTTCAAGATTGAATGATGGACAGCAAAGTCGATGCTCTCACTTGGTCCTTATTCATCTTTTCTTATCTCTCAAGTATAAAGTATAAAATATCCCCCAACAAAAGTTAGCCCTCATTACCCTTTTCATAGAGAACTGACCTCATTCATGAATCCAAAAAAGTCTTTTGCTGGATGACTTTGTTATATCCACTTTCAGCCCCAGCCAAATAAACCTTTGCCATTCATCTCCAAATGATTTTATTTCCTCTTTATCTAATTTCCTGCCCTCAATCTGCTTAAAACAAACCACCCTCTTATAAAACTGTTTTCTGATCTCTTGTGTAGTCCATAGTGTCTGTACATTCAGCCTTCTGGCAAGAATTCCCATGTTTTGTGAATGTCTCTTCTCCAGATTAGCTTCACTTCAAATAAAGTCCCTTTTTTCTGGGTCATAGCAGAATGTATATCAGAATTACTTCAAATGAACTATTCTATAGTGTAAACTTGGAGGGTCTTGGGCATTTTCTCACCTTCAACAGCTTGCCGAGCACTGGAATCTATATGGTCCTTCAGTATGTGGTTACACTGTTTTTATAGGGTATGTTAGGCTATGCCTATAATTTGGGAGTGCTGAATTCAATGACATAATGAGTGTCATGTATTCTGATCAAAGACATACCTACAAATGATATATGTAAACAAGAAATATATTTTCCTAATATAATTGGTAATCTTAGTAAGCTACGTGTTAGTGTCTCAAAGTGAACACACAGAACACTACAGTGGTTTATCCTACAATCAACTGTGGCAGACCTTAGCAGCAATGGTCCTTTGGGATTGAGTTCTTTGAGAAGCTTCATGATAACAGAGAGTCCCTCCTGGCCGCAGTTGTTGAAGCTGAAAAGGATATACTGTGTGAGCTTTTAACATCAAATCCAAAGTTCTACAAGGTGTGTTGATTTTATTTTCTTATAAATATGGTGTAATAAATATCCCATCAGAATTTAGCACTTATAAGACATTTCTAAAGTCATTATTTCATTTGATTTAGTTTCCAGAAACCATATTTCTCTTGTATAAGACTGTGTCACCCCAGTCCCTGAAGGGTAAGTGGTGGTTGCTGCTATGGATAAAACTGTAACACTACAAAGGCCCACCTGGCTCCGCCCAGAGCACCAGTTATTCAGAAGCAATGCCTAATACTTTCTATGTGGCTAAGGTTGTCTTATCTAACCCAGACTTCTTTCAGTGGCAAACTCCACTAAATTTCCCCATGTCAAAGACACTACAAGACCTAGTCAGATGAAATGCAAATGTGTTTCATTTGAAGTTGGAGCTGACTTTCTTTACTCTTGGGTGTCTTTCGAGGTAAGAAGTTTCTAAATAATACAGGCTATTGAAGCATCATGATAATTTTTGACATGTGTGATGGATGAGCATGGCTATGGCATATGTACATAATATATACACATCTGTGTGTTTAATACATCCACCATGCATACTTGTGGAGGTCAGAAGAGGGTGACAGGTTTTCTGCTCTGTCGTTCTCTAACTTCTTGAGATGAGATTGTTTTCTGAAACCTGAGCTAAGTTGGCAAATTGGAAAGTGCCAGAACTCTTCATGTCTCTACCTTCCTCTGTCAGCACTGACTTTTTAAGTTGGTTGTTTGGGATTTGAACCCAGGGTTTCACTCTTATTCACCAAGCACTTAAACACTGAACCATTGTTCTATTTTATAACAATAATAATCCTGCACATAGGATTGGGTAAATGATATAAAATATGTGAAAAGATCTGCTGGGCTAAGTCACAAATATCTGCCTTATATGTAGCTGGAAACATTTATTAATCAGAATTGTTTTGCCTCTGAAGACTCTTATCTGACAGTCACGGCATGTATATCAAAATGGCTTTGCTCGGCAGCAGGCTCTTGAAGCAGCCTTTCTTGTCTTTTCAAACGGCTGTGGGTCCACACTGACCCACTGAGAGCACATCACCCACCCAGCAGCAGCAGGATGTTCATAGATTTGTGAGTTCACTTGACTGAGTTTTTTATTTCAAGGCTGCTCCTGTTTACATGGCTTCTAAGGGTCTTTTCAACTTCAGATTTCATGTGTCTACATCTGATAACTCAAGGAGAGGGAAACATGTGACCTGAATTGGACATTGGCATTAGTCTATTAATCTGCACAGGGAGATCGTGTCCACATCATTGCCACGCTTTGTCTTTTCCTTCCAAAGTAATTGAGTCAGGCAAAAAGAAATGTCTCCTCCTGTTTGGTGAATTGATTTCCGATTAGGTGTTTCAGTGGGTCCTACCTCCTGCAAGTGCGTGTCTTCCCAGCATCTGTTTGTTGTCTGTTGAATGGAGATAATCTGATATTCTTTGCAAGTTTTCAACACTCCTTTACTCCTCTATCCACACATTCATCTTATAAAAAAAAGCACAACAAAACTTTGAAAGGGTTAGCTTTCATATATAGGAAGGGAAAGAGGGAATGGGGCTTCCAAACTGAGCAACCTAACCCAGAATAAACAAATACTAAAAAAAAAAAAAAAAAAAAAAAGACAATAAATTCTTTGTATACCTACTTGATCCTTGAAGAAAATTTGATGTATCCTTTTTCTTCTTTGTGTTGAGACCAATTAAAATGTGCTTGCTAATAAAAGTTATCTTAGCTCCACAACTTTTTGTGTGATAGGCTGTGGTTTTTGATAATGGTCACCATATGTTGCAAAGAGAAATTTACTTGATGCCCAAACATGACCTGAACAAGGATAGAGCAGATAGACATGCTAATTTGCAAAGGGAAATATTCATTTAGACCCCTAAACTTGGAAAAGAGTAAATCCAACTAAAACTGAGAGTGAGACAAATAGTCTTCTCCAAAAAAATATGGCATTTAGTTATTCAGTATCAAATAATCAGCCTTGTAAACACATACATATATACGTCATACTATAATAATCGAGCAGGTTGTATTTATGTATGTAGAAACACACAAAAACATAAAACACACACACACACACACACACATTCCCTTAAAAGGGAGAGGATACATATAAGGAGTGTTAGGGAGGAAAGGGAAAGAGTAATGATGTAATTATAATAAAAAATACTGTATATATACAATATATATATACATATATATATTGAAATAACTAGCTGATTTCATGAATGATACTATTGTTTCTTAGTTTTCTTTAATTTCTCAATATTTGTGTATTTTAAAATAGAATTTCAAAATATTTATTGCCCACATTTCTAGTCCATATAACCTTCATTTCTTTTGTTTGTTTTGTTTTGTTTTTATAAGTTATTTATTTTTATGAATTAATTTCGTTATTTACATCCCCAAAGTTCCCTCCACTGCTGGTTTCCCTCTCCCAGAAACCATTACCCTTCTCTCTTCGCCTTTTGGAAGAAACCTGCCCAGGTTATCCTTAACCCTGGTATATCAAGATTCTGCAGGATTAGACACATCTTATCCCACTGAGGTTTAGTGTGTCCAGTTTGATATGGAGGTCCTAGATCCACTTGACCTTAAGTTTTCTACAACTTCATAAATATGGATCTATTTGCATTCATCTTACATGCAGACATCCAGTTAGAGCAGCACCATTTGTTAAAGATGCTTTCTTTTATCAATTGTACAGTTTTGGCTTCTTTCTGAAAAATCAATTTTCCATACATGTGAAGGTTTACTTCTGGGTCTTTGATTTGATTCAGTTGTTCAATCTGTTTGCATGCATACCAATACCAAGAAGTTTTTATCACCCTTGATCTATAGTATAGCTTGAAGTCAGGGATGAGTACTTCCCAAGAAGTTCTTTTATTGTTCAGGATTGTTTTAGATATCCTGGGTTTTTTGTTTTTTCCCATATGAAATTGACAATTGTTCCTTCAAAGTCTGTGAAAAATTATGTCGTAATTTTGATGAGAATTGCATTGAATCTTTAGATTGCTTTTGGTAAGATGGCCATTTTGACTTTGTCGAGCCTACCTATTCATGATCAATTTAGATTTTCCCATCTTCTGATATTTTCAATTTCTTTCTTCAGTGACAAAGTTCTTTTCATTCAGTCCCTGTTATTTTTTCTAGGATTTGCATCTTCAGCATTGACTCAATTTATGTTTTCTTCATTGTTTCTATTGTAAGTTTTAGATCTTAGATAGTTTTATGCACTTCCTTCACCTTTTGATTTTATTTTGTATTTCTTTAGGGGATTTATTTGTTTCTTCTTTAAGGGCTTCTGGACTGATTGTGTTTTCCTGTGTTTCCTTAAGGAACTTGTTTATAAACTCTTTAAAGGACTCTATCATCTGTATCGAATAAGATTTAAAGTCACATCTTTGTTCTTCACGTGTGTTAAAATATCCAGAGCTTGCTGTTGTAGGAGAGCTGGGTTCTGATATTGGCATATTGCACTGGCTTCTGTTGATTAAGCTCTTGTGCTTGCCTTTCACTATCTGGATGTCTTTGATATTGACTGGCCTCTGATATTGACCAGGAATACCTGGTTGGTGAAGGCCTCCAGGGAGACAAGTGGAACTATGAGATGTGGAGCAGTGTGCTGATAAGACATTGCAGGTAGAGGTATGGACCAGAAGGAGGATGAAGCTCCCATAGGGTGGGCAGAGCTCACAACTACTTGGTGTGCTTCAGTTTCAGCAGGCCAGAGGATTGGGACTCACTTGAGTGTCCTGTGGGGTGGGGAGGAGGGTACCATCCTGTAATTGTGTGTGGAGCATGGACTAGGAGTAAGGTGGAGTTCCAGTAGAGTGAGACAGAGCTCATACTGCTGGACATCTTAAGGTCCCAGCATTTGGGGAGGATTGTGTTATGGGTGTCTCACTTGGGTTTCCTGTATTCTGTACTGGAGTAGACTTCTAGGAAGCCAGGCAGAGCTGGGGTGTGTGTGCTAATTCAAGAACGCAGATGAAGGTATGAATCAGAAGAGGGCATAATGTGTACTTCTAAAAATGATAACAAAGGGCTTTGGATATGGAAACTTAACCTTGCTTTTATCAGGCAGCAATATTATAACCTCATTCTGCATATAGAAATGCTGCTGCAATGTCAGCTGTGTTATGACATTAGTTGTATTTGAAATTATTCTTCATAGTAATAGTGTATATCACAACAGATCTTATAAATTGCACATGTATACTTCCCCTAAACAGATATTTTGATTATTTTGATTTCTGATAATACTGGGGATACTAGATGAGTCACACTTTAGATTACAAGTGGCATCCAGTGGGAATTTCATGTTACCTAAAAATGCTTATAGTTATAAAATGTACTTGTTCGTAGATCCAGACAATGGCAGTGATGTTGGTGATGGTGGTAATATTCTATTGAAGTGTACAGTTGGTACTGTGGTGGAAACTAATAGGAAGGAGGTCTAATTCTGCATTGGAAACTAGAAGAGGTTTTGCTGGACTCATTTCTGTTGCTACACGATTCTGCCAGGTGACATGTTGGAAATGCAATTGTTGAAAAGGGATATATCACAGGAAGAAGAATGTATCATACTCCCGGAGAAGAGACCATATAAGAATACAAAGCAACAGGATATATGAAAGAAGTGGGGTTGGTTGAAGATGTCTAGTTGGGAAAATCATGATGTTCCTCTTTTTGGGAAAATCAACTTGTACATCAAGGATAATGGCTCATCATAAAGCAAGAGAAGAATTTCTGCAGCACAGTATTATAGTTGCACTACACTTATGATAACAAGAAAGTCCAATTGAAACACCAATTGCAACACCCTTCGTTAGTGGGAGAGAGAATTCTAGTCTTAGATAATACAAAGTAGACATAGGCTGACCAATGCATGGTAAAGTTATGGGGAAAATCCAGATGTTAATATGTTCCCTTAGTTGTTCTGTGTCTGTCAGTCCCTGTGTATATGAAATTTTGAAATATGAATATATTTGAAAAGGCTTTTGCATGACTATGTTTACATTTTTTAAAATGATGTAGTGAACATTCCTATGGCTTGTACCAGTGTGGTTATCCCAAAAGGATTAGTATTTGTGGAAGGTGGTCTTGAAACCAGTGTTTCTCCACAAAAGGTGTTTACTTTCAGGGAGGCCTGGATAACAAAATGATAATGAAGCTGACCCCTCTGAGCACTCATAGGTTATCTTATCAGGAGTTCTGGTGAGTGACCTAGCAGCACTTTGATCCACAGAGTAGTGACTAATGGCATGAAACATACCCAAATGGGCTCTGCAGACACAGAAAACACCATGGGTAGATTTGCTGTAGTAGCATGCTTTGCAGGAAGTAGTCAAATATCTTGTTTTATTCCATGATGTTTATTTCTTTCAGTCAGGTAATATTTTGTGAGGGTTGAGCATGCACAAACTTTATCAGTATGCATATTGAACATAACAAAATCCCATTTCTTCTGACCAAAATGCTTGAACAAGTTAAAACACTCATAATGTGAACTTGGTCAGGGAGTATAGGAATTGAGTTCATAGAATAGTTCAGCTATGAAAATAATTCAACCTCTTTTGGCCTCAATAACAAAATTGAAGCAATGAGCAGAAACTCGATCAAACTGAGTTGGCTCTAGTATAACTAGAATACATTCATCAGATGATTACACATCACATTCATAGAACAAAACACTATGGAAAACATTTAGAGGTTTCCACAAATACTTAGCTATAGGAGCATTTCATCAAGAGAAATGTAAATGGAAGCCATGATTTTTAACACAGGAAAACCCCCAATGTTCCTTATAAAAGAGGAAAATGGACTCAGAATCCTACCAGGTAATCCACCTTTCTGAAATCAAGACCCTGACAACAGGGCTGGGGGAATTTTGTGTGGTTAAAATCACTGGTTGTTTTTGGAGACGATGCTGGTTCCTTCTCTGTTGCCCACATAGTGGCTCAAAGTCTACTCTGATTCCAGGTTTGAGTGGTCCAATGTTGCCTTCTATCCTCCATGGACAATGCGTGGAGATTGTGTACATACACACCTGTAGGCAAAATGTTCAGACAAAAGCAGTAAAACTCAACAATAATTTAAGAGGAAGCCAGTGAAATGATCTCAGAAAAACCTTCAACCTGCCTCTGAATCTTGATTAAAAGAACAGCTTCTAAGGGCATGGACCAACCTCTTTGGTTAAGCTTCAGCTGTGGAGAAATCCCACATCATGTATCCATTCTTAGATTAATATTTGGTTGGACATGTTAAACCTATAAATCCATTCATTCACAATTGATGTCTTCTTTCTGACTTCACTGAATCAATGCAAATGAATGTCCAATTAGGTGAATGAAGGCAAAAGCTGGACACTGGTTTATAAAATATATTTGGGATTGGAGTGCTATGTACTATAGAATTACACATACATTTTACTCTGTCTTTCTCTCACTGAAACACTAACTGGAAGTTAGATAACAAGAGAATAAGAATGAGAAGTCAAATGTGTCACTGAATAGCTGGAGAATAAAATAGGAACTATGAGTTGACAGTCTTGTCCCTAGTTTTACTACACCACCTAGACAAAGAGTAGCTTTCCTCACTAATTGGATTGCAGACTGGTTGTCTACCTCAGGGATATTGAGTGAAGGACTTCCAATGGGCTAGAGGTGAGAGCATCCTTCCCCTGATGCATCTCACTGAGACAGGAAAGTGGCATTCAGTTCCCCAGATTGCAGATTCTGAATCTAACTATAGCCTGTGTGTGAGGCAGAGGGAATGTTTCCTTTAATCACTTCTTATCAAACCACATGACGATTTATTGGCATGTCTATCAGTGGTGATTTGGTGCCTTGTCTTCCCTCCAAGTACTGTGAGTCCACAACAGACATTGTAATGTCCCTTATGGGAGCCAGATGTGCCAGCAGCTAATTGCCAGACAGTTGCAGGTGTGCCATTGAGATTACAGTCAATAGAGTTGGTGGTATAGGCTTTGTCTTTCATTTTAGAATATGATATTGGCTTAGCTCTATAGAAAAATTATCAGGCCAATATTTTTTACGAATCCTGGCTTTATTTTTCTGTAATTCCCCAACATGATTCCTAAAGACATGGGTGTTTATATAAATCCAGGTATGTGGATGTGGAATAATCTTTTGAACTCATTTTGCTGCTGAATAGCTGCCTTATATGTTTCTGTTTTGTATGTGTATATGTGTGTATGTTCATCTACATGTGTAAATATGTGTACATAGATGTGCATGCTTTTAAGGGGTACTTAGGTGATTGACGGTATGAATACATATATTTACATATGCATATAAGTTTTACAAGAACTCTGTTATTCTTTTTGGCCATCCTATTTGTCATTAGTTCAGTTTAGTTTATTGATCTGAGGATTTTCCAGTAGTCTAGTCTAGCAGGCAAGTTAGTTTCAGGGATTTTATGCTCGACCTGCCACAGAGAAAAGAAGTCCTGAACATGAATTTCTGTCCATCCACCCTGTTCCACAGTCTGTCCCATATTTTCATGTAGTGTCGGCTTAGGCCATGAGACACAATGGTGAAGGTCAAAATGAATGAATATGGTCGTAATAGATGCCTGATTATCAGGGCCTCCATTAACGTGGCAAAGTGTATGTTGTTGCAACTGCTGAGCCCTCCATTGACCTCAACTAAATGGCCTGTGTTCTAGTATGCTCTACCAATGACCAGTTTCATGGCATGGTTAGACTGAGAAAAGGAAACTTGACATCAACAGAAAATCATCACCATTTTCCAGGAGCAAGATCCGGCTATTTTCATGTCAACTTGATACACAATAGACATCTCTGAAGGGTGGAACTTCAACTGAGAATATGCCTCCATAATATCCACATGTATGGCATTTTTTAAATGACTGACTGATAGGCATGATCCCCAGCCTTGTTGTATGTTGTCATTCCTGCATTTTTGTGGGACTCCAAACAATTGGAGTGAGGGATATCTATGACTCTTTTCTTGTGCTTAGGATCCATTTACTCTTACTAGGTTCCTTATCCAGCCTTGAAATGGGGTTTATGTCAAGTTTTATTGTATTCTTATAGGCAATGCTTGGTGGATATCCCAGTGAGTGTTACTCATCATTATTTTTCTTGAAAGGAACTAGAAGAAGAGCTCCTCTAAGAGAGAGGGGAGATAGGGAGAGGAACTAGGAAGAGTGGTGTGATGGGAAAGAGTGGTTAGGATGTTTGAGAGAAGAATAAAAGTTTAAGAAAAAAATCAGACTGTGCAAGCCATAGGGAACAAGAAAGTAAGTAGTACTCCTCCCTGGCCTCTTCATCAGTTCCTGCCCCTGGGTCTCTGAAATGCTTGAGTTTCTGTCCTGACTTCCTTTGATGGTGAAATGTAATGTGGAAGCATATCTGAATAAACCCTTTCCTCCTTAAACTGTTTTGTTTAGTCATGGTGCTTTGTTAAAACAATAGAAACACTAAGTTAAGTTGGTATCACGATAGTGAGGTATTGTTGTAAGAGATCTGACCGTGTATTTTTGGGAGAATTTCGGAGGGATTTTGGAACTTTCGACTCGAAAAGTTCATATAGCATTAAGATCTCAGTACACTGCTTTTGTAGGAGCTTAGAAATTAAGGATGTTGAGAGAACTGTAGAAAAGGAAAGCCTTGCTTTTGAAGTTTCAGAACGACATTTAAAGAATTTATTGGGGCCATTTTTTATTTTAAAGCAAGATCATGTGTTTCTGCTTAGATAAGACTGAAGAATAAAGGTTGAACAACAAGATATCAGGGACTACTTAAATGAAATTTTGGCTTTTCTTGTATAGTCAATGTTGATTATCTGGAACTGAGAAACTGGTAACAAGTAAGAAGAGGTTGGAATCTTGGAGGTAAATTCTTCTGGAAAGGATTCCCTGAGAGGCAGCACATAGAAACTGTGTTTAAGACATGGCCAAAGTTATACCTTGTGTTGGCAGCTGAAGTTAGTAATGTAAGATTTACCCAGAGGGTTCCGGTTTTGAAGGTGTGCAGGTGTGATGAAGAGTGGCTTTGTTTTGGCCCTTTGTGTTAGGACTGGAGTCCCTGCTGAAAACCCAGGACAAGTTTTGGTTGGAGTACAGCTCAGTTCAGGAGTGGACTACAGAAATCTCAGAAATGCCAATGCCATGGATGACCACTAAGAAGAGTAGTAGTAGAGTAGTGAGGGCCAGTGTCTAGAAGATAAACTGTATGTGTTGTAGAGGGAAGAGTTGAGGAAGTGATACAAACTCATTGGAGGAATTGAGAAGATTGTGAGTGAATCCCACGCAATCAGACATTTACCTGAAGTTTGATTTTCCTTTGTTGAAATTGTGACTATGCCCTAATTCTTCCTCTTGTTGTAAGAAATCATGTAATTTGGTTTTGATTTGGTATGAGTCCACAATTAAGAGATTTTGAACTTTTTGTGGACTAGACAGTTAATGTCTGAATTTATAAAGGCTCTGGGATATTTAAAGATATGTTTTTATTGTGATATTAATATTAGCATGCCATCATGAGGATAAATGAGAAAGAAGGGGCTATAATTTAAAAAATGTTGTATCTGCGTTTCAAGTATACAGGGGGTCAGTTGTACTGCCTAGTTCATGTCAACTTGACACAAGCTAGAGCTCTTTGAAAGGAGGGAACATCAACTAAAAAATGCCTCCATAAGATACGCTTGCAGAACATTTTCTTAATTTGTATTTAATGTGGGAGGGCCCAGTCCATTAGGAGTTGTGCAAGCCCTGGGCTGGTGGTCCTGAATTCTATAAGAAAGCAAGTTAAGCAAGTCATGTGTAGAAAACCATTGAGCAGTAAGTCTCCATGGACTCTGCATCAGATCCTGCCTCCAGGTTTCTACCATGTTTCAGGTCCTGTCTTGACTTCCTTTAATGATGAACTGTGATAGGAAAGTGTAATTCAAATTAACCCTCTTCTCTCCAAGTTGTTTTGGCCATGGTGTTTCATCACACTAGTGGTAACTTTAATTAAGATATCCACAAACATCAAATAGGTGGAGGATGGTATCAAGAACATTGTGCAGTCTAGGGGTGTCTTCATCGCCATGGAGAAGACTGGGGGCCAATTGAAGGACAAGTCCTAATGGATCATTATCTCTGGTTCTTCTTATTATGTCCTCATGTTTGTAACGGATGTGAACCATGAGAAGAAGTGTGACTACTCACTCAACATTGTCAACAAGTACTCTTTTGACCCCCATCCATGAAACCTTTAGCACTGTAGAAGAACTCTTATTTCCAGTCCATGTCATCATTATCACAAAACTGCCTGTGGATGACTTTATGCAAATTGAAGGTGTTTCATGATTGTCAAGGGCCTGCCAAGAACATCATTCTTGCATCTACTGGTATTGTTATGTCTGTGGGCAAGTTTGCCCCAGAGTTGAACAGGATGCTCACTGTCATGGTCTTCTATGTTCCTATCCTGTGTCTGACTGGGATCTGGCATGCTACCTGGACAAAGCTATCAAATATAATGATATCAAGAAGTGGTGAGGCAGGCATCAGAGGTCCTGCTAAAAGGAATCCTATACTATACCGAGGATCATGTTAGCGCCTTCAATTTTAATAGTGACACTCATTTTTCCACTTTTGAATCCGGGACTAAGGTTGCACTCAATAACAATTTTGTAAAGCTCGTTTTCTGGTCTGACAGTTAATATGCCATGACTGTTAGCATATGGCAGTAGACTGCATGCCATACATGGCCTCAAACTATCTAGACTATCCACCCCATAACTACACAAGAGGAAGAGAGAAGGACCTTGCTCTTGTCTGCTTAGGAATTCTTATCCCAACTCAGCCCCAAACACTGCAAATCTGCCAAAGAGTTTCCATCTAAGACTTCTTGGTGAAGGAGAGTTTACAGATTAGAACTTCTCTACTTTATATTTAAATACAAAAGGCATTGTGCCAGGAGGCTACATTCTACAAAGCGTGAGTCTTATGTTAGTGACAGTCACTTACATCCTTTCATGGACACCAACTCAACTTTGCCTGTTGAAGTTAAAAAAATAGAAATGTGGGTCTTATTCTAACATGGATATTTAATCTGTAAAGGTGAGTTCTTTTTATTTATAAATTTAAGTGCTTAATAATATTTTGAACAATATTACAGTGCCTAATATAGGAGAAGATACCAGAAAATCATGTCCAATGTTAGAAATTAGACCTAGGCTAAGTGCTAAATAAATTTTTAATTGTGTAGAAAGAAATATTCTACACAATTCTAGTAAGTATTTACTGAGGAAATGCTTCATACAAAGTGAGAGGTCTTTTTCTTCGCAACAATAAAGAAGAGGGCATAAGTCTCTACCAGGGGACAACCTCCTCCGGACCACTGGAACTGCCACAGTTTCATCACCTCTGCACCATGCTTTCCTTGTTCTGATTTCAAGCCCTTGTGCTGGATGAATGAACAACTTTCCTTTTGCTAAGCTCATTTTATGTAATAATAAAATAATCTTGATCCTTAATGTGAATTTTTTTAAAAAAGAAATTGATTTTTAGCTTCAGAAATCTCAATTAATTGAGACCACTTACAACTGCCTGGCAGCCTGAGATTTGAAAAACCCTCAGGCAAAAATATGCAGAAACATGGGAAAGCAGGGCAAAATTCATTCCTTCATCTCTGGGCAAAATCTTTCTCCTTGACCCACCCATTCAGTTCTGTCACTTGTCAAAATCAATTAATGATTGCTTGAAATTTAAGCAAACAGAGGGAGGAAACGAAAACCCCAAGGACAAGGGAAACCTCAGGGTACTCTTAGGAGCTAAAGTTCAAGAGAAAATTAGAACAATGTGAAACAAAGAACAACAAATAGAGACTGGAGGTAGAATAAGCAATTGAGTTTTTTAAAATAGGAAATGCTGTCTGATTTGGATCAAATAATATGGAAATGTCACTATTCTAGTTCTATGCGAGTATTTTGATACAGTAATTTAACCAAATACAACTTAAAGGAAAACTATTTATTTAACTTATACTTCCAGATCATAGTCCACCATTGAAGGAATTCAGGGCACAAACCCAGACAGAAAATGAAGCAAAAACCGCAGAGGAATGAAGTTTATTGGCTTCCATATATGGTCATGCTCAGTTTCATTTCATACTCCACACAGGTCCACCTGCCTAGAGAATGATTCTCCCCACAGTGGGTCAGGCATTCCTAAATCAATGCATCAACTAATGACAAATAAAATTTCCAAGAAACATACCCATGGGTGAGTCTAATCTAAAAAATCCTCAATTAAGATCCACACCTCAGATAACTCTAGGATATTGCAAATTGACAATTAAAGCTGAGAGAGGAACCTATGCAGGAAAGAACATGGCGGGAAAACAATCACTGCATATAAACGTTTGGCTTTTCCTGTTCTTTCCTGTTTGTGTACTGCTATGTACATAATCTCAACATACAATATATTCATTGAAGATTTGATGACCTGCAGAGGGATTTTCAGTATTTTCCCATATTATGACAAGGAAATCTCGTTTTTAAAAATAAAGCATGTGATAGTCATAAAAGTGGTGTTCCTGAAGAAGAAAAGTGCACTATTGAATATTTAGTATGCATCAGAAAAATATACTTGGAATAAAGCAATAAGTCAGACTGAGTTACTGTATAAAATAGAGATTATGAGTATAATGCATTGTTAAAGTTTATGAATGTGGTACTTAAAGAATAGCAAAATGTCAGGAAGTAACCAGAAATATTTTCTCTGTGACTGACAAGGTTCATGCTAATAATCAAGACTCTGCAGAAGCAGATAGAAAAAAATCTGTAAGGCATAGCACACATACGGATGGGTCAGAAGCAGAAGCAAAGACACCCACAGTAAGTAAGCATGCTAGAGGGATTGCAAGCTCTTGAGATACATAAAATTCCTAAAAGAATGTCCATCCTCTCAAATCACAGGGGAAAATACTCCTGTTTTAGTTACTATTCTATTGCTCTGAATAGATGCCGTGACTGAGACAACTCAGCTGAAGGAAAGCATTTAATTGGAGGCCTGCTTACAGTTTCAGAGTGTATGTTTAATCGTGACCATTGCAGCAAGAAAGAATTAGGCCTGGTATGGACTTTTGCGACTTCAAAGCCTAGTTACATACTGTCTCCACTTACTCTAACTCTCCTAATCATTTCTAAACAGTTCACCAATTGGAGACTACATATTCAAACATATGAGCATATGAGGCCATTCTTATTCAAAACACAGCAACATTATTTGAAGTAAGATGCTTACTAATCCATTTAAAATACCACATCATTATCAAAAAATTGTTTGATGAAGTAAAACATATCACTGAAAACAAAGCTCCTGTTACACCTTGTTTGTAACAAAAGACATACACTTGTCATCTCCAGTCTCTATGGCCCTACACTGCCTTTTGCCACGTAATATCTCTTAAAGATTATTAGTTTTTTCTTTCCATTTATTTGCCTCTTCTCTCAAGTTTTACATTAATTACCATCATGATTCTTTAAAGTCCTTTTGTATTTTTAATTCTAATAATTTCATAATAATTATACTTAACTTGGAGGACATTGGAACAGATATAGTTATAAGGGATGATTTTTCTTAAACATAAATAATTTTTATAAGTTTGACAGTTTATATACATATTTGAAAGTTAGTGAAAAATAATCAAGAAAGTGATTCCTGAGAAACTGGTTCCAGAGGCGGCAAGCCCAACAAACTGGCCAGTGGATTTTCTTGAGAAGTCTGAGGGCATATGCCAGAAGAAAGAAAATGAGGCAGACACTGGAAACATCCTTAATTAGTGCAGACAGAGCTCATATTCTTAGGAGTGAAGGCAGCTGGAGCAAGAAGTAAAAGTCCTACCCCAAATACAGAGAGAACACTGAAGTTCTGCAAGGCATTAATGTCAGATACTCAGCAGAGTGCTAGTTACCATGTGCATTGAAGGGGCCAAGTAAGACAAGGACAAGCATGGTCTGGAATAGACTGAGTATAGTTCTCACACAAGACAGAGGATAGTCTGTCTCTACTAGGTCTTCTCAGGATGAGCTGCACTCAAAGAAATATTACAGTTCCAAGAACCAGAGAAAGGAAAGCAAAGAAATCTGAATCTATGTAGAAATGATACGCCCCAAAACAAATTTCCAGTATAACTATAGATATATAGAGAGCCTAACTATAATAAAACTATCCATTTCCAAAAAATGTTGAAAGTCAGCATATCTGGCAAACATTTAAATTGTAAGATGAAAAGACCATACACAATGAGGACAGGCCCACAATAGTAAAGGTTGTCTCAAAACTGAAACACAAACAGAGGTGAAAACTTGCACATTAAGGTATTGTTCTTATTCAAAAGCTAAATACAGATTATAATCATATATGTATGATTATAATATATATATATATATATATATATGAAGTGAGAAATCATCAGATTACTCTCATGGCATACGTTATTAACAAAGAAGAAGTTACTGGTGTACTTAAGGACATGATGTCAAATGCCACAAATGAACCATAGACCCTTCTGTTTTGACGTTCAGAGAGCCCATTGTACTGATGACTGGCTTCCCCCTGGAAGAACAGAAATGGAGAGGTGGTAAGTTTTAAAAACTAATGACAACATTTTCCAGGTCTTATTATATATATGAATACATGAAGCTCGATAAATTCTGAGTATAAGGAATACCAAATAAAATACAGAATACTGAGTTTTCCAAATACAACATGAAAATAAATCCTCCATCAGGAAAAGAACATGTTGCATTTAGAACATTGAAATGATACTGAATATATATATTAACACTGTATTATAAAACTGCTAAGAAACCTATAAAAGGCAAAGGATAAATAATAAGTACCTGATAGTATAAAAAGTCATGGAAACCATAAAAATCTATGGAGAAAAATGGAAAATAATTATCATAGGAAACAATATATATCAAAATGTTCAAAAACTGATCATATGCTTGATCATTTTGAAATTAAAGAGCTTAACATGAACAGCAGGAAATCATTAATTTTTAAATTGGTTACAAAGCCAGGATTCTGTTTTATCTTGCCTAAAAACCATAACTTACATAAGTTGGGTAATTATATAGAAAAAAGTAAATCCTGTCTTAATATTAACAAAGAGGAATCTAAAAGGGTCACATTAATTTCAGACCAAGATAAAATGAAAATCACATGTTGTTGAATAAGACAGGATTCAATTGATCAGATGGATGTACAACTTATAAAACAGTGTACACCTCAAAACGGATTCAGAATTGAACAAAACTAACCAAATCTTACCAAGTCAAATTCACCAATGTCTCCAGAGGATGGCACTTCGATCAAAACTCAAACTCACCAGGGGAACACAGAGATGTCTCACCATGAGAATGCTAGTCAGGCATTTCAAGGCAACCAAAAGACTTTTAATGACAGGTGCATTGCCCTTGTACTTGGGCAGCTCCACATTAGATTAAGTCTGAATTTTGTAAATGGGTGTTCCTGATGAATGTGGTGTTGAAATGAAAATTAGGAATTATAATATGCTTTGTCATGAACAACACCAAATCTAAATTTAAAACTATATGGAAAGAACTGTGGTGGTGACATTGTGCTAGTCAGTCAGGCTACATGCATGATTTAGAGACTCTGGAATTACCAACCTTAGATACCTGTTTCCACTGCACAAGAACAATACTCTTTTGTAATGCTAGTGACGCTGACTAAGAAATGTGGGTTCAGATTAAAGAATGCATGCTTCTAACTGCAGTGTTTATTATACTACAACATATTATACTCATGTGAAAAAATTATGGTTTAGTGATAGGAAAAAAGACTTCTATAACTTCCTATGGCCTTTCTTTGGTATGTAAGTATCAGATTAGACTGTTTTAGATTGGATTAAGTTATGTTTGGTTTTTAATATTTGTGTTGTGTTGCTCACTAGAGTTTACCCAGTGGCTACGTTGAGAGAGTGAAGTATAATTTTGAGTCTTTAAAACATTGTTCTGGATTTGAGCAATCATAAAGCTGAACTCTTTGAAAACTATTCATGGTACTCAACGTTTTACACTATGAAATACTCAGCCAATATTTAATTCCTTATCTCAAACATATTACTGCTGAAAATATAAAAATTTGATTAATTCTTTAATAAATGCTAAATTTATATGTACACTTAAGAACTATTTTGAATTTTTTATCATGAGTCATTTTCAATGCTACTTGATTTATAGAATTGTTTTATGTATCTACATATCCAGGTTCATAAGTGAAAAACAGTTTATTCCTAAAATGGAACCTGGAACCGTAAATCAATATGGCATCTAGATGCAATTAGGAGATATTTAAAAATCGAAAATTAAGGCTTGCTGCTAAAGAATTAAAATCAAATTTTTCATTGTTCATGTCTTATAGCCATAAGGTTACATAAACCAGTAGTATAGTTATTTGCAAATTTCTCAAGTATTAAATAATATACATAACTGTGTTTATTAAACTCTCATGTGGCTGGCAATACAGGAGGATTACTGGCATCAGCATGGTCACAGACTTGAGAAATGAACATGTTTGGTTTTAATACTGAATGGCTAAATTTCTTAGGAAAGAGTAATTTATTAGCTCCATTATAATCTCATAGGATCATCTTTGCATCATTTTATGAGCTAAATAACAGTTTTATATATACATCAGTAAAACAAATTTTTAGAATGTTCATCTCAATATATGTGCATTAATAAAGTATTTTCTGAATCCCAAGATTTATTAAACCAAGAGTAAAGATTTATCTTCTCATTATTATGAAGCACAAAACCTGGAAGAAGTATCATATAAACTCGTAAAATTTTATTTTTTCATAATATGAGAAATAAGGAAAGTATGTCCCTTTTACCCCAAACAGAAATTCTAGCTTTTGCAATAAGGCAAGAAAAATAAAATTTATAAAATGGAAAGAAACACGTTGAATGGTTTATCTGTCTGGAAAACGTAATACAATCTACAAACGAATCTAGTAAAAATAAGAAAGATTTCAGGGATATGCAATACAGAATTCTTTTTTTTTACTGGATTTTTTTTTAAATTTACAGTTCAAATGTTATTCCTTTTCCCGGTTTCCCAGACATAAGCCCCCTATTCCATCCTCCCTCCCCATCTTCTATAAGAGTGTTCACCTCCCCAACACTCCCCTTCCCACCTCCCAGACATTCCCCTACACTGGGGGTCCAGCCTTGGCAGGACCAAGTTTTCTCCTATTGGTGCCCAACAAGGCTATCCTCTGCTATATATGCAGCTGGAGCCATGGGTCAGTCCATGTATAGTCTTTGGGTAGTGGTTTAGTCCCTGGAAGCTTTGGTTGGTTGGCATTGTTGTTCTTATGAGGTTGCAAGCTCCTTCAGCTCTTTCAATCCTTTCTCTAACTCCTCCAGTGGAGATCCTGTCCTCATAGTTTGCTGCTAGAATTCGCCTCTGTATTTTATTTGACATGCTCTGGCTGTGTCTCTCAGGAGACAGGTATATCAGGCTCCTGTTGGCACGGTTGGCATGCACTTATTAGCTTCATCAATCTTATCTGGTTTTGGTGAATATATATATATATGTATATATATGTATGTATGTGTATATATATATATATGTATATATATATATATATGCTGTATACCTATGTGGAGCCAGCTCTGAATGGCCATTCCTTCAGTCTCTGCTCCAAATTTTGCCTCCATATCACCTCCTATGAATATTTTTGTTCCCCTTTTTAAGAAGGAGTGAAGCATCCACACTTCGGTCATCCTTCTTCTTGATCTTCATGTGGTACGTGGATTGTATCTTGGATAATTCAAGCTTTTGGGCTAATATCCACTTGTCAGTGAGTGCATACCATGTGTGTTTTTCTACTATAAAGAACTTTTTTTTTTTTTTTGGTTTTTTTTTTTTTCGGGGCTGGGGACCGAACCCAGGGCCTTGCGCTTCCTAGGCAAGCCCTCTACCACTGAGCTAAATCCCCACCCCCTATAAAGAATTCTTTTAAAAAATCTATTATGGATCTGTTTGTCAGGAAGGGGAGAGCATTTAACATAAAAAGTACTCCAAATTATGAAGTCATCAAATGAATTCAATAATTAACCTTTAATTGGAGAAAGACATGAGAGACCTACCTCCTTAAAATTATGAATAAAATGGGCAAAACAATTAAAAGAATTACTTAATAATGACATGTAGGCTATGAAAGGTACTGTTAAGAATTTTATCTTTCAAAGTTTAAACTTGTAAATTTTATATAAAAATGCAGCTGACATATCAAAATATATTTAAGAAAAGAAACAATATCCATGACCACAAATGAGATAGTTTTAAGAATAATTATGAAGCCAAAGTAATGGAACTGATGTATGGTATTTGTGTAATTGCAAACATAGAAGTCGAAATGAATAGAGTTAAGAATTAGACGTACATATCTGTGCAGAGTTGAATTTGCAAAGTTACAGGACTCAGTATTGTGAAAAACATGGCCTTTTTAACAAAAGTTTGTAAAGCAGATGGAAATTATTATGGGCTAAAGATGAATAAATGTCAAAAGAACTGTAACTAAGACAACTATCAAAAGTAGGTAGAGTGATTCCTGATAGTTCATATTGCAAATATCAAGCTGGCTCTTCAAATATACAATATATATTGTCTTAATAGTATCTTCATAAAACCTATTTAATGTAATATGTTGATTAAGTATTTCTCTATTAAATTACTGAAAAGTGATCCCATATACAGCATCCCATTTATTCATTTTGTGAAGTTTCAATAGCATTTCAAATCACATTATTCTTCTGATTTTTCTGAAGAAGATATAAGTTGAAGACCCTGTTCAGGTCTATGACATCAGGACTTCACCGTTCTTGAGTGGCACAAAGAGAAATGAGTCTACTCCAAACCCCTCTGTGTTATGGTGTTTTTCTAGCTGCCGTGCGGCTAGAGTGAATTAAGAGAAATCTGTGCAGTGAACTGATGTTTTTGGACATGATATCTCAGTAATTTTTCTGGATATCTTTTAAAAATCTTTCAGAGAATTAAGTGAATCCCATGTGCTTTCCTAACTTTCACACTTGTGTTTACCATCACAAGATGGATATTCTCAGTACTTAGGAATGAGATGAGATAGCATCTGGTTTAAATTTGTTTTGACTATCTGAGGACTTTATAAATGTTACTGAGCACTGGTGGTACGTGCCCTTGTCCGAGAACTCAGGAGGCAGATGCAGGCAGACTTCTGAGTTAGAGACCAGCCTAGACTACAGAGTGTCAGGATATCTAGGACTATGTAGAAAAAACTCTCTGTATAAAAACAAGCAAACAAGCAACCAAAAAGAGTAACATATCAAAGTGGTTTTTTCTTTTGTCTTCGTTTCAAATATCACAATTAACTGTCCCTCTTGGCATTCTTCTCATCTTATTCTTTATAACATAATTACATAAATCATTTAAAGTTATATATCTTAAAGTTATATTTATTGGATATTTTTATTTACATTTCAAATGTTATTTCTTTCTCCGGTTTCTAGTCCACAAATCCCCTATCCCATCCCTACTCCCTGTTCTTCTATGAGGGTATTCCAGCACCCAATGAACCTCCCATTCCCTCCACACAGCCCTGAAATTATCCTACTCTGGGGGGTCCAGCCTTGGCAGGACCAGGGGCTTATCCTCCCATTGGTGCTCCAAAAGGGCATCCTCTGCTACATATGCAGCTGGAGCCATGGGTCTGTCCATGTGTATTGTTGGGTACTGGTTTAGTCTCTTTAAGCTCTGCTTGGTTGGTGTTGTTTTTCTTATAGGGTTGCAAACACTTTCAGCTCCTTCAATCCTTTCTCTAATTCTTCCAACAGGGATCACATTCTCAGTTCAAAGGTTTGCTGCTAGCATTTGCCTCTGTATTTGTCAGGCTCTGGCTAAGCCTCACATGAGACAGCTATATCAGGCTCCTGTAAGCATGCACTTATTGGCATCATCAATATTATCTATTTTTGGTAGCTGCATATATATATATATATATATATATATATATATATATATATATATTATCCCCAATGGCCATTTTCCTTCAGTCTCTGCTCCAAACTTTGTCTCCACATCCCCTCCTATGAATATTTTTGTCCCCCCTTTTTAGAAGGATTGAAGCATTCACACTTTGGATGTCCTTGTTGAGCTTCATGTGGTCTGTAGATTATATCTTCTGTAATTTGAGCTTTTAGGCTAATATCCACTTATTAGTGAGTGCACACCATTTGCCCGTTTTTGTGATTGGGGTACCACACTCAGGATGATATTTTCTAGTTTCATACATTTTCGTATTAATTTCATGAAGTCATTGATCTTGATAGCTAAGTAGTACTCCAATGTGTAGATGTACCACATTTTCAATATCCATTCCTCTGTTGAAGGACATCTGGGTTCTTTCCAGCTTCTGGCTATTATAAGTAAAGCTGTTATGAGCATAGTGGAGCATGTGTCTTTCTTGTACCTTGACTTTGTTCTGTTTTGTTATGTATGTTAATATTTTTGAAGTAGATAATTAAAATTTTTCATTGTCTATCAACCTATATTATTCTTTTACTCTCTACATTAATTCTTAATAAATCATATATTCTTTACACACCCAGAATTAATATTTTCAGGTTATACATTTATGTATTATGCCATACTATAAGTAAAACTTAAAACTTTAAGAAAGAAATACATGAGGCACATATAAAATGATTTCCTGGAACAATGCTACACTATTGTGGCAAAAATGACAAATGAAAAAGCTTATGTAGTATTTAGTTTTTCCTGAACTAAGTAGAAAAGAAATTAAAATTCTAGGTGTTAAGGTGGGGAAAAGTTAATCTGAGGGAAGCTTATATCTGGTCCTTGCCTTGATCACTCTATGCCTCTATAAAAAGTTTCACACACACACACACACACACACACACACACACACACACACACACACACACACACACCCCAGCCATTCTTTTCTTATAGTTACATCTAAGATCTCTGTGTTGGCAGTATGGGAGTCTGTTGAGAGATGGACTTCATGTTCTCAAATTGAGGATAAACAAACTGGCTTCTTACTCTCCTTATATAAGGAAATCAGTCCTCAGGCCAGGGGATCCTTCAGGGTTTAATAGCATTTGAACGGCCCAGCCTCTTTATAATTTCAACACACAAAATCAGGAGACAAGTATTCAGATTAAAGCAAGCACACTTAATAATGTTTGTTTGATTTAGATATGTAGTCAGGTAATGTGTGTCATTGTTGCTGTAGGAGAATAAAATACTTAAATCTCCCCTGGTAGCAGTGGCAAGTGAATTCCTCACTACCTGTCCCAGTGTTTGGTATTCCTGTATGAAACACACACACACACACACACACACACACACACACACACACACAAACACACACACACACAGAGCCTTATAATTAATATGCCTTAATCAGCTCAGTGGCTGGGCAACTGCCAAACATCCATTTGGCTAACACCTCCCCTCTAATATTCCTGAGTTATTACTTACTAACATCTATATTCTATCATTGTTGCCCTAGACCCAGTTGGGGGGAAGGTTACCTGGGGTCACTCTTCCCCATGTCTTACATGATTCCTATGCTCTCTCTTCTGCTCACCTTAGACTTGGTCCTTCTCTTTTTGGCATGGCCATTCTAAATCCTCCTTCCTCTCTTGGTCCCTTTGCCTGTGAAAACTAAATCTCTGTCTCTTACTCCTGCCGCAGCCGTTGGCTGCTGGCAACTTTATTTACCAATCAAAGCCAACTGGGGACAGGGTCCTCAGGATCCTACACGTGGAATTTCATGCAATTTCGGGAACCCAAATTATATAATACAAGCATTACATCAAATCTACAACATGTCAGTACAAAAAGTTTCCTGTGCAAGTTTGGAAGTCCTTGTGTAAGTTGCATCCGTACCAAAAGAAATGGCAGGACGTACAATTGTAAAGATAATTCAGAAACTGTTTCAGAGTCAAGAGGAAAACACAAATCCTTTTCTTATGGTATCAGATGTAGGAATCACAGAATTATTATTTATGAATTATTCAACACTATCTTTATTGGCTCTTGTAATTTTATTGTGCTGTTCATAAGTCATATAAAGCTCAGTTGATAAAGCCTATGCAGACCAAGGGTAATTGTGAGATCCTGTATTGCTGATTATAGCTGCTTCTATTTCTAACTTCAGTGATGTTATATATGTAAATGTTAGATTGCAATATCCAAACTCAAAGTTTCCAAAAAGTGAGGTTTATCAAAACAATATTGTAAAGCCAGTGTTTCCACTCAAATGATGTGATAGCCAAGAAAATCTAGTCATCTAAGAGAGAATAAAATGTGCAGATTGCCCATCATCAATGATGTACCATGGAGGGAAGGTAAGTAATGCACAGCAGTAAATGTTGCAACCATTTCTTATGACCTAAAAAGGATCCAGAGATTGTTTTTCCCTGAGGTTACAAATGTTGCTCAAACTGATTCAGATTTATAATTTACGACTGCCATTACATAAATGCATATATTCAGGTAGCATATTCTGTCTCAAGCCTCCAGATCCCTAGCATTCATTTGTTTACCAGATGATTCTGTACAAGTCAGTTGGGAAAGAAATGGGTGAGAAAGAAGAGACCCCAGTTTGGATCCGTGAATATATATATGTATACATTGTGTGTGTGTGTGTGTGTGTGTGTGTGTGTGTATACAACCTATTTAGTCTATTAATTATTGGTATGTATATGATTTCACAACTTGGTATAAATTAACCACTCAGGAGCTTCATCCCTCAGAATGACAGGTCTTCTTATATCAACAGTTAGTAGTTGCCTTAGTTTTCCTCAGTTTTCTGTTTATAGGTAGGGTCAGATGGGATTTCTCCTTTCCACATTAACTTGTTTATTGATATTTTCCTTATTTAGGCAGCCATATTGTTGAAATATCAAGGCAGCAGTTTCCCTGCTATTTCTAGACTCTCCCAGTAGATTTCTTGGTCCTTTGGCTATGATACTCTTCCCATCTTTTATGTGACAAAATATGAAAGGAAGCCATTACCTGTAATACAGAGTTGTTTTTCTCTTTTCCACCATGCATCTAGGCAGCGGTCTGGTACAGTGAATATTGTTGGTATTCTTTTACATATGAAAATATCCAGACCTAGAGTTCTCAACTGTCTTATTCATTCATTCAGTCTGAAAAATAACAAATATCCACATCTTCTTAGGGGCTCCTTGGTGTTGCCTGTACTGGAGATATACCAATTTCAGGGGGAAGAATTGAATCGTACCATAAGGAATTTACAATATTATAAAGAAAGACACCAACATAGACACGTGAACACATAAGAGTACTAATTCTTCTGTTGCCACTCATCAGAAACTCCTGAAATTTATGTCTTTAAAAAAAATAGATGGTTTTAGTATGACAAGAAGAAGATCTACTGGTTACTGCACTTTCCTAATTCCTAGAGCATTCTTTTAATCACGTATAATCTTTTGACATTCAATATTATTTTGCCATCTCCAAAGACAAACCTCCTGAACTGGCATAATGGAATGACAAAAAAAATTTTTAAAGGTGCAGAAATGTTATGTTTTAGGGGAACTCAACATTTTGTGATGGGTTGTGATCTATAGAATTTACATTGTGAAGATATGCAACTTGTTCCATTGAAGGTACTCAACATTCCCTTGATATTCCCTTTAATATTCAGATTAATTGACACATCCTGAAAGCAGGTACATCTTCATGAAACCTTTTCTGAACTCACAGGCCCCAGTGTTATCAAGGCCAAACAGGTGTTCTTGGGTTTCAAACAATCTGGGTTCCCTTATGCAAAGGATGTCTTGAATATGACTGGGGCTATGTCTTCACTCTAATTCTAAGCTGCAGCAGTGTGGCAGCCTTGTGGCTACCACAGAGGACTACGTTTATCTTTCTGCATGTTAAGGGACTTTTAAAGTCCTGGTTTCTTACAAATGGTGGTGAAGCCTGTTAAGATCGTCCCCAAATTAGGACAAGCTTAGAGTATCCAAATTAAATATTGGTAGTCTGGTTGGTAGGATTACAAACACACACATGCTCATACTACTACACTAGTCACTCACACACAACCTCAGGTGGAGCAGGGAATTAGTCAGCAGAGGTCTGACAAACTGCTTCCTCCACATGCTGCTCTGTCAGGCGGCACAGCTTCTTGGGCGTCAGAAGTAATTACATGGATTTTCTGTCTTGTACTTGCAAAAACACAGCCCAGCACTGAGCTGCTGCTGCTGGCTCGTTGCTGACAAAGCCCTTGGCTCTAGCAGGCAGCAGGCTCCAGGAGAATGTTTACATGATCTTTTAAGAATTCAAACCCCAAGTAGGCACAGAGGTACCACAGGGCATAAGAGAGGCAAGAGCTCATATGTGGAAGGAAAAAATGCAGACTTATAAACTCAAGCACAACATTCCACAGGAGGTGGGTTTCCATAAAAACAGGGAGAATTATTCTTGAAAGGGCAACAATAATGCATGTATTAATGAGTTTTAGTTCCTCTACTTTCATCCATCAGAATAATTGTTCAGCTAGTCATATCTGTTTTACTTTCTATTGATTCATCAATCAATCAAATATTAATAAATCCTCCATGTTTGGAATTCTGGGCTGGGCAATCTGTTTGTGATTTAGGGACTGAATCAAACACACATCCCTAACACACACAGTGTCTCCCAGAAGAAATGGGAAGAAAACTGTTCACTTTAGGGAAATAGCAAATAGAAGCTCATCACTAATATGAAACCAAATGAATGCAGAGTATCAGCCCTAATGTGAAGCCTATAACCACTATTCTGGGACAATCCTTTTTTTCTCTAGGCCATATTTTAATGATAATTAAAATGAAGAAATGGAATTTACAAAGAGAAATTAATAGAAAATGTGTGTGTCTGTGTGTGTCTTTGTGCATGTGATTGTTAACTTTGATTGCCAACTCAACCAGGTTGAGTAATACCTTGGGCAGGCCTTAGTGTATCATGAAATGTATTTCTGGGAAAGATTGGCCTGTGTATTGTAAGTAAGATGTAGGAGGACCAACTTCACTGAAGGCAACAGCTTTTAATAGCCCAAGACAGTAGAGAACAAACACGGAAGGAAGAGGTATCCCATGCTCATAGTGAATTCATCTGAGCACATGCATTATTTTGTTGTTGTGTCCTGTCAGTTGCAGGCCACACACTTCTTAGCTTCTGGATATCTATTTGTACTAGAATGCTACAGAGAGATACAAAGCATTCAACTTTGTCCTGTTACTGCATTTTTGGTCTCATTTGGTCAGTGGCTTCAAGTTATCTGAACTGAGAAGCTCCATGTGTCTGTACATCTCTAAGCTATAGAACAATTGTAGTATAATCCAGTTGTGAATGGTGTGAAACAATACAATAAGTCCCATTTATCACAATATGTACATACTCATTTTTCTTCAGAAATATTAATTAATGAACACATTGGTTCCATTGTGAGCAAACTGAAACAGGGTATGAACTACATTGAGATAAATTTCATTCTTCCCTGAAGGGTTCTGTATGCCTAAGACTGAACATGTCTGAATTTTGCATTGCTTTGTAATATTCTATTTGGACTTCACGTACCCATGCACATGTTGCATGCATATTTGTTATTTATGAGATATATAAATTGTATGAACAGAAAACTCCGGACACTCTCTGATTCATGCTCAGCCTGGGGAAATAATGCTGGATACTGCATTTACCTATAGCATCATACATATATTGGTTTCTGACTTTCCCTCTGGATAATTCTGTGTGTTTATTCTTATACTAAGAGTGACTTTGCAGGACATATGGATGTTTTGCAGCATATAGAAATAAAATGTATGGTCTGAGTAGAAAGCTCAGTGGCCACAGCACTTGCCATTAAAAAAAGGAAATCTGAATTTGGACTGGAATACCCACATCAAATCAGGCACAGTAGCTTAAACAGTTCCAATGTCCCTACAGTTAGAATAAGCAGTCCTGCAGAAGCTCAGGCAAAGCTGACCTGGGGTATACAGTGGTAAACACCAAGAGACTATGCCGCAAACAGGGTAGAAAGTGAAGACTAGCATCTGATATTTGCCTCTGACTTTCACAAATGTATGACACACATGCCCACATTCACATTTACTAGCATGTCCATACTCACACCCTATACCCATACACATAAACAACATTTAAAAAATGTGGCAAATGTTAAGAGGATTTATGGTTTATAACTACGATTTAGCTCTCAGACCTTAAAGAATAATCTCATTGTTTGGACTTCTTTGATATTCTCTAATATTCTAGACATACTTAAATCCACTGAATTCATGCAACCATAATGAAATTCTCCCACAAATATCTATCATTCAATCAGTCTCAAGAATTTTCATCATTAAAGAAATTAATTTTTTTTGGTTTTACAAAAGCTATTTTTATTTACATAAGCTATTTTATTGTCCCTTTGATTATGAACACCTACCTTTATCTACAGGCCTAAATCAAGTCAGCCTCTACATGTAACTTTCATTCCTTAAGCTCCAACCCACATATCCTTTCATATCCTGAACTCAAAAAGCAAGACCTCAGTGGCAAGTAGACAGGCACTAAGGGGCCATGATATGATGTTTTCCCTTAGTTATATTAAGTCACTTGGATAACAAAATTTCTATTGATATTTTTGTTATATCTCTCAAGAGTTTGATATAAACAGGGAATATAACTAAATTCACATTAAGACATTTTTAATGCCAGAGAACAATTAAATATAAATAAAACTTCAGGAAAGTCCTGAAGTTCTGCAAAGTCCTTGTTAAATGATTCTTCCAGAATTGTGCCCCACCCCCATGTCTAGACTGCCTTCTCAACCTGTATTACTCTATATTATGCCAGTCTCTCACAGGCAACATGGTAAGTCCAAATAATTATAAATCCACATATAATTCAAAGCAGACATTTCACTAAAATGTAAGTAGACTTTCTACATATTGATAGATTATATATGTGCATGTATCTGTTCATATGATCTGTCACTTGTAAGTAAATGTACAGAAAATATATTAATTACATCAGTGCTAACATATGTTAGAGTTAATGTTTCCCTACTATATAGATTTTATTCTATTCCCATTTTAAGGATTGAATATAGAACTGAATTTGAATGTCAGTTAGCTGGTTCAAATTTCCGTGGACAGTGTCATAGGTCAAACTAAAACACACATGTAGCTTGGAATTTAAACTCTCTTCATTATTCATGTTTCATAAACAAACACAATGTAGCCTCCAAGCAGAGCTTAGTAACTTACAGAATTTGAAATCCTCTTTCCAAAGGGATCAACAAATTCTGTATTACATAATGGTTAACAATTTCTCTATTATATAATGGTTAACGGTGAAAGTCACTGCAGTGATTCAAAAGACTTCCAAGAGTTAAACACAGGCATTCCCTTGGTTCATAAAAAAATGTCAGTGACATATTTGTGTGAAATATTTATTTTGCTTAAAGAATATATGGGAAAATATTCTCCTGTTGCATCAAGGAAAGAAGTAGCAGAAAGTTCCACATGAAATCAATACATGTAAAAAACAAGTAGGGAAAATGCCCCCTTACTCTCTCTAGAATCTTGATCCTATTACTGAGGACACAAACATGAATGTGTGGTTTGCAAAGACAGTAAAGGCTAAACTAATATGGTGCTCTAGAAGGACAGAATATGGACTGGGTCATTTTTATTTTCCATGTCTTTCTTTTAAGATCAAAAATTTCTGAAAGATGGGACTAGAGCTCTGAAGTGTTTCCTTCATAGTCAATGAAAAAGAGACTCATATATTAACAAAAACAATGAGGGAAACATCTCCTCTTCTATTTAACCAAACCAAAGTCAATAAGGAGAGATGGCTTGTGTGAGGTTCAGTGTGAAATATACCCAGTTTTGAAGGTTGGCTCTAATTGTAGGTGACCCTAAGAAGTGGTGGAGATTGTGAACTGTAGATGCCCTAGTAGATGTACTTTGCTGAGAGCATGAATATAAAGATTATAATAAAACCATATGTTCAGTTCTCTTTCACCTCTGCTTACTGTCCACTATATAAAATGTTAATTCCACATGACCCAAAGCCCTTACAACAAACTATCCTTTGAAAGCATGAGACAAAAATTAAACTTTCACATGACACAACCACAAATTTTCACTTCACTTCTTGAAGAAAATTTCTTGTAGACAGACAAAGTAAGAATAATAGACAAGTATAGCAAACTACATAAAACAATGAACTGGCAAAGTGTTGAATAAAGCTTCTCTTAATATTAACTAGGTATATTTGAGATCATTATTTATTCATTCAAATAGTTTGTCAGGGCCTAAATATCTGTTCTAGGCTTTGTTCTGGATGTGTTTTTTTAAAAATAGCCTCATTTCTCTGGATCTTATATTTTGTGGTGAGGCAATATTGGACAAATGAAGACAGAATAAAATGTGAAAAACAAGAATTTTGGGAAAATGTGAATATATATATTTTTCACAATAAAAATATTCAACAAAATTGAAATACACAACCAAAAAAATCCTGTAGGAACTAGAATGAAGTTATAAGAAAATAAATTTTACAACTAAAATTAATATATAAAATATGGAGTCAAAAGAAAAAGTCCCATGTTAAATTGGGGCATACAGAAAAAAGAGAAATGAGAGAATTCTGTGTACATAAAGACTTATCAAAATAATAATAAAATAAAATGTCATCTGAGTAACATAGTTTTCCAAATTGATAAGACCATTTAAATTAACCCAGAATTCATGTGATTGAATATCCTTGAACACTGGGATAATGGTATAATTTTATAAGATGTAAAAATGTTGCCACAGTCAACCAAAGAAGAGAAGATCAGAAATTTCATATCAGCCATGTGGATATCTGGAAGATAAAATGAGAAGCCTATGGAAAGCCCAGGCATACCCTTTTCTAAGTAGAATATATTTCTGAATAATAAAACAAGCAAATGTAAGAGTGAATGGATTCTTACAAGTAATTCTTTACACACACACACACACACACACACACACACACATATATATCATACATACACACAGACACAGACACACACACACACACACACACACAAACACACACACATCACATCACATATTCTTTCTAGAGGCAACTGGAATATGGATTTGTCCATATTAAAGGAAGATGTGTAAAGGATGTTGGTAAGAGTTGAAAATGTTTACTGCTATATTGAATAAAAACATAATATGCATATATATCTTAAGATGCAAACTTCATGTCTGTGATTGGTTTTAGGATTGTAGATGTTTTATGGGGTTGTATGACTTCCCATTCAAAGAAAATTGCTTGCCAACAGTCTTTCCGTGGTACACTTTTGGTATAACACTGTATTTGTCAGATTTTTCTCGCCTATAACAAGTGTCAGGAAAAAATTAATTCATAAATAAGTCATTTATTTTGGCTGATAGTCTAAAGGGTTTAGCCCATGTTCAGTTGACCATGTTGTTTTGACCAATATAGTGGAAGAAAATGAAAGAGAAATCACTCATCTTGCAATCAGAATGTATGGAGAGACTACAGACCAAGCTACTGAGTACAATTCAGTAGAAGACACCCTAAACACCTGCAGACTCCCTAGATGTTTCATTTCTCTTTTAATTCCTGTTGTTTTACTTTTGAGATTATAATATAATTATATTTCTCCCTTCCCTTTCTTCCACTCAAACTTGCTCACACATTCCTCTCCACTCTACTTCATATTCATGGCCTCTTTTTTCATTATCTGTTATTGCATATAATGTATTAACATTTCTTTTTAAAATGTATACACATACACCACACATATGAATATTTGTGCATGCATATTTATTTCTAACTGTTATCTGCTGAGATCAAAGAAAGTTATTTTTATGCATGTCACTTTATATATGACAACCACTAGAAAACAGGTTTATGTTCTTCACTGGAAAAAAACCACCTCTCCTACCCCTAGCTTTTTCATATGCCAATAGTTCTTTCTTTAGGGTGGAGACTTCCTGAGTCCTTCCAATGCAGTCTGGCATGTTTATTAGTTAGCACACATTTTGGCAGCTATGTTGGTGAGAATCTACAGGTATAACTTCTGATTGTAACTAGGAAATACAATCTCAGAGTAAAACTTCTGGTCCTCTGGCCCTTAACATTTTTCTGCCTCTTCTTCAGAAGGGTTCCCTGGACCTTTGGTTTGCTAGTGTTTTGAGGATCCATCTACTGGAACTGGGCTCCACAAATCTGATTTTTGACGAGATGTAGTTTTTTACAGTGGTCTTTGTTGAAACAAGGAATGTTGATTATCCAGTAACTATGATTTCACTGACACTGGCTAGTCAACTAGGTTTTTAATATTGGACAAGGAATTCCTTTTTTGTCTGAGCAGGTCTTAACGCCAATTAGGGAGGAGTTGGTTACCATTAAGGTATGATTGTAACCCTTAAAATTATCATGCCAGAAGAGTCATTGATTTGGTTTGCAGTGTCATAGCTGAGTAAGTCTATTAGCTGCCTCCTCTTTTTGGAAGCTTACACAGTACTTTCTGGAACCATGAAAATTAATCTTCAGGGAGCAGGACTTTGGAACCTTGCAGGTTAGAGTCTCCATGTCTTTTTCTGAGTACATGGTATCTTCAGAAATTGGAACTTAACCATGATTTCATCTCTGGAGGTAATCAAGGATAACAGCAATAGGCTACATGTTTTGGGAAGTCTCTAAAGCAGCACTGACTAACAATCCCAGGGAAGGCTTCTCTTGAGTGGTATTGGGCCTAGGATCTCATCTGAGGAGCAAGCCTTTGTCCTATGAAGCTGAATTTCATGAACATAAAGAGTTCAACTTTCTGGATGAAGCTAAGAAGTGCATACTGACAGGAACCGGATGTAGATCTCTCCTGAGAGACACAGCCAGAACATGTCAAAAACAGAGGCAAATGCCAGCAGCAAATCACTGAACTGAGAACGGGACCCTCTTTGGAGGAATTAGAGAAAGGACTGAAAGAGCTTAAGGGACATGTGGCCCCATAAGAACAACAATGCCAAGCAACCAGAGCTTCCAGGAATTAAATCACTACCCAAAGACTATCATCTCCAACTGCATATGTCTTGAGAATAGCCTTGTTGGGCACCAGTGGAAGGGGAAGCCCTTGGAAGGGTTCTCAGTGTGGGGGATAATGGGGAGTTGGATGGGGAGGAACACCATTTGATCCTAAATTTGAAATGTAAATAAGAAATTTCTAATAAAAATGGAAGGAAAAAAAAAAAAAAAAAAAAAAAAAAAAAAGAGTTCAACTTTCACCACTCAACACTTTCTTAATACTCCCTCCATTGTAAAATCAGGTATGACATGGATCATGTACATCTCCTGAAAAATGACACAGCCTACTACCTCCAGTCTCTACGCTTGGAAGGATATCTCTCATTTGAATGACCTCTGTTTGTCTTCATTTCTTATTTGCTCTTGGCTTGACATAGCCAGCATGGGTCTGTAGCTATTGTGCTCCCCTTTTGTGGGTCAATATGCTTTGCAATGATATCACATTTTCTTCCTTTTCTGACATAAAAATAAGGTGGTCAGTGAAATGTAATTTATACTTAATCAACTAGCGTGCCTTTGGTTATTCGTAACTATTTAGATGCCTCATTGTATCTCAATCTGTCAAGCTAGCACAACTTTTGGTCATCACAAGTGTGACCTCAAATTGAGGTCTATATCAGTTTCATGTCTTCTTAGTACATGCTTGAGTAATGGGCCTTCATTAAGCAATCCAATGTGTGAACTCAGGCCTGGTTTTCCTCTGTTCACAGCAAGTGATATGGTCTATAGCAAAAATTCTGGGTAGAAAAGATGCACTTTTTTATCCACGTTATGTCAATGGCATTGGAAGGTATGAGGACTCTGAAGCACCCAATATATGTAGTGCAGGGTGATCAGTTTTAATATCAATAACCTTTGATAGTTAGACGTGAACCTTCTAATTATCGTTTATTTCTTTATGATAACATTTTTTAAAATTCATCTTCACATCTCTGGATGTCTGCTTCCATCATCCCCATTTAAAGTAAACAACAATGATACTGCATTCATGTATTAGCATTTCCTTTTAAATGTTTCTTTTCTTTTATTGGATTTTTTTATTTAAATTTCAAATGGTATTCCCTTTCCCTGTTTTCCCTCCAGAAACCCTCTGTCTCCACTCCTTCTTGAGGGTGCTCCCCCCACTCTCACCCACCTCCCCACCCTGACATTTCCCTACATGGGGTATCGAGCCTTGACAGACCAAGGGCCTCTCCTCCCTTTGATGTCCAACAAGGCCATCTCCTGCTACATAGTTTTGACAATAACAAATAAATGCCAATATTAACTCAACTAAACCTACTTAAATTGTAGCTTTATTTTAAACATTGCATAGAATGGGTGGACACAATCAATACTGAAGATGGCACAAAAATTAATCAGACAAGTTACTCTATTTAAAAACTTTTAATGACTATTTTTTAAAGGTGGGAACCAAAAAAAATGATGTTTTGTTTTGACAGCACTTATTTAAAAGAAGGGAAGTCTTGGAGTATATAAAAGTCATTTTTAAAGACAAAGAAACTTGACACACTATAGTTAAAAATATTTATTCTTCTTGAGAACTAGAATTCTTAGTTATAGGTTTAGTTCCTATCACTTCCATTTTATATTGGAAAATGCAAAAAGATAACTAACATCTAAAGAAACATCAATTCCAATGTATTTTCAGTTCAAATAATCTTCATTCAACAATGGAATTTGTATTAAAAAGAAGTATATTTTTTTCTTTTTTCCTCTTATTTATAGGTATACAATCAGACAAGCCATCACAATAACTAAACAAGTGCATGCATTAACAAAGGAACATAGATCAATGGATATAATTTGACACACACGCACTGTTCTCTATGAAAACATCAATAGTCTAAATGCTGAGTAGGCATAGCTGCAAAAACATGCTTTACAGACACAATGTTGGCACACGATTAAATAACCAGATGTCAGAGAAAACATTCAATGAAACCAACTCATATTGGAAATGTACAGGTTTTCTGTAGGATTAAGCTGCTCAAGATTAATAATAAGAAAACTATCATCTAGTTGCTGTGCTTCAACTACTGCATGTACAAATATTATGGATGTTTCTTATGCAAATATGCTATTTTCTAGCTAGGTTGTATTTTGGGGAGTCAAGGCAGGCCTAGGATGTAAGTTGCACAATGCAGTCCAATCTGAAAACAATATTGTAAGTTGCTATAGAGTGTTTCATAAGCTGAACCACAAATGACTCATGTCATTCAAATCTATAGCACTGTGATAGAGCAATGAAAAGGGAATATATAACTTAGTAATGGGCTCAGGCAGCTGGGAGAAGCAAAGTTTATGGAGAGCATTTGATTGAAAATAGATGAAATTCAAGAGTGTGTCAACTCTGCCAGCACCTACACAAACCAAAAAGCAAATAAGCCATTCACTATTTTATTATCCGGTCATATGGATGTGGGAAGGGCAGTGCTCTGGGGACAGGAGCTATAGAACATTTTTATCCTTTGCCAATGTTACCAAATGAAATAATTCATTGTAATTGCAGGCAATGGAGGACAATGTCTCTGATGACTGATATTTTTAAAGGATGACTCCTTGCTTCTAAACACACACAAATTGTCACGAATGACCACTGCTAGAGAAAATGCCATTTTTTTCTAGAAAACTATTAATTCCTATTTTTTTAAAACATCACTGACCTATAAATCTACACATACCATTTAACATACATCTACTATTCAATGATTGCTGAATTTTCACACACTGTAAACTCATCGTTTCTAGAATTGTACACATATAAGAAATAAGTGTGGACATTAAAGCTGTACTTCTGATTATGTCTAGAAAATAGAATAATAATGAGAGATAAATTTGCAGGTAGAATTTAACATTTAAAATTAGAAGAAATTAAAGTGGTTGAAAAAAAAGATACAGGTTATAAAGGTTATCTTCCCAGAGAAAAGTAACTCTGCAAAAAAGTATTGAGAGCATAGACACTAAGATAGGAAAAACTATTAATCTCAACATGAAAATGAGATCAAATAGTATGTACTAATCAGGATGCAATCAGGATGCAAGGTGAGTCTTCAACGTGATGAGTGACAGAAGTGAGAGAGGAGGTGATGTGAACAACAGACAAGTAAACAGAAAGACATGCGAAGCTTATTGAGATTATGATGAAACAATGTAGAATTATAAAGATTAATGCTTAAGGAGTATTCTATAAGGCATATCAATTATGATGGTTACTGCATTTAGTTTGACTGCATCTACAATAATCTAGGAGAGAGGCCTCTGGACATGCTGGTCGAGTATTACATTACTTGTAACAATTGAAGTGGGAAGTCCTGCTTGTTATTGGTGGCAGCATTTCTTGAATGATATATGGATTATACGCTTTGAGAAAGCAAAGTGAGCAGTAGCTTTTACGCATTCCCCTTTGACTCATGACTTTGGGTGTCATGTAGAACTGCACCCATTACTGCTGTTTTAACCAATCCTCTCTGCTGAGCTGTGCCTGGAACTGAAAGCTTGAGTCTATTTTCTATGTAAACTACTTTTGTCAGAGAACTTTATCACAGCAATTGGAGAAGAAACTAAGATGGCGATTTTTACTATGAAGATTTAGTTTATACAAAGAGATTAGAAAAGGATACCAAGTACATACCATGTGTGTTCTTTTGTGATTGGATTACATCACTCAGGATGATATTTTCTAGATCCATCCATTTGCCTGCAAATTTCATTAAGTCATTGCTTTAAATAGCTGAGTAATACTTCATTGTGTAAATGTACATTTTCTGTATCCATTCCTCTGTTTTAAGACATCAAGGTAGTTTCCAGCTTCTGGGTTTTATAAATAAAGCTGCTTCAAACATAGTGGAGCATGTGTTCTTGTAATATTTTGGAGCATCTTTTGGGTATATGACCAGGAGTGTTATAGCTGGGACCTTACATAGTAAGTACTATGTCCAGTTTTCTGAGGAACCCCAAGACTGATTTCTAGAGTGGTTGTACCACCTTTCAACCCCACCAGCGATGGAGGAGGGTTCCCCTTTACTCACTTCCATCTGAGTTTTTGATCCTTGTCATTCTGACTAATGAGAGGTGGAATCTCAGGGTTGTTTTGATTTGCAATTCCCTGATATAACTAAGGATTTTGAACATTTTTTAGGTGTCTCTTGGCAATTCAATATTTTTCAGTTGAGAATTCTTTGTTTTTAATCTGTTCCCCATTTTTAGTAGGGTTATTTGCTTCTCTGGAGTCTAACTTCTTAAGTTCTTAGTATATATTAGATAATAGCCCTCTATAGGATGTAGAGTTGGTAAAGAACTTTTCTCATTCTTCAGGTTGCTGTTTTGTCTTGTTCACAGTGTCTTTTGCTTGCAAATCTTTTTAATTTTATGAGATCCCATTTGTCTACAGTTTATCTTAGAGCCTGAGCCATTGGTGTTCTGTTCAGGAAATTTTCTGATGTGCCAATGGTTCAACTCTCTTTCCTCACTTTCTCTTTTATTAGATTCAGTGTATCTGATTTTATGTGGATGTCTGTGATCCCCTTGGACTTGTGCTTTGTACAAGGAGATAAGAACGGATCAATTTGTCTTTAGAAGTGCTTGTTGCCAGGAGCTTGGTATAGCTGTCTCCTGAGAGGCTCTGAAAGAACCTGACCAAATCAGATGTGGATGCTCACAGCCAACCATCAGACTGAGCATGGGGACCTCAATGGAGGAGTTAGAGGAAGAATTTAAGAAGCTGAAGGGATTTGCAACCCCATAGGAAAAACAATATCAACCAACCAGAGCCCCCAGAGCTATCAAGGACTAAACAACCCACCAAAGAGTACACATGGAGGGACCCATGGCTCTAGCCTCTTATGTAGCAGAGCATTACCCTTACCTGGCATCAATGAGAGGAGAATCCCTTGGTCCTGTGGAGACTTAGTCTCTGAGATAGGGAAGTGTTAGGTGGGAGTGGGTTGGTGGGTGGGGGAGCTCCTTCACAGAAGCAGGGGGAAAGAGGAATAGAATAGGGGAGTTGTACAAGGGAAACTGAAGAGGTATGTAACATTTGACGTGTAAATTTATAAAATAACCAATAGAAAAACCAGAAATAAAGTGGAAGAATTTTGAAAAACAATTATTATAAATTTGGGCTAAGATGATAATAGCTGAGTAATGTCTCAATAAATACGCATTTTCAAATATATCCTTTAATTTAGGGCTTTGTGATTTTCAAAAATAATAAATAGAATGTTTCTGATTAAAAAAGAAAAGGATACTAAGTAAATAAATTGGTAAAACACATGCTCAGGTTTAGAATTAGCCAATATACATGTTTAACAACAATCACTTCTACTAAATAAATATTAATAAATAAAGTATGCTAATGTCTAGTCTAAAACATTTGTTAATATTCAAGTAACTCAAAAGATACATCACCATATCAACCCTGGATTGCATGGGTGTTTTCTTTGTCACTATGGTACCTTGGGACATTCCTGAGAGATACCTTAGAATTTTTCACTTTTATTAACCAAGATATCTATGTACCATACATAAGCAGAACTCATTGAAAAACTTAACCAGATGTATTAAACACATCATGTATGTATATATATATATATATATATATATATAATTTATATATTGTTTTTAGAACATGTCAGAGAAGTATACATTGACATTTGTATTACTTTTATTGTTGCTGTTATAAAAATGACCAAAGTAATTTAAGGAAAAAAATGGTCCAAAACCATAATATCAGAAGATCTAACAAGAGGAATGGAAAAAGGCTGATCATATTTTTATCTGAAAACAGCATGGCGGGCACAGAGAGAGAGAAACTGACAAGTATGAGACACATTCAGAGAAGGACAGAAAGAGGAGAGAAAATGAAGAAAGGCAATAAATTATTAAAGCCTTTTCATCAAGGTTTCATGGCTTACAGGTTCCATACCCTTCTGAAATAGTGCTACCACGAGAGGATCACATATTTAAGTAGCCCAGACTATGGAAAACATTTTTTCATTCAAACTACAACAATATTAAAATGCTTTTTAACCAAGGAATTTGTTAACTGACACCTTCTCTTTCATCCTGTGTTCTGTCCCCGATGTCAAAGTCTCTACCTACGCCATGTCACAGATAACTCAGAGATAAAGTCTATAGCATGAAAAAGTCTAACGATGTTGATGTCATTGGTCACTGTCTAGCTGTGTGAGTCCATAGGTAAATTTTATTAAGTATAAAAAGTTCTTGTGAAGACAGAACATAAAGCAGGTGACATTTGGGAGCTTGAGGAACAGAATCAATAAGAGGCTTCCCAATAGGACCACCTCTCTCAAAATCCAACCAACCAACCAAACAAACAAACAAACAGAGAGAAAGGAAAAAAACAAACAAAAACTAACACAAACAAAAAAAAAGCCAAAAAAAACCAAACAAACAAAAAAAAAGTCTTTCTGAGCACAATGACATTGTCATCACTTGGGCCTACCCAAAGTTGAGCAGTGGCAAATACACAGTTACTTTTGAAAGTAGTAATCAGTGATTAAAGCTGTTACCCAGGAATACAGTTCAAGTCAACAAAGGCATGTTTTCATAGTTACATATAAATATGATTTCATCTGGAGCTGATCTGGTCCCATAACTCTCTGTACGCAAATCCTGTGGGGGAGAGAGCTGGATTCTCAGAAGTGTGGGCAATCCTGAGAGCTCAGGGGAGAACACTACTTCTGCTCGCATTCCTGGCCTAATAGGAACTTGCCTGGGGACTTCTGGACGCAGAACCTAGGAACATTCGGGGACAGAACACTTCAAATTTCTGCCTGTGCCCAGAGCTGAAAATCAGTCACCAGGAGCACTAACACAACTGAGAGCAGAGGTAAGACTACCGCTTTGCACTGAGGGACCAGCCTAGAGTCTTCAGAACACAGGAATCCAGGAGCTGTCTAAGATAGGATCCTTCTGGTTCTGCCTGTGCTCTGAGCTCACCCAGGTCCACAGCTATCTGTACCCAAATCCCGTGGGGAAGAGAGCTGGATTCTCAGAAGTGCAGACAATCCTAAGAGATCAGGAGAGACCACCACTTCTGCTCACATTCCTGTCCCAAGGACCCTAACAGGAGACCTCAGGATGCAGAAACTGAGGAGCAGTCTGGGGCAGGACCATTCCAGTCTCTGCCTGCGCCTAGAGCTGAAGGCCCCTCGCCAGGAGCGCTGACACACCTGAGAGCAGAGGAACCCACCTGGAGACACACAGGCTTACAGGAGGGTCAAAGCCACTGTCAGAGAAAGCAAGGCCAGCTAACACCAGAGACAACCAGATGGCGAGAGACAGGCACAGGAAGCTAAGCAGCAAACTCCAAGACAATTTGGCATCCTCTGAGCCCAGGTCTCCTGCCAAATAAAATACTGGATATCCAAACACACCGGAAAAATCAAGATTTTGATATAAAAATAACATCTCATGATGATGATAGAGGACTTTAAGAAGGACACAAATAACTCCCTTGAAATGCAGGACAGAAACTTCTTTGGTCCAAGAGGTCATGTGGTTTGGGTAGCAAGAAGTTCATCCAGATCCAGTGTTTGCTGCTCCTGTGATCTTTTTGAATTCATGGAAAACCAGTCAGGTGGGAGCTTAATCAAGTTGTCTGGGTCTTCATGTGCCAGACACCTCATGTGCTATTATTTTCAAGAAGATAGAGAGAAATGGGGCTTCATTATTCCTAGAATGTCTGCATAGAGAGTGAGGTCCTGGTGCCCATCTCTGAGTCCCACTCATGAATATTTTTTCCTCATACCCAGTGAGATCAAGTTTTTCCTACCTAGAAGAAAGTCCACCTCAGGCTTCATTGTTCAGTGCTCTCAGATCTACTTTGGAATACACACATGTAATTTTCACCTTCCCAGCTAGCTATAGCATTTTTACTCTTTAAAGGTTCATACTTTTGTTTGTTTTCTTACATTAGAACAATAGTGGGGCTAAATATTCGATAAAAGAGGGGAAGTGGAAAGCTTCGGTGTTATATCAGGTATACATGCTTGGCATAAAATGCAAATTACATGACATAGTGGCTGCAGTCACATGTATCTTGCATTACATTCCTTTATATTGAATATTTTTAATTTATATTTCAAATGGTATTCCCTTTCTCAGTGTCCCATCCATAAATCCCCCCATCCCATTGCCCTCCCCTTTTCTGTAAGGGTGTTCCTTCTCCCCACACTGACATTGCCCTGCATGGGGGGTTTTAGTCTTGGCAGGACCAAGGACTTCACCTCCCACTGGTGCTCAACAAGGCCATTCTCAGCTACATATGCAGCTGGAACCATGGGTCTGTCCATGTATAATCTTTGGGTAGAGCATGACAAATACAGTGGCAAATGCTAGCAGTCAATCATTGGAGGAGTTAGAGAAAGGAGGTGTTTGCAACCACATAAGAGCAACATAACCAACCCACCAGAGCTCCCAGCGATTAAACCACCACCCAAAGAGCACACATGGACAAACTCATGGCTCATATGTCGTAGAGGATGGCCTTGTTAGGAACCAATGAGAGGAGAAGCCCTTGGTCCTGCCAACCTGAATTCTCCAGTGTAGGGGAATGTCAGGGCAGGGAGGCAGGAAAGGGTGTGTAGTTAGGTGGGAGAAAGGAGACAACATTTGAAATGTACATAAAAATCTAATGTAAATAAATAAATAAATTAATTAATAATTTCATGAAATTTTCTGGGATTTTGAGAATTACTATAGATATTACCAAATTTAGTACTAAATTAATAGTAATTTAATGCCCTGCTGATACTTTCACTCCTTTCCCTGATATGATCTATCCAAGAAACTATTTGTCATAAAAGGAGGTAAGTTTATCTCTGAATCTGACTCCCTGCATTTTGTAGGAAAGCAATTTATCATTCAGACCCACCTGGTCTCAATCTCATGGGAAATATGCTGCCTTGGCCTCCCATCTGCTAGAATCATGAGATTGAAAGAATACACATGATTCTATCTTGTTTTGTTTTACCAAAAATAAAAAGCATTCCAAAGATTCAATATGAGGATACATGAATCAGACATAATCACAGAGTCCGTAAGGCAAATGCAAATAGAGTCAAAGCTGTTGTGATTTCAGAAAGCAAATCTTAACAAGCAATGGATTCAGCTGAGAAAATACATGTGATAGAGGGAAGACATAGAACAGTGAAAAGCATGGCTATACATTCATTTTCATCGGATTCTAGGAAGTCTTTAATTCCTAACTATCTGTCTTGACCCATTTTTTTATTCAACAGACAGTTGTCCAGATTCTATGCATTAGTATGCTTTCTATTCTGTCTGCTGTTTGCATCTAGTTATAATCTGTGGTGTTCTAATAGGATTCAGACAGTTATTTCCATTTTCTTTTATCTGCAGAGACTTGCTTTGTGTCCAAGTCTGTGTTCAATTTTGGGGAAAGTTCCATGAGGTGAAGAGAAGAAGGAATATCCTTTCGTATTTGGATGAAATGTTCTTTAAATATCTACTAGGTCAATATGGTTTATAACAGTTGGTAGTCCCAGTATTTCTCAGTTTAGTTTTTTCTGGATAACCTATCCATTGATGAATGTTGGGTATTGAAGTTTCCCACTCCTGTTGTGTGAGAGTAAATATGCAATTTAAGATATGGCAATATTTCCTTTACAAATACGGGTCTCCCAGTGTTTGGGGCATGATGTTGATAACTGAAATCTTATTTTGGTGACTTTTTTATTGATGATTATTTATCCCATCTCTTTTGGTGAGTTTTGGTTTGAAGGCTATTTTGGTAGATTTGAAAATTGCTATGACACATTGCTTCATAGGTCAATTTTCTTGGAATATCTTTTTTCGACACTTTGTCTTGAAAATGTTCATTCTTAATGTTGAGGTATGCTTCTTGGATGCAACAGAAAGGTATATCCTCTTTTTGCATCCATTCTATTAGTCTGCACATTTATATTTTGGAATTAAGAGCATTGATATTGAGAGATATTAGTGACAAATGATATTGATTTCTATTATTTTGTCATTGGTGATGATAGTGGAGTGTGTGGGGGTGTGTGTATGTGTGTGTGTGTGTGTGTGTGTAAGAGTGTGTATTTTTGCCTTTTTTAAATTTCTCTTGTGCGAGATCATTTATTTTTCTGTTGATATAAGTGTAATCAACCTCCTTAGTTTGATGTTTCCCTCTAGCACCATCTGTGTGGATGAACTTATAGATAGATGTTCAAATTTCAGTTTATCATGGAGCATCTTATGTTTTCCGTCTGTGATGATTGGAAGTTTTGTTGTGTATAGTAACTTGGGCTGATACCTCTTGTATAATAGATGGTTAGAATCCACAGGACATCTGTTCAGGTCCTTCTGGATTTTACAGTATCAATTGAGAATTCAGGTGTAATTCTAATAGTTCTGCCTTTATATTTGGCCCAGTCCTTTTCATCTACAGTTTAATATTTTTCTCTTTTCTTTTACTTTGTCTTGGCTTTTGGGTTTTCCTTTGTTTGGTGGTAGTTGATCTTACAAGACAAGGTTTCTCTGTGTAGTCTTGGTTGTTGACTAGGCTGGCCTTGAACTTACAGAGATCTGCCTGCATCTGCCTCCCAAGTATTGGAATGAAAAGTATACTCCACCACTGCTGTCCTTTAATATTCTGTTTTTCTTTCTCTGTGTTTAGTGTTTTGATTATTACTTGGCAAGTAGATTTTCTTTTTTTATGGTCCAATTTATTTGGTTGTCTCTATACCTCTTTTACCTTTGTTGGCATTTCTTTAGGTTAAGAAAATAATCCTCAATGATTTTGTTGAAAACATTTTCTGAGCCTTTGAGCTGAGATTCATTCCTCTATTTATATTTTTCTTAGGACTGGTCATTTCATAGTGTCCCAATAGGAACATATTTATCTTTATTTTTAAAACCCATGTATCAATTTCTTATATTGTATCTTCTGGTTCATATGTCTTTTAAACCTGAAATGCTTTCTTTAATTTCTTTTATTCTGTTGATGAATATATCTTTTGTTCCCGTTTAAATTTCTATCTTTTATTTCTAGAACAGTGTCATTTTAAATTTTTATTTTTATTTTCAGGTCTTAAATGGTTTTACTGACTTCCTTCAACTCTTTGTGTTTACTTGGATTTGCTTAAAGGATTTATTCATTTTCTCCAAATTTTTTGTTTGTGTTTTCCTGAGGTTGTTTAAGCAATGTATGCATAACTGACTATCTCTTATCACCACGCAAGTTTTCAGTGGCAGGATGAGGCTGCATTCAGTTGACTAATAGAGGCACAGAAATCCTCAATCAACCAACCTAGGCTACTGCTAATTAAAATGGTTGTTATGATAATTGACAGAGGGCCACATTGGCAAAGAGAGCCTCTGCCTAATTCATTGAATGTGGAGAAGTTAAGATGGTGCCTACTTGGAAATTGCACCCCTAAATTCTATCTTCTTTGGTGCATAAAGATACTCTGCAGGTTACCAAAAGAGAAACTTGAACACAAACCCTGTCATAAAACCTTTAACCAACAATCTGTCCAACATGCAAAATATGATAAGGCAGTGATGGCACAGAATTTGTGGTGTAGCCAACCAATATCTCATTTGATTTAGTGCCTACTACATGAGAAGTAATCCATACCCCAAACTCCATAGGTAGCCAAGATAGCCCAGATAACTAGAGTTCAACTAAATACTACTAGTATCAAAATAATAAACATTTCAATGAAATGACTTCTACTTATATCCTGCTAAACTCAGAGATCAAATCTTCCCTGGTCATAATCAGAAAGGCTTCCTCCTGTAACATATTGGACCACATTCACAGACCTACAACGGGATGAAGAGATAGTCTAAATGGAAGGTCTCCATCAAATGTCTCCCCTCAGACCTTGGGGAATCCTGCAGAAGAGAAGGCAAACATTGTAAGACCAAAAGGGAAAGAAGGATAATAGGAGAACAAGGTCCTTGGAGTCAACAAAGCAAGAAAAATATCATCTCAAGGCACTGAAACAGCAAGCAAAAGGCCTACACAGGTGTATACCTGGTCCTTTGTGTATTTAGTATTTTCCCCCATGTTGGGTTGCTATGTCCATCTTTGATAGGTTAGCTCTTGTGTTACCTTATTATATTTTATTTTATCACATTTGGTTGTTATGTCTCAGAAGCCTACTGTTTTCTTATGAGAGATAAAACGTGAGTATGTCTGGAGAGGAAAGAATGTATGGGAAACACAAGAATAGGAAAAGAGAATCTGTAATTGGGGAATATTTATGAGAAAGGAATCTATTTTCAATAGGATGAAAAAATAAAAATAGGCTAAAGCGAAGGTTCATAAGTGTCATCTGAACTCTTCTAAGATTGAGGCAGGAGGATCTCCATTAGTGTAAAGCCAATCTGGATTACATATTAAAGGTTAGTTTTGAAAAGAAGGAGAGAACGGGATGGAAGGGGATAAAAAGAAGGAATTTTAGAAAAGGAACTCTGTAACGTTTAAGGGATCAGAAAACGTTCCATGTGTTCTAAATGCTGTTTCAACTATGTGTGCAAGGCATATGTTACAAGCACACTGCTTCTATAAGGCCACATAAAAGCACAGCCAGCTATGAATATGGATCTATAACTTAATCAATATCTAATTAAAGGTGTTCCCTTATACTTGTTATTCATTTATATTAGATTTGTCACCCTTCAAATTATTTATTATCATTTTTTCTTTTCTGGGCCATATTATGGGCAATTAGCCAAAAGTACAGAACAGTGTGGGGACTGTGTTCAGATCACATGGCAAAGATAAAGATCAATGTGATACTCACAGCTCCTGTAGGTCTTCAATCTCACTTACATTGTTATTATCCCAGTTTAATATGTATACCTTTGCATGCTACAAACATACTAAGATTCTTCATTATAAAGTAGAATTGATGCCAAATATTGAATCAACTTTGATATAACATTAGAAGCTTATGGGTGCTAGAAATACATTAGTTTACAAAAGAGTACGTGGATAGCAGTCCTAAATGTAAAGACATTGGTAATATTAAATGTGAAAAATGAGCAAATGTATATTACAATAAAATTTGTTATTTCCACATGCCCACAACTCTCATTCTTCAAAAAACAAGATTAAATGTCAGCACATCTAGGTAGTACTTTCTACTTGCTTTACATGGAAATATTGATTATATTTTAAAATTTCCAATTATACTCATATGTTTATTTCTCACATGGTATTATATACATTGCTTACTAGGATGGTCTTTGTTTTTCTAAAACAATTGAAATAAAGGGTGATTTAAAATCTTCCATACACCTAAGCAAATTCATGGGTATGATAGGCACTCTGTCGATATTCCTTACATGGTAGCATCAAGTTAACACTACAGATCAATGTCAACTAAATATACAAATACAATAGCAAAAGTCATAAATATTTTGCCTTTATAACACCATTGAGTATTTTCACAGATTTGACTTTGACTTCTATAAAGTATTCTTCACAGTAAATCTGTTTTAAAATTGGTTAATTTGGGGGCTTGTGGTCTAACTCAGTTGGTGTAATGTTGGCCTAGTGCTACTGAAGTCCTGAGTTTGAGACCTAATAAACTGTGTATACTAGTACAGGCCTGTAATTAAGTCTGAAGACAATGAAGGCAGCCAGATCAGCAGTTTAAGATAATTTTCAGCTAAATAGTGAGTTCTAGGACAGATTGAGCTACATGAGTATCTCTTCAAACATAAATAAGAAAAGAAAAGAAAGGAAAAGAAAAGAAAAGAAAGGAAGAGAAAAGAAAAGAAAGCTTCATGTTTATTTTTTTCACAGAGCACAGGGAAGCAAAAATCAGCAGAGGAGCATCTCTCGTTAGCCTTTGCTCCATCAGAAGAGAATGGTAAGTTTTCTTACAGTGGTTTCACCCTATCCATCCCCAGGAGAGTTATGGTTGGTTGGAAAATATTGGATCCTCAGAAAAACACTGACCATCAAGCCTAGGGAACTGATGACTGGAAGCATTTTCTGATTTGATGATGCTTTTTCACACACACACACACACACACACACACACACACACACGCACGCACGCACACACGCACACACACACACGCACACACACGCACACACGTACATACACATGTACACACATATACACAAATGAACATGTATATTCGCACATAGATAAAAACATGCTTATGCTTGAGATAGAGGGAGAGAGAGACAGAGAGACAGAGAGAGAGAGAAACGAAGAGAGTGGGGAAGTAGGAGTGAAAGAGGAGAGAGAGAGAGAGAGAGAGAGAGAGAGAGAGAGAGAGAGAGAGAGAGAGAGAGAGCATTCTGAACACTATACAACCTTCATTCCTATTACTCTACTCTACTTCAGGATTTCTACTACCTTTGGTCTGTCTAGATTTTTGTGATTTCCTTCTATTTCCATTAATTAACTCATGCACTTTCTAAGCCAGAAAGAACCAGAGGGCTTACAGATCCATTTCCCCTTTCAGGAAAGAAGAGCACAGGACCAGCATACCTTTTTATTTTTTATTCCTGTATTCTAATGTATCTGGTGCTCTAGTAGCCAAATGAGAATGCGAGCTAAGTGTGAATGCAGTTCCTTCTCTGGTACAATTACTTGTGTCATGATCTTATGACATGTGCTTCCCTTCACAAGTTGCTTCTCATGTTTTCATAAATTATAATAGTGTGAATATTTTAATAACTTTCTGCTCTTCGTCCTTTTAAAATTTACAGGTTATTGCAAGTATTAATGGAAAAGAATTCCAAACCCTGGTACAAACTTGGTTGGTGGCAAAATAATCTACATATTCATGCCAGTTTTGAATGCCTGGCACAAGTCCAGAACCCAGTAAACAGATAGAAAAGACCTTTATCCCAGCTGCTGCTTTTAGCCAGCTCAAATCTCATACATTAGAGATGTTTTCCCAAGTTTTGCCTTGTTAAAATAATTCATAATGATGTCAAGGTCAGCACAAGCTGAGGCCATTTGTTCTCTAGACACCAGACATGCAAGCTACACCTCCTAGGACAGTATTACCAGCCATCAACCAAATAGCCAGTAAGGATGCAAATTTTCATTCTCTCTATAAATCTTCAGCTCACATCTGTCATGCCAACTTTTGCCCACTCCACATAATGCTTCTTGACTTGGTCCTTGCACAGACTTCAACAAAGAACACTCGCTGCATAATTCACAAAACTTTTCAGAGTAAAGAGCTACCCAAAGTCTTTATAAATAGAAAAGAAATGTTCTTTCCACTCTCAAACTCTGTACCTGTCAACCTAAAATGTAAAAATCTCCGTCTATCCCCCTCTTCCTTCACCCTTTCGTGCCTTTTTTTCTCTCCATCACTTTTTTATTTCTCATATTCATTTCCCGACTACTTTTTAGGTATGGAATCTGAGGACTTAGTCATGCACATACTTTGGAGTGGCTAAATAAACTTAACATGTGGATTAAGTCATAAAATCATTACTTACTTGGTTTCAAAGGGCGTAAATTTATATTCATCTCAGTTTTAGGGAAGACAAAGTGTGATCAATGCAGCCATTATTCTGTAAAACTATTGGTTAAAATCTTCCTGCCTAGCTGAAAATGTTCATTTTGGGACCAAAATCTTTCTATTTGCTCTCTAGTTCTTTCCTAACACTACTATTGTACTCTTTCTTTCTATTTGTTTCTTTTTGTATGCATAACTGAGACCATGGAGTGCTTGCCTTTCCATTGCTAGCCTATTTCACAAAGTTCCTTTTGCTCCATGTTTATATGCACTTTGGACAAGTCAAGTCGACCTCTGTGCATTCTATTTTGTGTGTGGTGTACTAGTTTTCTCTAATCATTCATGTGCTGGTAGATACAAGCTTGGATATCATTCCTGGAGTAACTCAGCTGTCAGTATGGGAGCAAAATATTGTCTGAGATACTGAATCTTTTGTTAGGATATAGACATAGTAGATTGCTGAATCACCTTATCATTGTGTTTTGATCATTTCCAGTCTGTTTCCTGGAGGGAATATACTAAAATATAATTTCTTACCAACAATATGCAAGTCTTTTTGACAGACATTTCTAGGAAAAGTAGGAACATCTGTACTAAAGAATAGAATTAGAGACTTTCTCACTTTATGTACTAAATCAACTCAAAATAGATAAAAGGTTTAAACAAAAACATTAGAAACTGTAAAGCTATCAGAAGAAACTATAAGGAGAATGATCTATGATATTTATCTGAAAGTGGATTCTGGGATACGATCAAAAGCATACAAAACTACAATCAGATAACAGGGATCACACTGAACTCAAAAGTAATCCCATAAAGCAAAAATGAAATAGTATAGCATGTAGATATGATGTAAAGCTTACGGTGAATATTTGTAAGTAACACCAAACATAATGGGCAGTATGCAAAAAATAATAAACGTGAAACAATAGAAAATAGAATTATAAATAGAAAAATTTAGATGAACCCAATAGGACTCAAAGAACCTTATGGATCACATGATGAGCAATGGGTTTAAGATTGAACACTTGGTACAGAATATATTAGAAATTTTCTAGCTAAAACTAAAATAAGCTTTCAGATCCCATCTATTAAGGACATTTTGAAACAATGCAGTAGATAAACAGTGTTTGCAAAAGTTGGAGCAGGAATAATTGTGCAATGGTCAAGTGTTCTTGATGTTTAAACTAGAAACAAAGCACATGGCAATAACTTGAGCATGTGCTGCAATGTATTGTCCAATATTGGGATTTATGTTCCTTTTTTATTTATATGAATTGGAAAAATAACCCCCTCTGACAAACCCCCTCATGAACTCTACTCTGGATCCAGACTGATTTCTCCAGGGATTTACATCCAAATAAGGTCCCAAATAAAATGTAAACAATAGAATATTGCATTCTTCATATGTGAGGCAAATCTGTGACTACCTACAGGTATACTACTTTTTTGTTTATATACTGTGGTGATCTATATACAGACATCTTTTCATATGGTTCTATATGTATGATCTATACACAGTTGCCTTATTGTGTGTTTTCAAGAGCAACATAGGTAGCACAAAATGAATAGCAATAGAAAAAGGTTAGAATCAATTCCATAATCAATGCTAGGCAGGGAAATATCAGTTTTTATTGAGAGACCATGAATGAAGTACTTCCAAAGTAGAAGTTGTATGATCAGGGGAAAGCAATCAAAAGTTTTAGCATCAGGCTATGCAACTAGTTTTGTAGTTTGACTTCTACAGACGAGTAGCAAATATTTCACAGAGATACTACTGAAACTAATCTCTTAGGAAATGGATCAAGTGACATGGTCTAGGCAGGGGCAGGGTAGGCAAAAGCAACCCACCTGTAGCTGTCCCAGCTATGAGTATACAGACCATGCATATAATACATATTCATAAGAGGCAAGGGCAGGGATATCAGAAGTATGGATTTGAGAAGCATTAACTTTTGAAGCTTTCAGGAGTGACTAAGCTACTTCTGATGGTTAAGGTTTATGTATCTTTGCCTTTGCTCATATTCTACATGGAGTAAGAGGTTGTAAACTGCTTTTAAACACTCCAACTCTCATGTTCCCTTTATGAGCATAGTAGAGGACTATGACATTTCATTAGATGACATTTGGTACCATACTCAAACAACTTCTATATTACTATTTATAATTTTATGTTTAAGTAGGCAAATTAGGCACAGTGACCAATCCTTACTCTCTTAAAAAAATGATTACTTCTTCAGTTTTCTTCCTTTACTAGCTTTTCTTATACACTTGAGGATGTTGGTGATTATTCTAGCATTTAGAGATGATTTTTGGAGTGTCATGTGCTGCCACTTTTAGGCATGTGGCTTCATACACGCAGGTTCATCAAATATATGTTGTCTGCATAAAAGAAGTTCATGCAGCCTTTGTCAGAGTCCAAGAATTCCCAGTGATCAGAAAGGCTGCAGATGTCTCCTCACTGGGCCCAAGGCTCTAGCCTTACACACCTGCTCACAGCTCCTTCAGTGGATTTAAAGAGAGTTCTGCCTGGGAATTTAAGATAAATGGTACTGTGGAGAATATCAGGTCTTGAAAGGGAAGTAGGGCTCTGGCATTTTGCTGTGAGCAAAGACAAATGCTCTGTAGTATATTAAAAGCACTTTTTGCAATCAAAAGATTTGGCAACTCACCCAGAATTTTTAACTTTCCCACTATGGCAGAAATCTCATTATGTATAACCTTTTAAATGAGACCAGAGAAATGCTTTCAACTTGAGTCTCATTGAACACAACCTCTGCCTGGAAGGGCAATCCAAATGGTGACAAAGCGTGGATTATTTTCACATTAGCCTGCTGAGCCAAGTGCACCTTTCCAGTATTCTCTCTCTCTCTCTCTCTCTCTCTCTCTCTCTCTCTCTCTCTCTCTCTCTCTCTCTCTCTCTCTCTCTCTCTCTCCTGCTCCTTCTTCCCTCCTCTGTCTGCTTTTCTTTTCCAATCTTGTTCTTTCCTTCCCTGCATGATACACATTCCAGTTTTCTACATTATACTAACATTATTCACTATTATTTATTATACATAGAATGGATTACTTTGTGATGTTTTATAGATATTTATACTGAATTTTTATTGTATACCATCCTCATCATACTCTCTTGCCCTTCCAATACTTGCTAATGAGTACATCTATTTTCCTATCTTGCTTTCTGATGGACTAATGGTTGTAAATAGGATTGCTTAAAGGAATATTGGTGAAGACCTCTTCACAGGAAAATGGTGCTGTGGTTTGCCCTGGATTTATCTGTATTTTGATGCTAATTCCATTGCCCCATGGACAGCTGCCTAGCCACATACTCAGGAATCAGAACCTTCTCCCCATTGAATTTGTAAAATACAGGTTGGAAGGGAAATTACTAATGGTTATACTGTTGAAAAAGTATCCATTTCCTCCTCTTAGATTTATTATCTATCTATAGATTTTGGGCAGTCTCTACCCCATTGAAGACAATTAGTTTACAAAACTTCTTAGTATACTGGCTGAACAGGAAATGTTTCAGTCTTCTGCCCTGTACTGGTGCATCGTTTTACCTGCATGCACTGAATTTCACTATTCTAAGTGTTGCCTCTTGACATTCTTTAGAATAAACAAATCTAAAGTCATATATGACCAACCCCAACATTTTCTATAAGAATGGATGCTGCTATTGTCTGTGAGTCTGTTCAGTTTAGGTTTCTACTCTGGACTATCCCTTCTGCTCATGCTATTCTATTTATGACTTCTCTCTTAGAATTTGAGGTATGTTTTTTATCCCTGTGTCCTTCCGTAGTGTTCCTTGACAGTTGCCCTCTGCATAGGCAAATTATTCTCTAAGACATGTAGCCCCCATAGGCTTTTTGCCATATTATACTGCAAAATGTTCTTAGTCCACCTTCAAAAGACCCCATAATCTATAACAATCTCAACACTACAAAGTCTCTTCTGAGACTCAAGGAAATCTTTAATTGTAACTTCTGTACAGTCAAAAGCAAAAAGTAAATTACATGCTTCAAAGGTACAATGGTACAAAGTACATTACCATTCCAAAAGGGAGGAAAAGGGGGGGCATAATAAAAATACAGAGACAAAGACACATCTCCTAATCCTTCCCAAACAACTCCATCTAATATATATAGAAAGTATTCAATATCCGAACCTTTGAATATCATTCTTATTCAAATCATCGTACATTGAATGTTTTTTTAAATGGGCCTTTTGAACTTTATCATGGATGAGTGAATTCTCAAGCAGTGTCTAGCATGAAGAGTAAAACCGTATTTTGAATGCTGCTTTGATAAATCTGTGAAGGAATTGAAATGTTGCCCATATAGAACAAAGAAAAGTTCTCTTTCATTTTAAAACACCTCTTTCTGGAGGCAAATAACAGGATATAAAGGCAGATTGTACTGTTTATGAAGAGGAATCTAACCCCCTAAATGAGAAAAAAGAGCAAAAGAGGAGAGAGAAGGAGAGAAAGAGAGAGAAAGAGAGAGAGAGAGTGAGAGAGAGAGAGAGAGAGAACCATGCTTCATAAGTTGTTCCCAGTCAGCAATTTATCTCGTTATTTCTATGACTTATCATATCATAATATCTACTGAAAGGACTGATGTATTTGTTCTTTTGGACAGTAATAACGGTCAAGAATAGTTTAGAATGAACAATATAACCTGAAAAACATTAATCTATTGTTGTATTTCTTTCCTTATCACATTAGAAAATTTAAGGAAAACAAAAATAAAAATGTATATATCAAATATCATGCATTTGAGAAGAAAAAAGAGCCAAACACACTTCTTAATGTCTAGCATGAAGGACTTCCCTGTCATTATGAATGAAGCCAAGTAGACAAAGTAGGGGGAGAAAATTTCTCCAGGTTGTGTGACACAAATAGAGTGACTCAGAAAAGCAAGTAGCAGCATTGTTTACAAATGATGGATGTTTCTAATCCATTATCACAGAAGTATCTAATAAATTTTGCATTGACTATCTACATGTTAGAACCTAAAACACAGCCTCTTTATATAACCCCATGACTTCAGTCCCATCAAAAAAGTATAGAATGTCTCCCATTTCTCTGAATGTCCTCAAGTATTTGACTTTGACTTAACCTAGAGGAAACATCAAGACTTACATTCTATAACTCAGGAGTTCAGTAAAGTCAACCAACTGCCTGTTGCATTCAGAAACTATTGCTTTTTTTCTGTGTTTCTTTGTCTGACCTTTGTGCTTCTTGCTATATAATTCCTATTAGCATGGTATTCACAAATGTCTTGTATGAGAGACATGACTACTATCAAACTAGAAACAAAGAATTCAAGGGTGAAAATGGGCAAGATTTCCCAATATGGGGAGTATTTGTTAGAGCCTATATTTTATTCTTCTGGAAAACAAACTTGAAAAGTTCACAAACACCCATCTATAGGTCGACCCTTCTTCATGACTCTGTTCCAGTTTATATATTATCCTGGAATGTGCATTCATTTTGTACGTTTTATTACAATCATCTTTTATACCTTTTCTTATGAAATGATTGGATATCTATCAATTCTCAGGGCATAATTTTGCTTACGTACTCTTTTCTTAGATAGTTACTTGAATAAATATGTACATGAAAGTCAAGAATTACCTGGACTGACTGATTGTAGAATTATTTATACTTTCAACCACATCCAATTCCCATTGTATGTTATTCTTTCGATGGTAAATAATTTGAATGGTTGAGTCAGTGGCAAAATAGAAAAAAAAAGTTTCTATCCCCGGGGAACCTACCCATAAGGAGGAGTAGTTATGGCAAGTTTGAAAGAATTTTAACCCCATAGTGATGATGGTAAAATTCCCCAACCTCAAACAAGATATGGGATGGACTGTCTGTCGTCAAGGAGAGTTTGGCCTCATGCAGTATGTGGGGCAGAAGTCATGGAAGTCAATAAACACTTTCCAACAAATACCTGGTAGATGAAAGTTGTGAATTTGTAGGTCCTATGATCTGCCATTCTGACTCCATTGGGATGGACATACAATGTGAAAGAGTGGGAGATGCCTGGATTCAGTGCATGTGGCGGCAAATTTGGATACTAGAGTTAATTAAATAGAGAGAAAAATGAAATCCCAGAAAACTAGCTTGAAAGGAACAGACAACGGGTATGTATGTCAAGATGAAAAAAATTACTTTTTTGTCTTCAAATGAAGTAAAAATTACAATATTTCTTCAGTATATTTCAAAGTTAGAGAAAATTAGGTTTTTTTTCTTTTTCTCATTGTTTCCTGGATTGTGGGAAAGCATTAGCAGAAGGCTAGTAATAAGAGCACAGAATGTCAGAGATCTTACATGTTGATAGCAAATATGTACATGTGTATGCACATCTACTTCATTCTACACACACACATACACACACACACACACATGTCTCATGTACATCTAGGATCAGAGCACTCTCCTCTCTGCTTTTGATAGTGAAGATGATAGGGCACACATAACCATTGGATGGATGGGGATAGATAGATAGATAGATAGATAGATAGATAGATAGATAGATAGATAGGCAGATAGGCAGATAGACAGACATATAGATATGTAGATGGATAGATACATATAGATTTATACAGATACAGATATATAGATATATAGATATATTATTTGTATGAAACATTTGACATAGAAACATAGAAAAATAAAACTCTATATTGTTCAGCCCATTTATAGATTCTTTTAAATTCTCTTTCTAACCTAGGGGGCCTGAAACATGCATATTCCTATAAAACCATAATAGAAACATGTTCATATGATTGGGTAAGAGAATTGTTTCTAATCAATTAGGAAACATAATAGGAATTTATATCTACTTTGATAAATTTAGAAAAGGACAGATATATTTTAGTTATTTTTTCAGGCTGAGCTATTACTGCTATTGAAGTACCATACTTGAATATTCTGTCTTTTAAAGATAGAAACACACTATAATTTTTGGCTCAAGACATATCAGATGTATAGAGCTAAATTAAAATAAAATAAATTGGTTAATTTGTGATTAAAGAATTTGGGGAACCTTTAAAATGAATGTGCATTCATTATTAAATGTAATACATAGAATATTTGATTGCTAGAATTGGGCATTGGCTCTCCTTCCAAGTCTAGTTCCTCTTGGATATTTGGAGATTCCATAGAGCAGATCCTGTGACCTTCTGTATTAGAGATTTAAAGAATGAGATTTCCTTGAGTAATTCTGTGTTGTTCACTGAATAGTAGGTCCAAATTTCATTGCTGAAAAAAATCATAATTAGCTCATTTGAGTCCATTTGGACTATAAATTCATTCTGAAGAAATGGCCTACCTTTTCACCCTCTCTCCTTCATGGTCATCTTGGATCAGAACATTCTGCTCTCTCCCTTTTGGTGTGAAGATGAAAGGGCACAGGTGACCAGTGGGTATGTGCTTGTGTGTTTATGTAGAGGGGGTCCAGAGGGATGGTATATGTGTGTTCACATGTGGGGGATATACATAGACATATATACAATGTCAGGTGTATATTGCAAATAAGTAGCTACCTCACAGAGGTGATATAGAATTTGTTTTGAATAACACTCTAGGATTACATATACGTTTTCTAGTGAAGCAGAAAAATTTTGAAAAGATTGAATTATGATTACCAGTCCCCAAACCATTTCTGTATAAGACAGTCAATAAAATAAATTGTCACATAGCTGTGATAGTATTTAGAATACTAATGTGAGATGTGTAAAGAAAATTTTACATTTAGGTTTCAAATTTTTGTGGAACTGAGATAGTAAAATCATACTCTGTTATAATTTAGATTGTGATATATCAGAGAAAAAGGTCTGGGTATTTTAAAAATATTTGCAGCAGAAACAAAATATTTTGTGCAGCAAAAGTATATAAATTCTCAAATAATAATAAGCAGATATTTAATCTTTTGGTTATTTTTTATTATTGGACTTTTAGCTCATAAAGATAACATGATTAATAATACTCTGAGAACATCACATTTTTATTATTGTAAAGGACAGAAAGAGTTAATAAAGACATGATTTCATACATTAAATGTAGAAACAAATTTTTCAATGGACCATTCAGCTTAAGTCTTAGTTGGGAATGTAGATGAGAAATTTATGAACATTATCAATTTCCAATTTCATCAGGTATTTAATAAAAGTAGGAGCATTTTCCCTCAGTGCAGTGAGAATCCCCGAGAGGCTGTGTGTTTTCTCTGGCTGCCAATGCTATTATTAGAGGCCAGTGTAACGCTCCTTCTCTAAGTCAGAATTAGGTCTTTCTTTAGGGCTGTAGAACACAGTCCTTTCTTTAGGACTAGAGAACACTTGCTATGAGCATGGGGTATGCAGGTAAAAAAATCGGACAGACTAGGGTTCAGACGTATTCCTTTGCATTCTTGGCTGTTTCCTGGTATCTTTTATATCATCTGTATTGTGGAAGAGTAATTTTGCATTTTCATTCTTGGAGACAATTCAGTCCATGCAAGTTCCCATTCATTTCTGCCTGCTACTATACCACCCAGTGGCTTAGTCGAAGAATGGTAAACATACGGTATGGGGATCATCTAACATCATAAGAAAGAGAATAATGTCAGCAGACAACAGAAACCCTTGCCACCTTCAAAGAAATGAAGAAAGGAGCAGAAGCTCAATGCTAGCAGGAGGCAGGCCAGGGGAAGGTCGCCCCTCACAGCCTCTGCTTCGGCTTTAAAAGCTATGTTTAATTGTTAGTCACGACTCTCTGTGGGCAGAACAATTACTTGTATCTATATTAGATCTAAGCTGTAATTATTTGTTACATTAATCATGACTAGAGTAAGAATTTAATTAGTCAGGAACATTAACTAAATTTTTCTGAAGCAGGGAGAAATGTTTTGTGCTGTTCGGTGCATGGCAACAGTCAGAGGTAACAAAACTGGCTGGAGAGATGGGAAGAGCACTGCCTTCAAGCTTTTTTCTCTGTGTGGACAAAGGAATCTGGATTCACGTGATGGCCAATCACTGCACAGATGCTTCTGGGTCTCATTGTAGATCTGAGTAGGCCAATGGAGGACTCTGTACATCCCGTCCATAGTCAAAACAGAGAAGCGCCATCTTTGCTAGTCCCACCCAATTCCTAGTCTAAGTCTTTATAATGGTCAACCAGTCACCTGAGAAATCCACAGAGTAGGAAGGGAGATGCCTGGAGCGAAGTCCACATTAAGTTATGCTAAAATATATCCCTGATACGTTTTAGAATAACCATCACATTGAACATTCCTCTGATTCCAGAATACTGTTAATGTCCAATCCCCAAAGCTCTGCAATCTGGACTCCTTCCAAAGTTAAAAAAACAATCAAAAATGCTTGGGGGTACGTGGAAGAGACAAAGCATAAATGTGGTGGCTGAGATAGTGTGGACCACACATTTGATAATATGACACATTTAATGAGTCACATACAAGGAGCTGTTATCGCCCCAAACAGCTCTACCCTGCTGATGCGAGGGAAAACTTTTAGACAAACTCAGCGTTCTTTTGCTCATTACACTGACCTGTCAGAAATGACAACTTGGCCCAGTCTGGTTATTCCATGCTGACAAGGTACCATTCAGGCTTCGCCGCAATAATGTCAGCTTTTAAAGGTGCAAGGTACTTAAGGAGGCTCATTTCTATGATTTGGCCAGAAAGAGCCATTTTCCTTGTCAGTGGTGAGGAATGCCTTAGTTTTCTTTAAATTAGGAGTCGTTTTCATGGAGATGGTTTCTGAACAAACCTGAAGAAAGTCGAGAAGCATTTTTTAAGGTTTAAAATAATTTAGCCTACTGAGCAATGGTGTGATTACTCAGGGTGCTACCGACAGCTGAGATGCTGTGCAATGTCGAAATTATATTCAACAGATAAAATTTCAGTTAGGTGTCCAATAGTATGTGTCATTTCCTAAATGCACAGGACAGTACCTAAGAAAATTCATCCCATAGAAGTTTGAAGCCACAGAATTTAGAGTCTTCATTAAGATGATGATATTTTTTTTTAGAAGGTTTTAAGTTCCTGTACCAGACCCAAGGAATCTGCTTAGATTTCTCAGGAAGAACAAACAGGAAGAATTCTGTGGTTTGGATTGTGCTTGGTAGTATGTGAGCACGATATGAGAAGTACTGGTAATAAGTTTCAAATCAGATGATGCACTTGCCTTTAAGGCTTTGCTGATTGATTCATAAAGAAGGGAGGGCACATGCATTCTATGTTGGAATTCTATCTAGAAAAAAAATGGAATTTCGAAGTTTGAATTGAAGGTGGTTTTATACTAATTATTTCAAAGTAGTGCTTCAGAAATTCAACAGGTAGCATTATAGACAGAAAGACGGGAAAGCAAGCAAGAGGAAGCAAGCTAGAGGACAGATACACAGAACTGTGTCTGCATCAGTCATTAGACTGCCTAAATTTTCAACAACAATGGTACATTTAAATCCAGTCCTATGTCCTGGATGATTTTTTTATTTCAAGTGATGAATACCTATCTGCAGATGATGAATAACACCACTTATACTCAAATTCTGTAGAAAACGCCAACCTTTGTTGGAAACTCCATTATTTGCTAATACAAGACTACTTCATGTCTGACTGTGTGTTTGTGTGTGTGTGTGTGTGTGTGTGTGTGTGTGTTCCATTATGTCATGTACAACTCAATCTTTTATTAAGTAATTAGTTACATTGTGCTATTAAAAACCAATGTTTTATCTTCAAGCATCTTTCAACTGTGTAAGAAGTTCAACAGCAAAACATACAAAACGCTATAAGCAACTTTATGTTTAGTAGCTAAACTGCTCACAGGCAAGGTAGAGACCCAAGAGGGATGAGATTACAAAAGATGGTTGAAGAGAGAGAGAGAGACAAGAGACTTAGAACTCATGCAAGATAAAATAGTCCAAGAGACTAATGGAATTCAGCACAATGTAAATGGTCTAATCAGGAAAGTAAAAGGGAAATCTTTAATTTTGTTGTAAGAGGAAATGGATGAGAGAGGAGTTCAGTATACTGTTTTGCTGTAGTTTCTTTTTCATTATTTTTGTTGACTTGATGAGAATGTAGTGAGCTCCTGATTAATTATTTCTAGCCTATTCCAAATGCACACTTGTAGCTCTTGTGGCTCGCACAGAGCTTTGGACTCCATTAAGCAGGTTTCCACTCCCTGCTCTGATCTCAGAGATTTTCTTGGTCCCATTCTATGCTATCTTCAGCACTAGACATTTCCAATGATGATATCGGGAAAATTAATCATTTCTGTTTACTTAGATTGCTGTAATCCTGACTCCTAGGACATGTCTGTCCATTTCATTTTTAAGTTGAAAACATGTTCGCATAAAAAGAACACAAGGTCACAGCACTGGGAAGGCAACTTGTGAACTTCAGAATTTATCCTGTTCATTTTGCAGAGAATCATGAATTTCTCACCATGAATGTCTTTTGGATTTTTTTTCTATTGCTGGAATAAATTAGCTGGACAAAATAAGCTAAATGGAAAAGGTTTGTTTGGTCACCATGTCAAGTTTTCCACCATTAAATGGGAGTCAAGGCAAAAGGAACTTGAAGCAGCTAGTCACATCACATGCCCACTGAAAAGCAGTCAGCAGTGAATTAACACACGCATGCTGGCACTCAGTTCGCCTTCTCCATGAGTGCAATCTAGATCCCGCCTAGGGAATTACGCCACGCACAGTGGATGGGTCTTTCCACCCGAATCACTGTAGTAAAGATAATACCAATCTTTATTTTCTCAGGCTGACGTAATTCAGGCAACGTTCTAATTAGAGTGTTTTGTGAAGAGGTGTCCTTTGTACATCTCTGGGTTTTTTTGTACTTGCTTTGGCTACATTACAAGGAATTTGTGTATGTTACACATCTTACAGATACGAAGTTTCAAGGAAGTCTCAGAACTGTAAAAAGAGTTCAGGTTTCCGCATAGTCCAACTCTTGAGTTTTGTTTAACTTACTCAGCATTCTTTCACATCTTTTCTCCTATTTGATGCTGTTTATTTTTGTCATAAAGTATATTTACATACTATTCATATTTACAGTTCTTTTCTCATCAAATTAAACCAACAGAACTTCCAAAGGCATTGCATACTAATATTTTGTAACCCAATACTGTCAAAGTCATCAGCTCACCTGTTCCGCTATACTCTTGCGTGAACAACCTAGCTCTCTGATTCCCTCTTCTGAGTCCCACTGTTGGTATACCTCAATAGAGGCAGATAAAACCACTTTCAAATATGGCATCACTTTTTCTGCTCAAATAAAGGTAGAAAGATACAAATTCTTCCTCATCATAGTAATATAATCACTTTCTATTTTATAAATATTTATGTTTTAATTTAAGACATCCTTGTCAAAAGAAATGTATGTTCAAAGAATAATTAAGTAATCATATTAAATGTATAGTACAGGGTTTCTTACCTTAGGATGGACTTTGTGTGTCTAGCTCTCGATTGTTTAGCATGATGCACGTGGAGAATTTACTTTGTTACTCTTAGCCCCTTGATTAACTATAGGGAAATAAGTTCTTGTCAGGTATGATGTTACAAATACTTTCGAATTCCCAGATTCAAATCATTATTATATATTTTCCTTTTAACTGTTGTGGTGATTTGCATATGCTTGGGCCATGGAATGGCCCATGGAAAATGTATGTGGCCCAAAGATTGTTTTTGTGGTATTTGGTGAAGAATGTGGCTGCCTTTTGCCCTTGTATGAAGAGTCTATCTGAGGCTAAGGTAAAAAGATTTATATTAATTCCATTAACAAATGAAGTCTCAAAAAAGCCCAACAAAAACTTTTTATTCTCTGGTTTAATTGTATGAAGAACATTCTGCTCAAGCATAGCAAGCTTAAAAAGAAAAAAATTTAAAAAAAGTATGGTTCAGATAATAATAATAATGGGGTACAAGGAAGTGAAATGAGGCTGAATCCTGTGTTTAAGAAGATAAAGGAGTAGTGATCTCAGAACAAGATCTAACCCAGCTAAACTTAGTTTATTGTTTGTGTTTGCAGTTGAATAAGGAATAGTTTTGACTCTTAATCTAAAATAAAATACAGCCCAGAGAAGAAGAAAAAACACTCGTGATCCATATTTTGAGGTTGGAAGTCACAGGCTTTAGATCCAGATCTAGAGAAACAATACCCACGTAAAAGCATAGGCACAGGCGTGGTGCACACTTATTTCCAGGAACCAAAAGCCAAGCACATACCTGAGTTTAAGGCCAGCCTGGAACAGAGCAAGTTCTAGGTCAAAAAAAAAAAAAAAAAAAAAAAAAAAGCTTAAATCAATTTAAGTGGCATGGGAGTACATGCCTTCAATTCCAGCCTTAAGAAGACAGAGCCATGCAGATCTCTGAGTTTATGGTCAATCAGCAGAACAAGTTAAAGGATAGCCAAGCTTAGGCAGTGAGGGAGTTGGAAAACAAAAAGGTGGTAATAGACAAAGGGGGCCATGTTTCAGCCATAGCAAGCAGCAGAACTTCGCAGCTTTGGCCGTGTGGCTCTGACTATAGAGTCAAGAAAAGAAGGGCCTATTTAGAACTATTGATACTGGTTAGACGGAGCTAAGAAATAAGCTGTGATTAAGAAGAGACCATCATTATCGAGGTAAAAACTTTTAGAAGTATTTTCTGAGATCACAAAGAAGCTTCATTCCAGAACCAACCAATGTCGTGCTGCAGCTGGACTTGGTAATGTGTAAGAATCACTCAGGTGGTACTGGTTTTGAAGGGGCCATGGAAAGCAGCTAAGGATTGGCACTGTGAGAGGTCAGGGAAGGTCATTGACAAAGGTGCATCCTCAGTTACAGTTGATGTCCCAGGACTTATGGAACCATGTAAAAAAAAAATTAAGGTTTGACATGATGAGAGCCTATGAGAGGCTATTGGTAAAGCATAGTTACATTTGAAGACCCCTGTGTACTGCAGATGACAGAATCATGGGCTGACCACCCTGAGCAGCAGCAGCAGTGGAGTGAAGTCCATCAGAGCCTAAATTGCTACAGAGGGCAGAGCTGGAGAAGTGATGCAAGCCCTTTTGAGAAGCCAAGAAGACGATGTGTGGATCCTAGACAGTGGAGTATTAAAGTGTGAAGTTACAGTTGACTTGGAGATCCCAAGATATTAAAGATGCCGAAACTGTTGGGTACCAGCTAAGGAAAGCTGAAAAGAGAAGCGGAAAAAGCCCAGGAGAAAATGTCTGTTGCAATCAACAAAGACGAAAATGGAACTGGGGATTTGAAGACTGCATTGATATCAGACATAGAGATGCTCCTTGGACTTTGCCCAGATAGTTTCCTGTCTTGCTTTGGAAATTACAGTTAAGTGATTGGGTGTATCTAACGAGAGACTTTGAACTTTGAACTTATAACATTGTTACGACTTCTATAGACTAGGGTGACTTTGGAAGTTGTACTAAATATATTGCTTATATATACCATGCTATGACTAGGTATGAGCCCCTTTCCAAAGACTCATGTGTTTGAACAAGCCTATGGGGGCTAGGGAATGGAATGTGATGGTTTGAAAATGCTTGGGCCAGGGAAAGGCACTATTAGGAGGTGTGGTCTTGTTGGAGTTGGTATGGCCATTGTGGAGGCAATGTATCACTGTAGTGGTGGGCAATGTGACCTTATTCCTAATCACATGAGAGCCAGTATTGTCCTAGTAGTTTTAAGATGAAGATGTAGATGTCTGAGCTCCATGTGCACTGTGCCTTTCTGGATGCTTCCATGCTCCCGTCTTGATGATAAGGGACAACTCTGAACATGTAAGCCAGACCCGACTAAATACTGTTCTTATTAGAGTTGCCTTCGTCATAATGTCTGTTCACAGAAGTAAAACCCTAACTAAGACAATAGTATATAAATAATATACCATTTATATATAATATATAAATAATATGTATATAATATATAAGTATATATAAATATATAAATAATATACTATTTGTATATATATATGTGTATATATATATATATTAAAAATATATATAATGTTTTCCAAATTCATTCCAAGATTTCTGCTAGTGCATTTAATATGATCTGTTTTTATAAGTAAATAGCAGGAGAAACAGTATGTGCAGCATGAAAGCAAAATTTTCTGATGACCACACACAGTGATATTTCATAGACCATTGATGACTGATCCTTTCCTTTTTTACTATACATGTTACGTTTTTACCTACTAAATCCCCCAGTGAATGTGATTGTTGGGGAGAGGGTGGTAATGTAGGGAGGATGGGGAGGGGAACACCCATATAGAAAGGGAGGGAGAGGGGTTAGGGGGATGTTGGCCTGGAAACCGGGAAAGGGAATAACAATTGAAATGTAAATAAGAAATACCCAAGTTACTAAAGATGGAGGAAAAAAATTTAAATAAAAAAAGTTTTCTCTAAAATACACCCCTAAATTCTCATTTGTCATACACATTTATTTCATCATAATTTTTATTTCTAAAATAAAAATGGTGGTACATTTAAATCATGTTTTACTTCCTTTCTTCCTTTAATGTGAGAATCCTCCTTGAACTCTTTATCCTTGGCTTCTTTCTAACTAATTCTGTTCTTACACTATTCTATTTAATTTTCCTATACTTGTAAATAATTCATCATTTTATCCTATGGTTTGATCTTCTATAGTTTATTGACCCTATTGAGATTCTATATCTATTGATATTCTATAGTTCTGTCTCCTAACTGTACCACCTGAAATATGGACTTGTCAATAAAAACCTGCTTATGACATTTGCAATCTTCTTCAGATTCAAAATAAATTTACTTAAACACTGAATTATTACTAAGGGTATTGAATGGCATAGTGTCGTTAAAGAACACCTGTGGTTCTCAACTCAGTCTCCAATGTTCCAAAAGTTCTTTCAAAATATCAGATTCCAAAAATTCAAGAGCAGTTGTAATAAGGAGCTGTACTTGTCAAAATTCTGCAGACACGATTTCTTTCAATTCAAAATTTATTCCTTTCTTTTCTTCCATAATGATTAGAAACTATTTCAAATCCAATTTCTTGAATAAGTCAAATGGTACTACTACAGTCTCCCATGGATCTTTGTGTGATCTGTAATATCCATGTATGTACAAAGAAATGCAGAAAAAACAGTCATTTGAGAAGCTTTAAGAAATGGCCATCTTTTCTAATCAGAGGAAAGATGAACTGAATTGGTCCATTATGTTTGTCCTCATTTATAAGCTGCAGTGTAGAGAAATGTCTGTACCCAAAGCCAGCTCAGTTTTAGAAAGACTGACACTTCCAAGACTATCAGAACAAATTAGGTTTCATCCCAGACCTGTGGCACCCAAGCCAGTGTCTGCTGATGCTAATGATATTTTTACAGTTGCCAAACGTGTGTCCAACATGGTAGTCATGTGTTTCTTGCATGGAAGCTGTTGTTTTTTCCCACAATGCAAGTGACATTTTAGTACATTTTTCAAATGTTTCTCTGAAGAAAGCAATGAACAAAGTGCCTAAACAGATTATCTAGCATCACCCACCTCTCAGCATGGGCACCACAAAGCTCAAGTCTGACAGTGTGGCTATTCATTGACAGCCTTAACCTGTATTCTTCTTTCACACTTTCATAGAGGTACCTACTTCATACTTTTATGTACTTCAGATAATTGTGTCTGAACTGAATAAAATATCACTGAATATTGTCCTAGACTATCAAGTAATAGCTTCTGAACACAGTTGTCCACTGGCTTGTTTAAATGCCAGTCACTTGGATTTCCCTTGTGTTTGCTTTCACAGGACTGTTTCCACATAATGATTCTATAAATCACATTTCTGAATTACGTGATTTCCATTCCCATCTCTCACCCAAAGCCTTGCATTCCTATCACTGGTCATCTTATTTTCCACCTGCTTGTTACTCATTTCTCCACCCCTTTTTCAGGAATGTTGGTCCAAATATTCTGTTCAGTTTTATTCAATGCCTTTGTTTCTGCTATCTCTCTATAACCAAGTGTGTTCTTCTTATTTGCTACTCATTAATTTAGTGAACTACCTCTCTGTGGGACAGTAGAGGGATTTCTTTTTTTTTATTAACTTGAGTATTTCTTATTTACATTTCGAATGTTATTCCCTTTCCCGGTTTCTGGGCCAACATCCCTCTAACCGCTCTCCCTCCCATTCTAGATGGGTGTTCCCCTCCCTATCCTCCCCCTTTACAGCCCTCCCCCCAACAATCACCCTAACTGGGGGTTCAGTCTTAGCAGGACCAAGGGCTTCCCCTTCCACTGGTGCTCTTACTAGGCTATTCAATGCTACCTATGAGGTTAGAGACCAGGGTCAGTTCATGTATAGTCTTTGGGTAGTGGCTTAGTCCCTGGAAGCTCTGGTTGGTTGGCATTGTTGTTCATATGGGGTCTCGAGCCCCTTCAAGCTCTTCCAGTCCTTTCTCTGATTCCTTCAACGAGGGTCCTGTTCTCAGTTCAGTGGTTTGCTGCTGGCATTCGTCTCTGTATTTGCTGTATTCTGGCTGTGTCTCTCAGGAGAGATCTACATCCGGTTCCTGTTGGCCTGCACTTCTTTGCTTCATCCATCTTGTCTAATTAGGTGGCTGTATATGTATGGGCCACATGTGGGGCAGGCTCTGAATGGATGTTCCTTCTGTCTCTGTTTTAATCTTCGCCTCCCTATTCCCTGCCAAGGGTATTCTCTTTCCCCTTTTAAAGAAGGAGTGACTATTGTTTCATTTGGAGTTCATGTATTTTTGTCTCCAACTGACTTGATTCCCCTCCCCTTTCACTTTCCACCTGAACTTTGTCCTCATATCCATCATTTTTATTTTCTGAAATTCTCAAAGGTAACTTTTAGTAGCCTGATATTAGTGAACTCTGGGTTTCCTACATCTATGAGCTATGATCATTGTTCAAGCTATAGTTATTTCAAGGGAGGGTTACATCCAAGAGACAATGGCACGACCCAGTGCTCAGTCGGGTTCAGTTAGCTGCACCCTGGGGATTTGCTCTTGCATTTAACTAAGCAAATTCTCCAATCCATAGTTTTTCACCACCAAAATACAAAACTCTTTCAGCTGTTTTTAGTTTGCTCTTGCATTTCTATTGTTCTTCAGTTTGGATAAATGTGTCCTTTTTGTCCCCAGAAGCTACCCAGCGTCGCCTTTAAAATGACACATATTCTCAGGACCTAAAACCTTTTACCTAGCTGCACATTCTACTTAAATGATTTCCTGAGCTTCATCAGTAGCTGATCTTTAGATGTCCTCTGTGCAGCTATAACTCATCACAGTTCTTAAATGGAAAGTGCCCATAGGCACCGCTCCATCCTCCAGTGAGTGAGCGGGGTCTTTAGCGTGGACCTGTGCAGAGGAATCCTCCGAAAATTGTCTGAATAGTATTGGTCCTTTTCACTTCTGACACTGACTCGATAATAAATTCAATTTATCTTCTCATCTAATGCTCATATCAAATTTCGTGCATTCTGGATTTTGAATTACAGCAAATATGCCCCTTGGTATATCCAATAGAATTAATAATCAGTGTCCTCACCATGTGATCTTTTGATAGGACCCTGTCCTCATTGCTGGTGTCACTATTTCCCACAAATCTTTTTTCAGAAAGACTCATCTCCTTGCTGGAGAGTTACACAATTCATAATGTTTTATTATACTTCGTCTCCTCTTCTGCAAGATTCCTTAATGCTAGCTTTCTCTGTGTCTCCCTTGTCATCCATTTTTTTCTCCATACAATCCCTCAGCTTTTCTCTTTTATAGCCGACTATGTGGCAGTTTCATGACGTTCTCTTACTATTATAAATATTTGTAGTCTATAGTAGTGATAATTATGTTCAACAATTAGTGGTATTTGTCATGAACATTTGTATACTAGCATTATCTCTTCTGTGTATATATTTCTGTGTATGGGTACTATCTACTTGACAGACAAGAATATTTCAGAGATCAAAAAATAAACTGTTTTTAGTGAGTAGGTCCTGTTCATTTGCAAATAATTATTGTTTGTAATTCTTATTCCATTTACATAACACATTTGATAAATTATGCCCCATGTGTCTGAATGTGTGCATGCACCTGTATACCTGTATACATATGTAAATATGATGTATGTAAATTAATTATATACATTGGATAATATAAATATTGAAGTGCATTTAAATTATAGAAGTATCTATACATATATATGTGTGAACATGTGCTTGTGAAAACACATATGTCATGACATCTGTGTGATTTTTCTCTCTTTTTTACAAATGACAGATCTGAGGTGAGATTAGTATGGCTGACAAAACTCACCAAGAATGAAAATAGCAGAAGAGGAAGTGACATATTTCCATTAGTTTCCAAAGCAGATTATATGAACGTTTCACCTATGATCATATCTGTAGCAATAACTTCTTTTTCCTGAGATATTACTAAATAGAAACACATAAACAAAACATTTGACTTTTTATGTATGATATGTCTCCACTCTCTAGTAGTTAATTCTGTCTTGCTAAATTTGCAGATTGTTGAACTATTACCCCTCTTTTATTTCTTCTTGGCATATGTTTTTTTTAAGTTTGGCCTATCCACCTACATTTGTATCTGGCCTGCCTGTACAGTATTCCTTTTCTCCTGCATCATCTCACTCTGTCAGGCATACAAGCAGAGTCCATCATGATTGATTGCATACCTATTTGGTGTCAAGACAAGCTCAGTCCACTGTAACTCAAGGTTACTGCTGTCTAGACATTGCTGGTAAGTTCCTCAGTCACAAAAAAGATGGAAAGCACAATGTTCTCCTTGAAATAAGCTTTGTGATTTCCACATCGTATACGCTCAGTTCTTCATGTTTCCCATGGCCTCCTTTCTGAGCGGTCTTCAAACTGTCAGTGCTCAGGCCCCCTTGACTCTCTCTTTCTTGCGTGGCCATTTCCTATGTTGGTCATCTACCTTCTGTTGTGTCTACTCATCATCTATAGACCTGTATGTCTATTAGCCTACGCCATCTTCAATGCCTTTATGAGTTTATCAGTAAGCAAATGGTAATAAAAGGCTTTAAAAATAACAAATTACAAATTCAAGAAATGAAAATAACTTCAAGAACAATATCTAACTGGAAGATAATTTTTGAAAAAAAATTGTGGAATAGAAGGACACAAAAGGAAATGAAAGATATACTGGAGAGACAGGGAGCAACAATAGCTAGGAAGGCAAGGTTACCCTCGCAAAGGTTTTCTTTTTCTATGTCCTTGTATAGACTTCTAGCAGACACACTGGCACAGATAACAGGCCTGTGTCTTCTGGACTCAAGATCCAGATCAACTATATGTGCCTTCCTATCTCAAATTCTAGACTAGAAGTGAGTTCATCCACTTTAAAGCAAGGAAAAAAATCTTGTGCCCTCCATTTCTGGATTGTAGTTCATTCCAGATGTAGTTAAGTTGACAATCAAAAATAGTCATCACATAGTACCACATCATTTATTTACTGTGACTTTGTAAGATGTCTTCAGGCCTGGAATTGTAGTTCCTCTAACATTGTTTTTCGGGGGAGGGACTGTTTTGGGTCTCCATGGTATGTGTGGTTACGTATGAATTTTATGGTAGTTCTTTTGTTTACTAGTTCATTTACATTTCTCTGAAGAATGAGATAGGGGTATTGTTTGGGCATGCATGGAACCTGTAAACAGCTTTGATTAAAATGGTCAGTTTCTCAATATTAATTCTATTAATACAGGCATATGTGGTGTCTTTCAAATTTCTCCATCTCTTTCTTCAGAGGTTTAAAGTTTTCATTGTAGAGGTCCTTCACTTCTTTCCTTAGTTTTATTCCTCAATGTTTTATTTTTCTTCATGGCTATTGTGAATGGGAGAATGTCATGATCTCTTTCTCTATATGTTTCTTGTTGGTGAATAAAAATCTATTGATTTGTGCAAGATGGTTCAGTATTCTGCCACATTGCTAAAATTGTTTATTGTTTATACAGATTTTCTGCTAAAATTTTTGGGATTTCTAAAGTTTGAATAAGATAAGTTAGTAAGACACTGTTTGATAATATCCAAACTTCCATTTTCTTTGAAAACAGACTCTGACACTTGAATTTTAGAGGGGTATCACCTATGAAAAGCAACGGAAATTTGTCACAGGAAGGAAAATAAGAGATAAACATATACACTGTGTATGTCCTACTATAGGCAGAGACTCCTTAAATTAACTGTGAGGATGTTAAACTATAGCAATAACTATTTAGCTCTTATGGGAATAGTAGGTCAAACCTTTTCTTTTTATACTCAGATATTTCCGTTTGAATCTGTTTTCTTTATATTGTGTCCAATGAGTGAGTAGGGATTTTTATAATTCTTGTTTCAAAGAAGTATAAGGTAGGGGAAATGGGTTAAAATACACCAGCTTACCATCAAGAATTCTCTACATTCTTTTGACTCAGAATCTACTCCAAGAAACATCTGTGATAAAGGTGCTCATTATGTGTACTTGGGATTACTGAATGGTAGTCATATTCCTCAACATCTGACCTTCATGGCTCGGCAGTTAGGAGATTCAGTTTCTTATGTTCTTAGGTTCTTTACTCTGGTTTGTTGACTAGGTTTTACACGAAGGCATCAGACAGGTTCTTAAAACACAAGATTTTACAAAGGAAAACATGGAACACATACTGTCATCTCTTTTAGCACTGAGGGGATATTTGTTCTGGATATATGAAAGCTACTTTAATATCCACTCAATATACAAGAACTTTTCAGCAGGTATATTTTGCCAACTTGATATAAACTAGAATTACCTCAGAAGACAGAACCTCACTTGTGGTATTTCTTGTATCACCTGTGTGCATGATTCTTTGGCATAGTCTTGATTAATATTGATGTGAGAGAGCCCAGACCATTGTGTGTGGTAATAACTGTGGGCAGGTTGTCCTTGGTTGTATATTAAAGCAAGATGCACAGAGAATAAGAGGGAAGAATCATTTCTACATGCTCACTGCTTCAGCTTCTGCTCCTATGTTCCTGATGTGTGATGGGATGTTATCTAGAGTTATGAGATGAAATAAAATATATGTTTTGGTAAGTTATTTCTAGTCTTGTGTTTATCACAGAAAAAAAAAACAAAAATAATCATTACCAATAACAGTACTGTCGTATCAAATTTAACCCCACACTTTATTGAGAAAATAAAAAGACAGCGATTTATTTCTTCCTAATTTAGCTTGTTATACTCTGAAGTGGATTTTTTTCTTATAATATTTGTAAGGGACAATAAGCTCAGTTGTGTTAATGGTTCTAATTTCAGGGAGAGAAAGGGGAAAGTATTAAAAGGTAAGTAGGAGAAAGGAATCTATGGAAAAATGAGAGGAGGCAGAAGAGGGGAAAGAGACTGAGTAAGAAAGAGAGAGACAGAGTGAGACAGAGAGATAGAGAAACAGAAAAACAGAAATAGAGACAGAGATAGAAAGAATATTAACTGGTGTTTTGAATCTGACACTGAGGTTTCATGAGACCCTTATAAGAAATATTCAAATGGAGAATTCAGGAGCTGCAAATTTTACTGACCCCAAACTTGCATTACTGAAGGTGAGATTTAAATATCCTTGTAATTCAATCCACTGTAAACATATATGTCTTCCTCTTACAGAAAACCCACGAATCAATAGAAGAAACTCTTAAGACTTAAGTTGGGCTATGAGTTATAATTAAAAGAAACCAAGTACAGAAGGCATGAGAATTTAACCATGTTAATGTCTTCAATTCTTGAGTATCAAGACTAGAAAATTGCTAATTCTGAGTTGTGATTGGAAATTTAGTAAAATAATAACAACAGAACCCACTCAAATTAAGTTTTTAAATTAATATTTTATTTATTTACAATCTATCCATTGCCCCCTCCCCATCTCCACTTCCACAGTTCTTCATCCCATTCCACTTCCCTGTTGCCTACAAGAGTGTGCATCTCCCCACACCCCAGCCATTTCCCCTTCCCTGGGGACTCAAGCTGTATTAGGTATAGCTTCTCCTACTGAGGCCACACCAGACAGTCCTCTGCTATATTTGTGCCAGAGACTCTACACCAGCCTCTATATGCTGCCTGGTTTGTGGCTTAGCCTCTGGGAGCTTCTAGGGGTCTGAGTTAGTTGAGACTGCTGGCCTTACCATGACGTGTCCCTCACCTTCAGCTCCTTCAATCCTTCCCTAAATCCTCCATAGGTATCCATGACTTCAGTCCAATGGTTGTGAGTAAGTGTCTGCATCTGTCTCGGTCAGCTTTGGTAGCAACTCTCAGAAGACAGCCATACTGGGTTCCTGCCTAGAAGCATACCATACCATTAGTAATAGTGTCAGACTTTGGTGCCCAGCACCCCTTGAGATGGATGACAACCTTGGCCAGTCACTGAATGGCATTTCCTTCAATCTCTTCTCTATGTCCTTCTTGTAGCTCTTTTAGACAAGAATAATTCTGGGTCAGAAATTTTGACTGTGGGTGGACTCTTGAGGTTCCTTCTGCCCACTGTTGGGCATTTTGACTAAGATTATCCCCATTGAGTCCCAGGAGTCTTTCACACACTTGTTAGTTTTCTGGGACATTCTAGATAGGCCCCCAGCTCTTATCCCCAGAAGCTGCATATTTCCATTCATTCTCCTCTCCCTCTGGATTTCTCTCTTCCTCCCCATACCTGAACCTATTCCCCTTTCCTCCTCTCCCTCTTTTCCTCTGCCTCAGTGATTATTTTATTTCCCCTTCTAAGTGATATTGAAGCATCCTCACTTGTCGCTTCTTTCTTGTTAAACTTCTTAAGGCCTGTGGGTTGTATTCTAGGTATTGTGTACTTTTTTTTACTAATATACACTTATCAGTGAGTATATCCTTTTCGGGCTGGATTATCTTACTCAGGATGATTTTCTAGTTTTATCCATTTGTCTGCAAAATGCATGATGCCCTCATTTTCAATAGCTGAATAATATTCCATTATGTAAATGTACCATATTTTCTCTATTCATTCATAAGTTGAGGAACATCTGTGTGGTTTCCAGTTTCTGGCTATACAAATAAGGCTACTGTGATCATAGTGGAGCATGTATCCATGTGGTATGGTGGGACATCTTTTAGGTATATGTCCAGGAATAATATAGCAGGGTCTTCAGGTAGAACTATTTCCAATTTTCTGAAGAACTGCCAGATTGATTCCAAGAGGGGTTGTACCAGTTTGCAATCCCACCAGCAAAGGAGGAGTGTTTCTTTTTCTCCATATCCTCACCAGCATATGCTGTCATTTGAGTTTTTGATCTTAGCCATTATTTTTGTGTAAAGTGGGATCTCTAGGTCAAATTTACTCTTATATGAAGGATATTTCATGTATCAGTAAAAGCTGGCATTCATTCAGAGTCAGGATGTTCGGATGGACTTTAAACTTTTGGATGCCAGAAACATGTGATAGTTCATTCCTAGCTCTACATATACCTGATTGTTCTGTCTCTGTCTTTAGGTCTCCCTGTCTGTCACTCTGTTTCTATCTCTCTCTCTGTTTCTGTCTGTTCTCTCTCTCTCTCTCTCTCTCTCTCTTCTCTCTCTCTCTCTCTTTCTCTGTCACACACACACACACACACACACACACACACACACTTTATAATGTCTAAATCAAATAAGCCACATCCAACCAAATGAAACAAGTTTACCCATGGATACCTAATATGTCACCTTAGTAATCAAAACCAAATATTATCATTTAAGCTCGGAAAAAAAGGGTCTCCTACAAATTTTGTAATTTGTTCAGTCACTGTTTGAAATGCAATAAGCAAAGTTTCTCCAACACTGAAAATTCATCAAAAGATTAAGTGAGAGCTCTATATGCCCAGTGGCTTCTGACGCCTCCAGCCTTGCCCCTCCCATTCCAGGGACATACCTCCTCTAACAAGACCACACCTCCTAATCCTACCCAAACAGTTCCACCAACTGAGGATGAGGTATTCAAGCATATTTGTCAATAGGGACCATTTTTATTTAAACTACCACATCATATATTTAAAGTTCATTGGTTAGAATCTGGATGTACCATTCCCAGTGATTTTACATAGATTAAAATGTGACTGAAACAAATATTTGCCAAATATTTTTTTTTTCGTATCTCAAATGCCTTTTTGTCTTTCCTTATTTTCTCTTTGTGTACTCCACTCATGTCAACTTCAGGTATTATAAAACCAAATATAAGTTGTCTTTCAGAATGAGTAGTGAGCTTCTAAACTTTAAAACCTTTGTCTAGTTAGAGATAATGTCTTGAAACAGGAGACAATATGCCACCATATTTCTTCCATAATCATGGGCTATAATCCTCTCATGCTCAGCTGAATGTTTTCCTTTACAAGTGGCCCTGTTTATGTGCTTCATCGTAATCATAGAAAAGTAACTAATTCAGATGAATAAGGTTAACTGGCACACTAAATAATGAATCTGCTTAGTAGACAACATGCGACATTGACAAGAAATGAAATGTTATCATAAGGAAGAAAGCAATTATATTCAGTAGAATGTAAGAGAAAGGCCTTGGGATGTCTTAATTGAGGAAGACTGTCATGAACAAGAAATGGTTGTTAACACAGCATGTAGCTGTGAAGAAGCTCACTGTAGTCTGGACAGCATCTATCATAGGAGAGGATAAACAGAAAGGAATATTTCAACTGGTGAAAGTTAGTATATTATTTTGACACCAGGGAATTTGGGCAGAGTAAAGTGACAAGCAAAGTTCGTAAGTCAGCTGTGGATAAGATGGTCAGGGCTTTAGGTATCAATAAACTGTGTGACTCTTCAGTCAGTCCTGCAAGAGTTAAATTAAATGGTTTTCTGCTACAATTTTCTGACATGTCTGTATCAGCCATCTAAGCTTTCCTCCTGAATTAATACAGGGTTTGGGGTGACCTGGAAGGTCAACTCTTAAGATAATTAGTACCAAAGAGCTGCACTCTTGTCCTGCTGCCATTTCAGCCCTCACACAATCTAGCAATTTTTCATGATAAATTGAATCTAATAACATATTTTTGCAGCTAAGACTCATGGTGGATCATTGTCTTGTCAGTTTGATAAAATGTTTGCTTTTTCCCCCCCCATTCTGGTCTAGACATAAGGATAGATTAGGTGAAATATCTACAGTTATGTCAAACCAACACAAACATAGCAATTTCCTGAAACATGGACTTGGGGAAAAATCATTAATTTTTTGAGTAAAATTATGCAGGCAGATTGTTTGTACTCTGAGTAAAATTCATTTTTGGGTGTTTTGGAATTTATTTGGAACTAGCTGGCTCTAGCCATACTTTAAAGATAAACTCAGATGCTACCTTTCAAAGAAAAACAGGTCCACTTTGAACAGATGCAAATGGTAAACAACTTTGTCTAACACACCACCCAAAATTTATTCTATTCCTCTATGTTAAATGGAATCTGATGTTTTATTAATATGATTCTATAGCTGATGAAAGCCAAGGACTCTGTGACAGTTGTTTGTGTAGTAAAGTGATTCACATCACGCAGTTGGCATGACCATATCTTAAAGAGTCTTGGTTCAAGTTACTCCACGACCAGCAACAGGTAGAAATGATTTCTATATTTAATTTTTGCACTCAGCACAATATGTGACAAAACTCTATACCTTGTTAATAAAAAAAAAAAAACCTCTTTTTCCACACATTCAGCTTATTCCATACTAAGTTATGATGTCAATGAAAAGCTTCATAAATATTTTTTTGTAATCATTATAAATCTTTAGAGTCACTGAAACAATAATTTATTGTGGTTATGAAGATGATTCATTTGGAAAATGAATTTGTTTGCTGCACAAAAGGATTTAAGTTTAATCCCCTGCACCTACATTTAAAAAAAAAAGCTGGGGTTGGGGATTTAGCTCAGTGGTAGAGCGCTTGCCTAGGAAGTTCAAGGCCCTGGGTTGGGTCCCCAGCTCTGAAAAAAAAAAAAAAAAAAAAAGCTGAGTATGTACCTACAATCTCAGTGCTGGAGGCCACGAGAAACAGGAAAATCTCCTAGAGCTTACTTTCCAGCCAGTGTAGTGAATCCGTGATCTTCAGGTTCTTTGATAGTTTGAGAAATGGGATAAAGATAAATAAGATATCTTTATAGTTATATGATACAAATGCAAAATCACATTGAGTTTGGATTACTGGGTTACAGTAAAATGATTCCTATTGCTGATTTCTGATGAACTGCTATCCCGATGTACATAATACAATATATTGTCATTTTCATAGATTTATAGTACATGAATTCGAAGACATAGTTCATATTGACCATAGACTACATACATATCATTATCTTATTTCTGTTAAATTCTATTGAAAAAGCAGATTTCCTATTATACCCTTTACATTTTGAAGAACCTTGACAATGAGCTGTCTTAGCCCCTCAGTCTATATGTTGCTTGCAAATGTCACTTTTATTTTCTCAAATAAAGTGATGAGAAGAAATCTGTATTTATGTTGTACCACTATAAGTCTAACTACTGCTAGTCCTAGTTCTAGTTCTGAAAACTTCTTGTTAATATATATTCTAATCTTCCAAGCAGACTGATTTAATTTGCCTTATCTTGGCTTCTTACTGAATTGCTCTGCTTTGCCTCATACTAACTTTGGCAATATGTTCTAATGTTCTGGCTTCTTTTCCTTCTCTGGCTTGTTCTGTCTTCACCTGCGTCTACAGTGTGCTTTGTGCAACCTGTTTCTGTGAAACTTCCATGCAGACACACCACACAACACATAACACAACCCCTTTTATTGCTCTCTCACACAGGTCTTTATTTTGGGGGGGTGGAGAAAGGGTTTATTAGGCTTACATATCCACAACACTAGGAAGGAAGTCAGGGCAGGATCTAAAGGAAAACAGGAAACTGGAGGCAGGAACTGATGCAGAGCTCATGAAGGGTAGCCTTTCCTCTGCTGTTCTCACATGAGTTGGGCATTCTGTGTCTCTGACTCAGTCAATTAAACTTTCTCTGATTAATCACTTTGGCTGCCCCTCAACTAGATGTCACATTCAAATATGGCTGCTTCGTCTTCAAACTAACCTTATCATTACTCTCAGGGATAAATGAAAATAAAGAAATAGATGATATATCAATTATATGCAATAGATGAAATCGACAGTACCTATAGGTGTTCATTGTACATATCAACAAAATTAATAAAACTTTTCTAACAGGGAAGGCATGATAGAAGATATAAATGAATGATATCAAGAAGAATCAATACCATCACTAATCATATAAACATTAGAAAGATATTAAAGGTATTCTAGTGAAACCTTGGTTACCTGGATGAATAAGTTAATTCTTTAATACCATGGATATTACAATTGAAACAGGAAGAAAGAGATAGTTGACCACAGTCTTATATCTGTCAAAGGAATATATGTAAGTATTATAAGGAAATGCCTATTTTCCTTATCAAATTTTTATTTATTCTTCAAAACTGTGAGCATGCCCCTCTTACTCACTCTCAGCCTCCTTCCTCTGGTTTCCTCTATGTCTGCCACTCACTATCTTGTCCAGTCTCTCTTTTCTTTTCCTTTCACTTTCTCTCCCAATCTCCCTTTCCTTTTAATTTTTCTCCTTTTGTCTCCTTACCATGACCTTCCTCTTCTCTCTGCTTCTCTTTTCTCTCCTCTCCTGTCCTGTTCTCTCCCTTTCTTTTCTTACCTGTACCCTTCCCATCTTTCCCTTCTAATTTTGTTGTTATTGTTTACTATTCAGGCATGTCTACTTGCATTGACCTAGGTGTTTCTGCACTTCGGCTGATATGCCATCATGAGTAAGTAGTAAGGGTGGCTGGTATGTACTGCCAATGTCCTTAGTTGTATTACCCCTCCAAAAATACACCAGTGTTCCTGTACCACAATGCCTAGGAGTCTATATTCGTGCAGGAAACATTTAATCATTTCTCAATATTTTATGAAGGACTTTTTGTTTTACTATATTTTTATATATGTATAGCTGTGCAAATGTATCCCAAAATGTATGCAGGTGGCAAGAGAAGCAAGAAAGTGTATTCTTTCCCCTGGAGCAAGAGTTTGAAAGGCTATGAACCTCTTGACATTGTGTTAGGAGCTGAACTCATGTCTTTTGTAAGAGCCACAAGTGTTCTGTGAACCATCTTTCCAGCCCATAGTTTACAATATTCATTATACATCTCCTGTCACATAGGAGATATATTTAATTGCTATATTGAATTTAATTGATATTTGAAAAATTAAACTTTCTAAGATACAAATTTTGGTGAATCATGATTATGACCACATTCATCAAACTTGTTTAATGAAAAATGGTTTGTTTTAAGCTTTGTACAATTTATTCTTAATTTAACTTACTTATAATCAATTTATTTTGCCAGTTTCATTGAGAGATGATTAAACAATAAAAATTGTATCATTATATCCCATTACCATTACTACAGAATTGGTGGGCATGCAAATTGAATGCTGCATTATGATATACCACAAGGATATGGCTTTGCAGTTCTGAGAATACAATAAATGTATACTTAGCAAAATATTCCCACTGATTATCAAAATACAGTTTATATATCCAGTTCAGCACAGGGGTAGAGCTATTCCCAGTAACAGTAAACTTAAAAGGAGACTACAGAATCTGAGATTAGGGAATCAGGATAACATTTTGAATTGTTTGTAACTGAATGCAGTCTTTCATACTTATAGTAGAAACAAATATAGAGGTAGAAGCTCAGATGAATAGCAGGAAGTTGTATTATTTACCATAATGGTTACAATAATAGAATGAAGCTTTTATGGCTTGCAAATTATTAAGAAATGAAAGGGAGGGAACTCCTTAGGGAGGAGGAAAGTAAGTGTAAAATAAGACAGGAAGATAGTAAGTGGTAAGGGGGAAGACAAAGTAACAAGTGATATTATAGCAGAGTGGAAAAATAGAGTGTTCCTTGTGGAACTGAGAGAACGATAAATACAGAAGATGGTGGGAGGTCAGTAAAACAACAATGATGATGTCTGAATATATCACAAAGAATCATACTATTAACTATTCATTGCAAAAATCAAGTATAACACATAATTCAGTCTATAAATACACATACAGAGTTTATTGAAATTATATGTTCTAGGCTGACGGTATATCCTTGAGGAGCCAAAGACCACCTAACAAAAATCCAATTACAGAAGTATTGAGTTGTTGACCAGAGCTATTCCTGAGATTCCTCAAACATATAGCCTATTAATGCTGCCCTTGGTTACCTCCTGATGGAGAAAGAAGGTTCTTATTGCTGAAGGTACCATCCACTTCAGAAATATGGTTTGGAGACCCATGAGGAGTACCAGCAGACACCAAGCAAGTTTCCATAGTAGGGAGACAGCCAAAAGACCTACTCAGCTATGACACCTAATAACCATGCAAATGACCAGCATGGCACAATAGCTCAAAGGGTGCAAAGGTTGCCAGTAATAGGGTCTCTAATTCTTCTTAATATCTGCTTAACAAGAGGAAGCACATGCCTGGTACTTGAAGCCCACCTAACTACTAGGTGCTAGTGAAGTCATGGTTATTGGAGGATAGTCTAGGACGGCTCATTTGTAAATCACCATAAATCCCTAATGGCAATCTGTGATCATTTGTCTTTATACCCATACATAATTAGAGCCTTCATTCTTCACCAAGGAGATGTACTTTGCAATAGGAACTTACAGGAAAACCCTAAACAATTGAAATTCAGAGTTGCTGAACCCACTCAATGTGTACTCCTACAAAACACTCCTACAGCTAAGTTTCAGGGTCCATTGGGGAAGAGGAAGAAATAAGTTTGTAAGAAATGGAAGACCAGGGGAGTTTATGTTTGACTGTGTCTACTAGTAATATCAGATGCTACATCAATAAAGTCTTACCATCATGACTGCCTAAACATGACCAAAATAAGAAGGGCACCAGTGGACATATCAAATGGATATGGCAAGAGTAAAAAGTTTTAGTGGGACAGGTCATATTCTTCACGGAAGGGCAGAGAAATTGGTTATTAGTACGAAGTGTCAGCCATGAAAACATGCACATAAGCAATAATCTACAGATGAACCCATTATATTCAGAAATATATATGCATATACAAATACATACATGTATTTAATATCAAATATTAATTACAATTATTGAAAAATGCCATTAAGTTTGAGAAGAGAAATATGGTAAGGTTTGAAGATAGCAAGGGAAAAAGAAAATGTATTTAAATTATCTAAAAGAAATTTAAAGAAATTGTTAAAACTATAGGCATTGCTTAAGAAGTACATGTGAATCTCTCTCTCTCTCTCTCTCTCTCTCTCTCTCTCTCTCTCTCTGTGTGTGTGTGTGTAATATTTGGTTAGAAAAAATATATTTTGTTAGTTAGAAAATTACCCATAGTATAATGGTATTTTCTTCCTAGACTGTTAACCTGAATTTGATTCCCCCAGTCACATAGTCACATATAGTGAGGAATGAATTCCCTTGAGGCATGCACACACACACACACACACACACACACACACACACACACACACACACACACACACACACACACACACACACACACACACACCAATTCCCAAAATAAATACAATTTAAAAAATTTAAAAATAGAAATATAGTTGGTTTAGTTGGTTTGAGTAAATGCAGAAATCTCAGTCCACATCCTTGGGTAATGAGACTCCTGAGAAGTTCCACAGTTTCTCATTTTTAGGATAGTCAACATCTGTTGGTGCTCCTCTGCTCTTCATGTACTCTATGCATTAAATCCAGTACAATTTAGCTAGGATATGGGATGAAATTAAACTTAATACACATAAGGTAAAGAGTCCTAGCTCAACAGCTATGGAAATGAAGTTCTTCGACCTCATGAATGTAAAGCAAAGGTGTTGATCCCCATTTTGCTAGTCTGGAAACAGATCAAAATTGAAATAGAAAATGTATCTTTCTGTCTCCCTGCCTCTCTGACTGTCTGTCTGTCTGTCTATCTATCTACCTATTTATATAGCTTTACTATATAGTATTTCTGCAATAGATTTCTAGTAATTTTATTTCACTCATGCACATGTATGTATGTATGTATGTATTTCACCATTGTAGATTGAAAAAATACTAACTCTAGTGTTCTTAATCCAGGCAGGATCTGCAACATTAGCAATCCTTTGAGCGTACATACCTCTCTGTTCCACAATTCACAGCCAGAGAATCTGGAAACAGCAACAGAACTTTTATTCCAGGCTTTCTGTATCCAAGTCCCTCTGTTCACTGTCCTTGCTGACCTCATGTTTAACTAATCTCATGTAATTAATATATGCTCTCAAGGTTTTCCTGAATGATACTCACTAATTGCTTGTTTTTTATCTGCATGCCTGTGATTCAAAGCACAATGACAGTTCAGCCCTGTATGGTCACTCTTCACACCCCTCTGTGGCCTTCCTTCATTTTACACAAAAGCTTAGTATTTCAGGCACATAATTTGCTACAAGGTTCTGTAGAGTATGGCCAAACCCACTATTTTACATAAACTGCAGCTGAATCCCAAATACCTCTTTACATTAGTCATAGGACCAGTTAGGTCCTCATATACAGAGAAAAAATATCTCAACAGAGTAACCCATTACAGACTAGCCGATCAGAATGAACATCCTGAGCAATTATTGATATTCCCCATATAGCAATTTTATTTCCCTGTTTTTGGTAGTTTCATGATGTAGGTATCAGAAAACCTGTATTCTTTGTAACAAACGACACTCACTTTCTGAAGTAACGGATGTGGTAAAGAAAGGTATATAGATGTTAAGGAAAAACAGTAAGATTTAGAAGACAAGCCAGCATTATATGGAGACGAATTAATACATTGGGATTAAACTATCTGTGAAGGATAGAAGCACATCAGACTAAAAATAGGCACTGAGTAATTCTGAAGCTAATCAGACCCTGTCACTGCTAAAATTAATAAGTCAAAAAGTTTTAACAAGACATTAGCCATCTGAATGGCCTAGAAGGCTGGGGGATGGGCTAGAACATTATCATCAATGCGATTGGGTCTGTGATGATTAACAGGACGTGGTCCCAGAGGCAGCAAGGTGAGTCTTCACAGGACAGCACTATGTCAGGAGATGATCATCTCAAATTGGATAGCAAAGGTGAACTCTCTGTCAGAAACGATGTCAAGCCCAAGGACATGAAAATGGGACTGTACCAGCCTGGGCAGGAATGAGAGTTATACTGGGGAAAATTGAAAGTGATAGAAATTAAAGTGTCACATAGATTTGTGACAAACAGTCCCACCTGTAGTTCTGACTTTCCACTTTGTTCATATTTTGGACCAATGCTTCTTTTGGGTCAATCTCATTCAGATTTTATGATAAGAAGTGAATTGAATCTATGAAGCAGAAAACCAAAGAGCTTCATGATTGCTTCACCCAAGTACCTATGGGGATATATTATTCCATTTATTATCAGGTAAATTGATTAAATACCTCTCAATTTTAGAGTCTAGAGCTATTTGCAGGAGAAAATGAAAAGTAAACCTTAGGGCTTGTTTTTCTTAGGAATTTACAATATAGAGGGAGATGAAGCACTACCCTTGGTTTAGAGTATTTTCATTTTGAATATGCCTATATAATGGTATTTGTAAAATATTTAAAGTGACATATAGAGGACAGTATGAGAATTTTCCTGAGAAAATCATGTTAATAAAGTAGCAAGGGGAAGAGAATTTAGATTTTAGACACAGAAGGCATGGTATATGCTTAGCAGATTAAATAAATGCCCATAAAAGAAACAACTAAAGGTAGGATAAATTAAGCTGATTGTACTCATACCTAACCTAGCATCTTCTTGCACTTTATAAAGTTGCATATACATTTCTGGAATTAAAATAGAGTATTAATTTATTCAATAATTTTAGAATAATACAGGAGATAGTTCATTATTGGTGCAATATCTAGGGAATTCTCATACAATCCAACATCCAGGAGTGGGATCACTTTAGGTGTCATGAAAGACAAATTCACATCCTATTCTCTATAGCTGGCCTCAACAATAAAATTGTCCGTGCCTATCTTTTATGTGATGCTTAATACTGACTCTCAAGCGCTAGGGTTTACAATAACTCAGTAGACAAAATGTGAGCTTATCTGTGAAGATCATAGATTGTGGTAATTGTGTGGGGAGAACCACCTTTTTAGTTTTTTTTATTAATCATTTTATTTGTTTACATCTAAAGTTATACCACATTCCTGATTACCCCTCCACATACCCCTCATCCTACATCTCCCATCTGCCTTCTCCCCTTTGCCTCTATGAGGGTGCTTCACCACCCAGCCCTCTACTCCCACCCCACTGTTCCAGCATTCCACTCTACTGTGGCATCAAACCTCCAAAGGACCAAGGGCCTCCCATTGATGTTAGACAAGGTCATCCTCTGCTACATATGTACTTGGAGCCATGGATCCCTCCCTATACACTCCTTGGTTGACTGAGGTTCTAGAGTGAGTAAGGATAAGGCAAGCTGAGCCAAGCATTCACCTCTGCTTCTATCTGCAGATACGGTGTTTCCAGTGATCTCACACGAGTTCTCCCTAAGGTAGAACTGTAGTTCAAACTATGATCCAAAGTAATCCTTCTCATTCTTAAGTTGATTTTACCAGGTATTTGCTTTCAGCCATAGAAAAAGAAACTCACTCACTAAGATTTTCATGCTTGTAAGACTGTTTGTTACTCAGGGCAGAGACTGTAGAGAACAGAGAATATTACTCCCAATTATCTCTGAGAGTGAAAGAAAAATCTTCACAGACACATTCAGCTCTGTTTTGCAGAGATCCAAGGGATTCATTTGTCATTTGTAGCTAGTAAAAGCCATCAGCTTTGCCTTGTATTTATACAAGCAAGATCTCTGCTCAGGTTGGAAATGGACATCATCAATGTTGCCCCTATCAGCAGTAGCAATAATGGCAGAAACAACACCCTAAGTCCCAGGGAACAGTGATAGGAACCAGGAAGTGAAGAGGATAACAGCTGCTGTAAAATCAAAAGTGTCAACAACTCCATTGGAAAAAGAAATAATAATTTCAGTTGGTTCTGCCTTAGTTGAGAAATTATAGTTTCATATTCATGGAAGTATCATGTGATACACACACACACACACACACACACACAGAGAGAGAGAGAGAGAGAGAGAGAGAGAGAGAGAGAGAGAGCAGAAGGACAGAGAGACAGACAGAGACAGAGACAAAGACAGATGAACAATGGTGAGAACAGAATATGACTTATCTATCACTTCAAATAAATGTTTATTTAAGTGAATCATCTAATTCCTCTTATTTAAAGTATAACATCATAGTATTTTTGACTTTATTTACCAGTTCTTCATAAACTTTTATTTAACTGTAACTGTAACTTTGTATAATTTTAACAAACTTCTTCCATTTTCCCTGTTTACACCCCTCTCTATCTTCTGTTAGCCATAATTATATTCTCTGCAAGGTTGACTTTTGTGTATCCCATCTGTAAATGGGACTCATGAGTATTTATCTTTCTCCACATAACTTATTTCACTTGGTACAGTGGACCTCATAAATATCTAGGGACAATAGCAGGTAAGAAGAGTGACAACCTGAATTCAATGCTGAGAGCCCACAATGAAAAGGAAGAATGGATTCATAAAGTAGTCCTTTGACTTCTCCATGCATGCCAAGGCATATGCATACTTATACACACATACACATAAATTTAATAAATTAAAATTTAAAAATTAAACAGGTCAATTGAAATGAAATTTCTGTTTTGTGTAATAATTATGAACACTAGGCCAAAGTAATTACACTCTCTGCCTCAAACACATCATTGAATCATATCAGTTTCCTGGAAATCTCATCTACTAAACCAGAGTTATTGCAGCAGCAGCCGGTCATAATGTAGTTAGGCAGCAGACAGAGAATGGGATACATGATGAGAAATGAATCCCTGAGTTCATAAGTCAATACTTTTGGTTCTTTTATCTTTTTTTTTTTTCTGGAGCTGGGGACCGAACTCAGGGCCTTGCGCTTGCTAGGCAAGTGCTCTACCACTGAGCTAAATCCCCAACCCCGGTTCTTTTATCTTATATCCTTTGTGCTTATGCAATATCTAGAAGGCCCTCTGACAATCATGAGTAGGGTAGCATTAAACTTTACGGACTTTGCTATTTGCTGGTTTTATATATCAATAATAGTCACCCAATTCACGCAGTCTTTGGGTGCCTTGTTCTTGAAGTACAAAGTACTTGGCAGTACTGTTGAGTACTGTTTCAGCTGTGTATATATAAACCCACAGTATTTCCTGATATTTATATGTGTTATTCTGTCAAAATAGACAATGATGGCTTTCTGATGGCAGAAATACAACCATCATGATGAGTTCCCATCATTAATTTCCCTCATGAAAAGCTCAATATCAAAAGATATACTAGGAAATCATCATTGTTAACTCTAAAGTTTATAATTTTCTAAATTCATTTATAAGAAAAAAATGTGCTGCCCTAGGTTTTCAAACAAGAATACCTGATAAACAAAACATTTAGAGAAATAACATCCAAGTAGAAATGTAAATATCCTGCAGGGAATAGTTATAAACCAATCTTTAACATTGCTATTTGAAAGTTCAGTGAAATGAGACTTCAAGTTCTTACTTCACTATTACTTAAATCTACATTTATAGAATAGACAACATCAGTTGATAAAACCAAAGTAAACACTGTGAAATATGAAATATGAACAAGAGATTATCATCTGTATGATGTAGAGAAAATGTATGTGGTGTGTTGGTCTGATCCCAAGTTGAATCTCTGATTAGTTTTTTCAATTTTTCTTATAGACAATTTGGTAAAAAATGAAGTTCACAAGAAAACATTATTATAATTTCACATATTTAATTTTTAATGTAGTTTTATAAGACCCGTGTCTCCTCAAAAATCACAGGTCAATGCCCTAACCTCCCAATAATATCATATTTGGATACAGATCCTCTGCGTTGGAACTGATTAGATCACAAAGTGGAACCTGGTACTAATGTGAAAAGAGACTTAAAATAAATAAAGTCTTCCTCTGTCATGAGAAAATGGGGTAAAAGAAGCTATCTGCAAACTACAAAGAAGGATTCTACAAGAGGTAAAACCTACCCACCCCTTCACTGTAGATTTCCCAAACTCCAGAAATAAGAGTGCAATGAATGCTTTCCTCTGAAGTCACAGACTTGTTTTAACATTTCTCACTCACTGGGATATGAAATATAGCAAATTTGCCTTTCAAAAAAATCTGTCTATCAAAATAATTCAGTCTTTACAATGGTTTCTGCACAAGCATTTAGATCAGAGTTCAGCATCCGTATAGAAAATGGGAGGTAGGTGTGGAAGATGGCATGTATTTGTAATCCCAGCACTGAGGAGCAGAAAAAGGAGGTTCCCTGAGGCTCAATGTTAAGTGCAATAAGAAAGTTCCAGGACACAGTGAAAAAAATAGCTGGTTGTCCCCTAATTTCCAAATACATGAACATACTTGTAGAGAACTGCGACGTGCCGCGCCTCAAAGATGGTGCTGGTTTCCGCCTTCCACCCTCCCAATAGTGAGCGCTCCTTGCAGTAAACAAGTCCTTATTTGGTTATGTCTGCCTGGTCTGCTAGCTTCCGCATAGTGACAGCCTATCTACATGACCCACGTAGCTTGCTAGCACTGGCCAGTGCTAGCTATTTAAGTGTGGTGCAGGGCGTTCCCCGGAGAGAGAGAGAGTCAGAGGAGAGAGAGTCAGAAGAGATAGAGGTCAGGAGATTGTATCAAGGTTCCTGAGTAAAACTGCTTGAAGAAGATCTCCTGTGGTCGTGTCTTCCTTGCAGGTTGAGGTTGGGCGCGGCACATACTTGCACATATAAATGTACACACACACACACACACACACAAACACACGCACACACACACAATTAATGATTTTCTTAAATTTATCTAAAGAGATAAGAGATTTTACTTTGGACTTCCTTAGATACAGACCACACAGAACCCATCTATTTCAGGAGAAGCTCTCTCCCATTGTTCCAAATTCTACCTTGAAGAAATGAGAAGTAAAGATACTTTGCATTGACAGGGACAGAGATAGCTGGTCTGTACCAACACACTAATTAAATGAAGAGATTACTGAAAAAGACCTGAAAAGACTAAGTTAAGCCATAAGTTGGCTATTTGAAAGAAAACAAAGAACGATACTCCAAATGACAAGAAAAATCATTAAAGTATGGAAGATTCTTGGAGAAAAACAACTGTGAAAAGTTTTCTGATTGTTATAACTGTCACCCATGGTATAGGTAATACATTAGTAATAGCTACAAATCTTGATACTTAATCTGGATGTGTTTTTAGTTTTGTCTACATTATTTTAAAAGCTTTTATCCTTTAAAAGTTATGTAAATGTATACAATGTATCTTGATCATTTCCACGCCCATGATCACAGTTCAAGTTCCTTCAAGTCCCTTCAAACTTCTCCCTTACACCTTAATGTATTCCCCTGTTTAGCTGAAATGTTTTAATGTTATTTTATTACTGAGAGATATTTTTAAAAATTCCAGATGAAGATAGCAGAAAAAGGAAAAAGGAGGAGAGTTTCCATACATATCTCATTTCATTCTCAAAACACAGGGATGCTCATGTGTGCACACACATGTGAGCAAACACTGATATATAGTATCTTCTGTGGTGTAAACACAATAGACCTAATATTAATAATTTGTAGACTAGGACATCTTTGTTTTCTCAATAAAGAATTCTGTGGAAGCATAAGTAAAGATTAAGCTACTTGAGACAGAGGAAAAAGAGTGAATTCAACTCTTTACTTCCAAAATGTTTTGCTTTTTCATTCTATGAACTCTAAATGTTTTAAAAATACAAATACAGTCATATTCTGTTGAAGAACAGACTAGTTTAAAGAGTCACTGTGTAGTTACTCCATGGGGGTATTGATACAATTTTAGTTGTTAGCTGCCTTATGCAATTTTCAAATATGTAAATTTGTGATTACTGTATCCCTTGTGATTTAGATAAGATTATATTAATCACAGTTAATTTTTATTTGAAAAAAATTAGATTTTCTCAAACTAACAATATTTTGCCAATTTTACTTTAGTTGAATCTTATAGAAAAATAGTCACCGTAAATTATCAAATAATGAAATTCTATCACTAAAATTAGAATAAATGAACTAGTTGATTTTGTATGCTTTCATTTACTTTGTGACAAAAATATAAATTTAGAACATTTACTTAATCAGCAATCTCTAGTTTACCCTATGTCTCACAAGGAAGCAAAAATAAAACTTGTCATATAAAGAGCTCAGAAGTCGTTACTTCCATGTTGGTAAAGAGCAAATGCTGAAAAGAATAATTACTTCTGGCTTTTTAAAGATTTAAGGTTATAGAAAAAGTAGCTCATGAAAACTAAAAGAATAGATAAATATGGAAAAATGGGATCATTTTACTTAGCTGATAAAAGATCTGAAGTTATAAACTAGTAGGGACAGCTGTTGGTAATTGAGGATCTTCTGATACCTAAAAAGTCAATATTCCAAGAGATGTTATACAGAGACAGGTTGAACATTCACCATGTTCTTTTCCAATTCAGTGTTCTTCAAAGACACAGAAACAATAGGTACGTATTCACAGGCAGACAGACAGACATCCACATAACTATGCATGACATACTTCACAAGATAGGTTATGGAGCTCTAAACTTGTAGTCTCCAAATCTGCCACTGGTAGTAGTAGACTGTAAAAAGAGTAGAGAAAATGTAGCTTTAGGCTAATGGTCACCAAGTGAACATGCAAGACATCCAAGTGTACAGATGAAGTCGGAGATCAGTATGGGGAAGAATTCTCTCTGTCATGGATGTCTTTGGCCTTTCAAATGACATATCCAGAAGCAAAATGACTCAGTAGTGGTGATTATACTTAACACTCAGAGGTTAGTTTCAAATATTGTTTTTAATAGAAGATGCTAAGGTTCTTCTAGAAAGACTAATTCGAGAAATGTGCTGGCTATTTTGTAAGAAGACTCTGAAACCTTCAGAAGTTAAAGAAAATAAGCAATTGACCCCAAACAAAGAAAGTGAAACAAAATGATACAATATTGGGCATATGACTACTGCTTTAGGTAGGGTTTCTCTTGGTATGAAGAAGCACTATGACCACAGCAGCTTTTATGAAGGAAAACATCAAACCTAAGGATAATAGGTATAGCAGAGAGTGAAGACTCCCAGCTCAAAGGAGCAATAAATATTGTCAACAAAATCATAGAAGAAAACTTCCCTAACCTAAAGAAAGAGATGCCCATAAACAAGAAGCCTACAAAACTCCAAATAGATTGGACCAGAAAAGAAAATCCTCCCGTCACATAATAATCAAAACAACCAAATGCACAAAATAAAGAAAGAATATTAAAAGCAGTAAGGGAAAAAGGTCAAGTAACATATAAAGGCAGATCTATCAGAATCACACCAGACTTCTCACCAGAGACTATGAAAGCCAGAAGATCCTGGACAGATGTCATACAGACCCTAAGAGAACATAAATGCCAGCCCAGGTTACTGTATCCAGCAAAACTCTCAATTAACATAGATGGAGAAACCAAGATATTCCATGACAAAACCAAATTTACACAATATCTTTCTACAAATCCAGTCCTACAAATGATAGTAAATGGTAAAGCCCAACATAAGGAGGCAAGCTATACCCTAGAAGAAGCAAGAAATTAATCGTCTTGGCAACAAAACAAAGAGAAGCAAAGCACACAAACATAACCTCACATCCAAATGTGAATATAACAGGAAAAGCATTTACATGTGGCAGAGCTGTCAACCATTATCATTACAGCAGCACACCTGGTGGTGTGCAGGCGGACATGGTGCTAGAGACGTAGCTAGCTGAGACTTCCACATCTGGATCAGCGGGCAGCAGAAGATGAGAAAAAGCCAGTGGGCCTGGCTTGAGCTTCTGAAACCTCAAAGCAGAATCTTGGTGACATACTACCACTAGCAAGGCCACACCTGGTCCAATGCCACTTCCTATGAGCCTTAGCGAGCCATTTTAATTGAAACCACCATGACCATAGTATACAAGAGCAAACTGAAAAAACTCCCACTGTTCAATTGTACAGTAGTTCAAGGAATAAAATAAAGAAGTATTGCAGTGCAGCTTAGTTTAAATTAATTATCCACAATCCAATGCAGATACAAATTATCAAATAAATAAATCACTGGCAGGGAAGATTCAATTTCCTTTTGATGAAAACTGGCCCAATAATGCAGATATTTGGGGTGAGGGAGAGCACCTACCTTTTCTTGTTCCTTAAGAGTTGTTGACACTTCTTTTTAAAGTAATACACTTAAAGGACTATGGAAGTTTTTTGTTTGTTTTTGTTTTCATTTCTTTGTTTGTTTTTGTCAATTTGTCATGATCTAAAATATGTGAATATAGGAAACATCAACAAAAATGTTTCTTTCTGATTGTCTATAAATAAAATTGCCATGCTATTTCCTGATTAATGACTGATGTGGGATGCAAACAATACTAGGGGTAGTACCAAGTGGTCCTGGGTTTTATAAGAAAGTAGGCTGAACACGACGTGAGGAGAAATCCAAGAAGCTTTAACAATCTATGGCCTCTGATTTCTCCTCAAGGAGCATTTAGTTATGCAAGAGAAAGGAAACTGGGACAGAAATGAGCAAGTACCGTCACAATGGAGAAGCCAATAGATACAACCTCAACAAGGTGGTCAAGGCTCATGTCAATCAAAATAAGTTGTGCTGTGAATTTAGGCTGCTATAGAAAGGTGATAAAATGTCAGCTTGTGCTTGTGTCTTCTTAACCAAGCATCATAAAACTCCATAAAAAAATAAAAATAAAAAAGAATGAACTGAACAAATGATAGATAACCTCAAAGAAAATTAATACTTCACACATTTGTCAAGCCATGAAAAACAATGAAATTCTAAGAAACATTCTCAATCTAGACAAACGTAGGAAGAGAGAACAGGATATTTGAAGGCAACCCTGAATGAAGTTTAGGAAAAGCAGGAAAATACCTGCCAGGGAGTAGCTGGACTGACCAAAGACTATGAAGCCAATCATGAGGTTCATTGATATCTTGTTTCTACAATGAGCTTTGTAGTTTCAAAATTAAAGGGAAAAAGAAATAAAAGAAAATTTGTTCTCATAACCAAATCCCTTCAGTGACTTCCACTAAATATCTGGAGAGCAAGAAACCATTTTACAGCCATGTCTTGTTACTCTATTACAAGACACACATAGTACCGAAACACTTCAATTTTGGAAAATATTCAGAACACACAACAATAATTATAACCAATCAAAAGGCAGATTTATTTGTACAGCCAAGTCATATTACATGCATATACAAAGCACACCTACAGTTCAGGAAACGTTGTGAAGAGGGAAAGGAAAGCTTGTAAGAGTCAGTGCATCAGGGAGTGTGTTATGAGATTTTGTTTTCCTAATAATTATTAGAAACTACAAACTCTCTGTCACCAACGTGACAGCCCAAATATGAACTGACCAAAAATTAGAACAATAAACATGACAAGACTTATTTAGAAAAGTCCATGAGGCCTTTCTCTACATGAAAATAATAGACAACTGAAGAAAGCTAGATTGAGAAGTGTGATCTTTCCTGGAGAAGAACATAGAAAGTGATTGTTAGTACCAAACAAAAGAATAGAGGGCATGAATTTGAAGGAGAGTAGGGAGTTTCTATGGGAAAATTTGTAGGGAGGAATGGGAAGGTTGAAATACTATAATTATATTACAATTTCAGAAAATATCAGTTTGAATCATAAATTAAAAAATAAATTACCAAAATGTATTGGGAAAGAATCTATTCTGACCTGTATACTGAACTGTGTTAAAATTGTTCTAGAGAAACATTTTTAAACACACTGGTAATTTATTAGCCGAGGTTATTTTGAGCTTAGAAAATAAAACTTGTCCAAAACAAATTCTTTGAATCTAGAGGAAAAGGTCTTTTGGGGAGGCATGCTGCTCAGGTACAGTGTATTTTGTTTTATGCTCATATCTAAGTTGTTGGATTGTGAGTATTGTCCATTTTTCTTATCTGGTTTACACCAGACACCCTGTGACCTTCCCAAGTTCATCTCTGCAGCCAGCAGAGACCATGTAGAACTCCTAGATCCCTCTTTTGTGCTTCATGTTGAAAACACAAAAGATAGCTACTAAATCTTTGTATTTCCAAAAAATTTTAAGCTGCATGTGTTTATGTTCTGAGCTAAAATGTAAACGATGTTTTCTCATAAGCACAGACACACATGTTTCTGTCCCAGGGAAATAAAAGAAAAGGCAGTTCCTAGTCATTCTCATCTCTTTCTACCCAAATTATTTAGGATACTACAGTTTGGGAAAATGTCATTTTTTTTTTTACTTATTTGACTAATAACAATTGGCACTGCCTTTCTATTTATCAAGTCTTTGGTAGGAGGACACAAATTTTCTGATTGTGGTAGCATATCAGGATATTTAGCATAAGGTAATATAAAGCTATCTTCTCTTCATATGCCTTGCAAGCTTAGAGGCATTAGACACCGGCAAGAACACACATTGCAAGAGCGCAAAAACATGCAAGAACAAGTCATATAAGAATACGTTAAGAAAATAACATTGTTCCACACCTTATTGTATATGCTTGTGAGATAAAATATGAAATATCATATCTTACCTATAGATTTTGGCCAAGCTACCTGATCATATGTTAACAGATTCTTATGACACTGTTAATATAAACACCTTCCTAAATTATTCCAGGTCTTCTTAAAAACCTAACCATTGACTATCTCCTATGTTAAAGATTAATAAAAATTTTGACCATGCCTTAGTTCATCATAGACCCCATCCCTCCCCAGTAGCAACCCCAGCTTCAAAACACATTCCAAAGAAAATATTGTAATAGGTATTAGGGTGGCATGTTATAGCAAATTAGTTCAGAGGTCACAAATCTTATATTGCTGCAATTCAAATTTTTCTGAAAGCTATTGTTTACTGTATAACACTGCTTTGGTTGAATGAGCAACACCCCCTTGTCTTCTAAATATGGCAGATACAGAATGGGAAGGTCACAGATCCATCTCACTCTGATGCCATCTGGAAGACTTCATAGGTGTAAAAGGCATAGTTATGTTATTTATTTGTATCTTTGAAATTAAGAATGGGTTTATTTTTGCACACACACATACACACACACACACAAACACGTGTGCGTGTGTGCAAGGATTTTTCAAAGCAGTATAGGTATGGGAGTAAATTAGAACATCAGTATTGGAAAATGTTGTAAATAATAATTAAGCATAATAAATAATATCTGTAAATATTTGAAAAACATGAAAATTATAAGCATTTAAAATAAATCTCACTTTTCAAATCTGATTTACAGATCCTGGTGGCTAAAAAATTGTGTGTTTAAAAGATTATTTTACAACTTATATAAAATATTTTAGAGATGTTAGTAAAAAAATTGAATATTCATTGTACTCATCTCAGAAATTCAAAAGTTGGTCAAAAGTAGGAAAATATACATTCTAAAGCCTGCTTTGCGATAGTGATTAAGAGAGTTCTAGGAATCAAAATCATGGGTAAGTACCAGTAGCTGCTATGAAGTGGGAAATATAATAAGAGTAGAAATATTTTGCACAGTATAAGGGTAAATAAACGGGTAAAGAGCTAGGCGCTTCCAGAAAGATTGGCCACTCCTATTCCTTCTAGCCTTGTCTGCCTGCACATTATTAAGATGGGACATTCTCCTGTGGATGATGACTTGTGTTGTATGAGATTATCACAAGCTACTTCAAGAGGTGAGCATTTTCCCATAAGACCCTGCTGCTATGTCTGATATACCGGTTTGCTGGTCTGGCCATAGAAATAAGGATGGGGCCAGGGAAGACAGTAAAAACAATCCGTTCATTGGCCATATGGAGAAAAAGAAGATATATTTTTAACAAACGGTGAAGTGTAAATTTGTAACCAAAGTGGTGTGTGATAATACTCTCTGCCCCATGCACCTGGATCTGAATCACTCTGTTGGCATATAGTAGGAACACAGGGAAATAACACGTATAATGTTCCCTCTCCATTTCAAGGTCTCCATTTGCAGCTGTCATTGCTTCCCTGTGTCTCTTTTTTGTCTTTGTAACTCTGTCTCTGTCTCTCCCTCTTTCTGCCCTCTCTCTTACACATTTCCTTCTTCAGCTACACACACTTGTGGTAATTGCTATATGATATTAAGTTGACTAAGAAGCTATACCTCTTCTTATTGTATGTTTAGCCCAGGAGTTATTTGAGGCAAATAAATAGAAATAGCTTCGCCAAAGGTGGATATGGCTGTTAATTTATTTGAACTTTTACACAAAACACTTAGTTAATCATAATTATATAATAATCAGATTTTCACATTGATCTTAGTAACTTTAATATTTTTATTGAAAGTGTCTCATTTTAGGAGGAGCAAAACAGCATAACATTGCGAGATTCACAAGAAAAAGGACTACTCAGTGAACTGTGCATTACTTTCTGTGGTCATCTCAAAGCATGGCCTGTGTGGTTTCCTAAAAGTACGTAGACATTTTCTATGATGTTCAAGCTGTAGTTACAAACATGCCTTTACCCCTTTTTCTCTCTTCTTGATTAAACTAAACTAGTTTTGAAGATGCTCTACAGATCTCACCATATATCTTTCTTGAGGTCAAATGTTTAGTTTTGAAAGATGCAAAACCTCATATATCATCTTCATTGAAGTTGGATTGTACCCTTGTCATCAAAGACAAAAACCCAAAATTATCATTGTGAATCAGCTCTCTTACTCTGTATGTATTATCCCACACATGTATTATTAACAGACGTCTAATTGAGGAATATTTTAGGTACATTGTAAAAGGCAGTCATCCACCACTGTTGAAATTCAACCTAATTTTTCCTTTGCAACAATTCACATATTTGGAGTCGACAGTAAAATGGAGTGGAAGGACCCATACATTTATTTGTCACTATCTCTTACACCCTTTCAGGGTGGTAAGGCTACATACTCACTTGAGCAGCACATGTACTAAAATAGAATGTGTTGACCTCGCCAGCCCTGCCTTTTTGTAAGTTTGATCCCAGACTGAAACACTAGCTTCTTATTTTTAATTTAATTTGTTGTTAAGGATTTCTGTATCTGGGGAATGTAATTAGGCTTTCTAGGACATCTGTCTATCAGAAAGGATAATGACCTTTCCAGCAAGCATTCACCACTGAACACAAATCTTAATCTAAGGCAGGATTTGAGGCGTACCATGGAAACAACAGAAAGTTCTGGTCTCTTGGGTCTGGTAATTTAAGAGAGCTGGCCATCCAGCTGCATTTACAAGCAGCTCTTCACACAGAAGTCAGCAATTATCTCCTCAGACCAGGTGACAGATGGTAGGAAAATATTCTCTAAGCCCAGGAGCTAGGTGTCTGCAGCTGTGAGACATATCTCACCAGGGTTCCCTTGCATTTGCTTCCTATGACAGGCTTCAGTGTTATCAAATGGACCAGGCCCCTACAGACCTGCCAGTCATTGCTCTTCTCTTATTCCCTGGATCTTCAATCTCCCCAGAGCAGGCTTCTGCTAAATCAAACAAACAGACACGTTTAATTTAATTTTATATTCATCCGCCTCTGTAAGAATAATTTAATGCATAAAGTCCTAAAATCATAAGAAAAGAACAAAACAATAAACATATAGTTAAATATCAAAAGCCCACTCTCACTTCACTGATCCATGAGAACCTATTCGTATTTTGTTCATGTTGATTTTTTTCTCCCAAAACTCGAAAGTTCTTAGAAGCAAAGGATTTTATTTCATTCATATGTTATTTCTAGGTAGCTACTTTTTGTATGTTTTGCACATAAATTAGATATATTGAACAAATAATGGATTGATTAATTAATTGGGAAGATACAACTGATATGCTCTGATGAACAAAGGGTCTTGGTTAGAAGGAAAAAGAGTATTTTTAATGATGAGGTCCCCTTAGATCTTTGATAGCAGATAATTCTGAAGGATATTATACACAAAGGTTTAACCAAAGTATCCTATGTTTGTAAATTTTGCCAAAAAGTTGCCTGGATTCCAGAATCCCTTCTGAACTGAATTTTCCCCAGAGGTACCAGCTTAGCTCCTTTTCTGATTGACCTGTAAGCGGCTCAAATTCCTACAGTTCTTCTCACTCACACAGTTCTTCTGCTGAGCTTCAAGCCTTTTGTTACTCAGATGGGATCGAGGGATATTATCCAGTCTTATTTCCAAGTTTGGGGCTATATTAAAACACTGGTATTTGCTCACTTTTCCTTCATGTTGATAGACTTCAAATTTGGGGAAAAATGGCATATTTTCTGATTATTACGTATACTGTAATGGAAGATGATACATAAACAAACCAACTATTTATGAATAATATTATTTTAATTGTTCCATGAAAATGAAATGTTTATTAATTAAATATACCTTTCTAGCATTTACAAAAGACTGTCTTGGACAAATCGTGACATTCTCAGTGGCCAGTGGATCTCTTATGGCCAGAGAATAAAGAATCTTGGAAAACTGCAATCTACATATAATACCACTGCACTAGAAAAATCACAGTGCAAGATATTTGTGTTTGGCACCTTCATGACAGAGATAATTTTAAGGTACATTAGAATATAAGTACTTTACATTAGTGGTTTGATTAAATTAATCATTATGTGTTTTGCTTTGATTCATCCATAAGAGACCCAAGTGTAAACAAAATAAATACTCAGAACTTTTATTCAAAATATATGACTTCTTGGCACATGCCTGCCTAGTGCCTAAGTGATGGGTTTTTAGAAAGTATTGATACCTTTGCCTGATTGAATCATTATGACATAGTCCTGACACTTGGCCTGAATACACATGTATTGAAACATACATATTGACACAGTGAAATAGCATAATAACACATATTATGATATATTCCTAAATTATATCCCTAGGCCCATGAAAAGCTGTACTATCTTATCATACAGAAACATGGAACCATTTGATTCATTACCACATCCAAACCAAGAAAGAAAGTGTGTAGTAATCTCTGTACTTTAGAGGCTAAGGCAGGATGATCATGATTCCAACTCCAGGTAGTCAGTGACCCAGGATTTGTGCTATAACAACAAGAATAACACACATAATCAATCAAATCCACACACCAAGAGCCTTTTCAAAATACCGTGATATTTAGACATTTGTCTTTACATATTTAAGAACCACAAAAACCTTAGCAACTCTCAGAATGATGAACCATGGTCATCATACATCACTAAGCCAGTGAATCCCCGTCAGTGTTGAACAGATGTGCTATTATGCCTTGATAAGAAGATGGGAGCATGTTTTGATAAAAGCAGCACAACAATCCTGATTTTTTTTTAATGTTTCAGCATAAAAATAAAACAGATATGTGTTAGAATAAAAGACTTGACCAAGAAATAATATTTTATACCCATCCTTCAAATTCACAATTATCAGATGAATAATTAATTTGGTAGTTACAGTTATAACTAGAAAACGAATATATAGCAAATTCTACACATTTTCTGTTACATCTGAAAATCCTCATAAATGCCTTATGTTCAGAGACCCAGTTACTCATATTGTTCTGCTTCTTCTGTGGCAGCAGCCTGCCTGTAGTCTTCACATGATGAACTCTTTCTAGCAAATTATGATCAACCACAGAGCTGTAGATGGACCATAGCCACTAATACATGCACTATATACACACCAAGGGTGCCTAGAGACCCTTTCTCCCCATTGCACCCTTTTATTTTCAATTGCAAGTTTCAATAGAGCTATCTATCAAAGCTGTCTAATTTTTCAATTTTCTACCTATAATTTACTCTAAGACACTTGAGGCATAGTCTCAAATCATTATCAGCAAAAGATATATAGTACTGTCCTCTATATCAAATCTTATCAGAGCCTAGAACTCAGGACTCTAGAGACACAAGGACTCTTCTCTCATGTTCCCTTGTCTACATTGCTTTATGTAATCAAATGCATGGACAAAAGATTATCTTGTACCTTTTAAGTTTATAGTCCAGTATAGCTGTAGGGTAGTAAAATCACTGATAGTCCAACCACTGGGATCTCACAGTTTAGTGTCAAATACTACTATAAAAGAGAATCCAATGAAACTGAGACTGGGTAAACATGATTTTGGTGAGTATAATTAAGTTGAATAGCATGGTGTTTTGGCAGAAATTCAAAAAAGATACGTATTTTATTTCAGAATCAGTACAATCCATGGCACAGGTAAAAATGCAACTGTCCATGGCACACTGGTAAGCAAGGAGAAGGCAAGGAGTAGGGAATGCCCAAAGCAGGGCTTTGTCTAGGAAAAATATGCATTTTTTCTTTTTGAGAACTGAAAAGGGAAATTCTGTAGTAAGAGTGAAAAGGGAAATTCTGTAGTAAGAGTTTCTAAAGATAACATTGACAGTAATTAAGGCTAAAGGGAGAACTGTGGTCTTAAAAGCCACTTCAGAAGTGAACTGGGCATTGCTGAATACATTTATCAGAGTCTGATTTACATTAAAAGGTAATCATTCTCAGAAAAAAAGTTGGCAAGGCTACTATGTCAGAAATCATATAAAAATGACCAGGATAACATATCAGAAAGCATGCACACCTCTTTGCTTCAGTCATCAACATCCACAAATAGCTCTGCGATAAGTGGATATTAGGTAAAAAGCTCGGAATAGTCACGACACCACTCACAGACCATATGAAGCTCAAGAAGAAGGAAGACCAAAGTGTCCGTGCTTCAGTCCTACTTGAAGGGCGAGTAAAATAATCATGGAAGGAAGAGGGAGGGAGAGACATGAAAGGGAGATAGAAAGGTGAGGGAAAAGGGGGACAGGATCAGGCATGGGAAGAGGCAGGGCTGATGTACAGAGGTTCAGAAAGTTGAACAGAGGTGTGTAGCATTGGGAGATGAGGAACTAGGGGTAGCCACCAGAATTTCAAGAAGCCAGCAAAGCAAGAGGCTCCCAGGACCCACCAGGGATGAGATTAGCTGAAAGGTCCAACAAAGGTAACAGAGAACTCCTGGGTATGGGTTCAGTCAGGGAAGATGCACCTAAGCTCAAAAGACTGGAGGACCCAGGAAGTTTAGAGGTCTGGTGGGGCAAATGGGGTGGGGACATACTTGTGGAGACAGGGGGAAGTGTGGGAGAGCAGGGAGGAGGTATGGGATGTGGAACTCTCGAGGGGTAGAACAGGGGTGAAATAAAATCTAGAGTGTGAAAATAAATAAATTTTAACAATAATAAGTAAAAATTATAAAAAGAGAAAAAGGATGAGACTTAGAAGAAAGATTCTAGAGTGTGGTCTAGGATGAGGAGAAATAAGTGAGTTCTAGTGAATGATAGGTATACTGAATGAATATTCATTTGGATTTTGTGTAGTCCAAGACCTTTCCTTTCAACAATGAATATTTCATTGCTACACTCAAGGTCTGGAACAACTTAAGATAAGGGAAACAGAAAAATGTAGTATAGTTTTCAAGAATCATCTGTGTTCTAGGTGGGCCACAGAACAAGTCATGAAAGATTAAAAGAACTGGTGAAGTGATTGGGAGAGAAAACATGTCATGAAGGGTAAACGATACAGTATGTGGCGTCTGCCTTGGGTTTGAGTATGGGAGGATGGTCTGTTACGTGGAGTGTCAGAATTCCTTAGAATTTGCGGATCCAGGACTCCATGTGGCCAATTGTTAAAAAGGAAGACAGGTTCACACTCACAAATCATGTGCAACTTTACTTAACACACAGGCCACCTCTCATGGTGGACGTTGCCACACCAAATGTGATTGCCAAGGAGAGGTATCAACCTGCTGTGCTCAAGTCCCCATGAACTTACCTCTGAAACACATTACCCACCACTTATACTTTGTAAGAAATTCTACATCAAGAGTCATGTTAAAATCTTTTTCCTTATTTTGTATTAAAATGTACTTTTCCTTGATGTTACATTAAGATTGATGTAGTTGTTACTATTAGCATTTATTAATGTTTCATAAGAAAACTAATCTCAGGTCCAAACATGCATCAATAGAGATTCTTAGGTACAATGAATGTTTCCTCACTAAACTTTAACTGCATTTAATAACTTATTAATTTCACCTTGGTTTCATTTTCAATGCTGAGGAGGGAAACACCTTCGGCCACTTTTCATGAGGACAATTATTCAGGATCTGAGTGCATGCTGCTGTAAGACGAACATGAAGAGAGTTAAATAGGCACTCATACTGACCTTGAGTAGTTTATGATCTAAGTAGAACATTATGATGCAGAAATATATCTTCAGGGAACGCATTAGAGACCTTACAGTACTTATGTGTTTAAATTATGTGCAAGCAAAAAGGCAACATAATTTAATTCAGTGATGAAGAAGGCAAGGACTTCAGTTCAAGGGAAAGTATCAAAGATTCGCCTTAAGCTTAGGAAGATTGAAAAATAAGGAATTTTAGATGTGTCTTTCTAAAGAGAAAGGATGTTAGTGAATTGGGAATGGAATATTCTTTGATATCTTGATGACTATAATCAGCTATACGATGTCATTCAAAAGTATTTTTTGCTTGGAAAATGTAATATATTACAATGATAGAGTGTGCCTGTCCTGGTAGACAGGAAGTAAATAATCAATGCAGCAATATAGGTTGAGCTTCAGGAGGATTTGGTGCAGATGTTGATTTGAGACAACAGCTTGTGTCATATCTATAATATGGAGTCATAAAGGAAAACAAGGAACATCTACTCAGCGATGTAGAGTAAGTTCAAGCACAGTTAAGATTTATTGTTAGGGTCAAATGTCGGTCTGGTGATAGGAGCTTGGAATTGCTCCAAAGAAGATTTACATAACTGTCCCATTTTAAAGTCAAAACTCTGCAAAGCTAACTGTTGAGTAGGCGGGGTCATTCTCTTTTTTTTCTTCTGGAGTAAAGGTTCTGGCTACAGCTCTATCTTCTTCCCTGTCATCAGCACCCCCTCCTGCCACATGCAGTATCTTTTGGGATATAGAAAGGAAACTTTCTCTTTTCTTGACCGGGACATATTCTGAATGCTAGCTTGCTCTCCTCAAGACAGCCATAGGCAGAGACACAGGGAAAGCTGTTGAGCACTCTCCAGCCAGGATGAGCAAAGCTAAACTCACTTCTCTATCTTTACAAAAGCAAGTTTTCAGTTAAAGGCATCTGATGGCTTGTAACCAGGGTCCCTACAACCTAGCCACAGTCCTTTAATTGAAAGAATCAGCACTTGCAAATGTAATTTTATATATATATATATACAAATATATATAATTATATAATATATAAAAATTATATAATATATAATTAATATAAATTATATAATATATAAAAAGTATATATAATACTTATATATAAATATATATTATATACATAATATGTTACTTAATATCTTGCTATATAAAACCTAGTTCAACCTTTTTTCTTTAATAAACCACTACATATTTTGCTTGACACATAAAAATCCCTCTTATGAATTTATGAATATTTCCCCTGAAAATGAAACTATATTCTCCTTAATAAACTGGTCATACGGACCTTGAAGGGTAGCAAAGCTTCAATCTTCAGCAACTCTTCTGTGGCCTAGACATAAGAAGATGGGCTAATATGTTATTAACGGTCACTTAGACATATTCAGATTTATTATCTCTATCTCCCAGCTTTTGGAAATCAGGATCCTCTTAACATGAGTCCTGAGCCTTACCAATATCATGGATAAAGTGGGCTTCATGTTATTTCTGAAACCTGCTGCCATTTGGGGAAATGGCACAAAGTTTTCTGCCTGGTGAAATGAGGCAAGTAATTTCTGTTCCCTCTTTCTTTTCAGTGATTTCAGTGAAAAATACAGACTAAGCAATGAAACTCTTTGAACTGTCTGGAAGAAAAAATCCCATTTAAATCCTCTGTATTATTAACCGAACCCCAGACCAGAAAAGCTTAGCTTGGCTTTTACACTTCAAATCCACCATGTTCTTGGGCAGTTTGAGCTTGACAAATCACATCCCTGCCCATCTCTTCCTCTCAGCAGCTCCTGATCCTGCTCAGCTCACAAAGTCGGTGACAGGAGCTTGTCTGAAGAAGGGAAAAGATGAGCGCTGTAGAGGGAAATTCATATTCATCAAATAGAGTCAGACTTTGGATTTCACCAAGACAATAAATGAGTGCACAAGAAAAGTGTTACTGAACTCCGAATAAATGAAAAATTACATGATCTCTCCTGGCCCCTCAGCCAGGTTTCTTTGTTTCCTTGAAGAATGTTATAACAACAAAAAGTGAAACAAAACCAAGTTTTCTGCTCATCATTTATAGCTCCAATCCTCTTCCCAAAGATGGCATTCCATGCGTCTGTTCTAACATGGAATAATCATACAGTAAAGAATTTTAAATGTAGCTAAAGGTGTTTAAGAAGACATAAATAAAAGTAGAAATTTTCCCGGGGAATTCAAATAATATCTGTTGGTTTAATTTATAAAAGGCTTACTAGTGATGATTCTCCAAATTCAATATACCCTGTGAAGTCTTGGGTTGGTCTATGACTGTACCTTCGAACACTTTTTGTACTTCACCGAAGTAGTGGAAAGAATTCCAAGACAGTGCACCTGGGCTCCCCTTCAGTCCAGATGCAGGGTTACAGTCAGACTAGCACTGAAGTTTTCCTCATGACAGAAGAATAGCAATAAAAGTTTGATGACAAAGTCATTTTGAGAAATTAACTTTGGTTAATTTGTCTGACCTTGCTTTAAGAGGGGCAGCTGTGCTGAGTCTACAGACAGCGTCAGCCAAGCAGCACCTGATGAGTGGCTCTTTAGGAAAGGCAGATGGCTCTAACTGCTTGTTCCTATATAGAGGAGTTATTCCCATACTCTGCCTTACCTGGGTACTACATAATTCAATGGTTTGTTTGTATATCATTGTCTCTTCTCCTAGTTCAATGGTACATTTTCTACCCCTGAACTTAAAACATTTTGACAATCTACCAGCCCTGTGCTGAAGTTAATAGTCCAAGAAACTGTAATATCTCCATACTGTTTTTTGTCACGCGGTCCTTAAAATACAATCTCCAGGATGCTAAAAGTATTTTTCCCCCTAATGAAAGGCGATGAGTGTCCTTGTCTAGCTCCATGATGGTAACTGATCACCTGTAAAAAGGCTAGAATGAAATATGGAATATAGATCTACAAGCATCTATATATTCCAGGGAAGAAATGGAGCTAAAGGTTGAATTGATAAGCAATGATTAGTGATCTAATCAATCACATCTGCAAAATGAATCATCGACAAAACCAGCAAAATGCCAGGGCCCTTGTGATTCCAGAACATAGAAAGGCCTTACATGCTCAATGGAAGTATGCAGACTCTACGTCTCTTCCCAAATAATTTGCCTTTTATGTATCATTAAATGGCTGTTCATTCGTGTAGTTTCTGTTATAAAGATTTTGCTGTGTTTGGTGGGTCACTCAAACTATCCAAGCAAACACCAAAAGATGTTATCACAAGCTCAGTTTATAACCATTTAATAAGAAGAACATGCCAAAACTTGAGGCTTCTTGACACCTGATGTGGATAAATCATTTGAGACTGAGTCTTTATCCTCTGTGACAAGATACCATCCCAGAATATAGCATGTCAGAAATTAATTGAATTATAGGATATCAAGTTAGTGCCCAAAGGAGGCTCACTGCATATGAGGAAATCTCTCCCTAGGTAAATCTCTTATCTTAAATATAATGTTGAATAGTGTGAACATAGGAAGAAACACTAAGAATTTTCACTCTTGAATTGATGTGATGATAGAGTTTTAAAAGAGATATAAGAGAAAAAATAATTTGTTTCTAATTAGAGAAGAATGAACACAGTGCTTAAGACAACTCAAGAGTTAGTTTGTCTTTATTCAGATTTCATACATCAAGAATTGTTCATCAGATAGGTAATGCCATATTGTAATTCAGTTTGAGTCAATGCTAGCTATCTGGAGATAGCTAGAGCCCATAAAATAATGACTCAAATCAAAACTTGTCTCCCATTTCAGGTACCAGTCTGCAGCCTGTTCCACAATGTATATTTCTCACCAATTACCAAAAATCAGAGCTTTCAGAATTTCATTTGTTTCAATTATTTGGCTAAACATACCCTTAAACCTGAGGGAAATATTGGGCCTAAAGATTTGTTATATAAATATTATTTGATGAAAAGATAAATATCCAAGCAAACAGGGGAGCAGTAGGAAATATGTGTTAAAAGGCTTCTAGCTTCTCTGTTATCTGTGTGTGCTGCTTCAAAGGGCTTACTTACATCCTCCTGTTTTTGAGTTTCTCCCATTCACACTCTTTAAACTTTTATGAAGACTTTATTATGTAGTTGCGGTCAGTTAAGTAATTGGACAACAGTGATAAACTTATTTTCCATCCCTACCTCCCTCCATGGAGGTTAGAGTCTATAGAAAGTTCAAATCTTGTAACACCCTCTGGGTTTCCTTGGCAACCAGTGTCTGTTTTGAAACTTTGAAAGAGTCCATCCAACAATCATTTCATGAGCATATTGAATTAAAAAAAGGAAAGAAGGAAGGAAGGAACGAAGGAAGGAAGGAACGAAGGAAGGAAGGAAGGAAGGAAGGAAGGAAGGAAGGAAGGAAGGAAGGACGGAAGGAAGGAAGGAAGGAAAGAAGGAAGGAAACAGTTTCTAACTATTCTGGAATCAGGGACAGGGAATAAATATTTATCAAATTACAAATATCACGTGATATCACAAGAACATATATTAATATATTTAAGTGCAATTGTCTTTATTGGGAAACATTATATTGCCAAGCATTTGCAAAGTAATGAAAATGATCAAGGCTCAGGTAGGACATTCTTAACCCAATATGTTTTATTCCAAATATTGCTGTTCAAGCGCATTCACACTTTGCAGTTTCTAATAACTCATATTATTTTAAATCCCTGTTGTTGACAATTCAAATTTTTACCATTAGTTGATGCTACCAAGGTCTATACTGATTACTAATTCCTCTTAAACACCAAGAAAGAAATTATTGTTATATGTCGTATAAACAGCCTTACAGGATATTAGTTAAGTAAGAAAGAGCTTAATCAATCACAGAAATCATATTTTTACATGAAGAAAAAAATTACTGATCAGAGAACTAATAGGATACGTAATACACACACACACACACACACACATATATATATATTTCATTTTACACACACACACACACTAATGAAAAAGTATGTGATTTTCTAGATAACTAAGTAAGGAAAATAAATAAAATATCAAGTACATTTCTGCCTGTAGAAGTCAGAATTCATATTTTTCTTCCAAGTACAACTAAAAGTCATCTATATATTATAGGTAAGGCAAATATTAACAAAACTTTGAGAGGTTAAAAGAAAAGGGCATTAGAGCAATGGCCTTGTGGCTGAAAAAATACAATATGGGCCTTTTCCTGGATTCGTTGGGATCTTGTATAATCCAGAGTTTGAGATAAAGAAGCTGTTAGCCTGGAAATGTCAAACATGCATAGTCAATAAGCCACAATAAAAACAAATTCCCTCTACTCCTGTCAGCAGAAAGAAACTGAATAGGGGTATGAACACCTTTAAAATAAATAACTGGCTATCATAGCCTCTCCAAATTCACACACACTGTCACACACACACACACACACACACACACACACACACACACACACACACACACACACACACACACACACACCAGTGACCCCAGGTTGCGAAGAAAGGATTAAAAACCTGGACTCAGTTGATTTCTAGTCTCAGGAAGTTATACTGTGGTGGATCGATGTCTCTGCTAACAGGCTGTCAGGAATGGAAAGGAAGGAGAAGGGGCTTCCGTCCCTCATGATTATTGAGGAGAGTAATTCTTGCTTCATTTCCACAGCATTTGTAATGATTGGAACATCCTGACTTTGGCAATCTCCTAACAGTAGTGATGCAGCTATTCATCTTCTTGCCATTGTATAAGATGTGATCTTGTGTAACATTAGGATTTTGATGACCACCAAAAGGTAGCAGGAGCACTTTATGCTGTGGAGAATATGACCAGTGAAAACCACCATTTGCATCAAAGAGCTGTACTTTGGATACCAACAAAAAGTTATGGGAGCTCCTTCAGTCCTTCCCCTAACTCTTCCATAGGTGCCCCAGATCTCAGTTCAATGGTTGCCTGTATCAATGTTTGTCTAGATCAGCTGCTTATAGGAACTCTCGTAGGACAGTCATGCTAGGCTCCTGTCTGTAAACACAATGTTCATCAGTAGTATCAGGATTTTTTGCTTACCTGTGGGATGGATCCCAAATTGGGCCAGTCATTGGATAGCCTTTCATTCAATCTCTGTTCTATTTTTTGTCACTACATTTCTTTTAGATAGGAACAATTCTGGGTCAAACATTAAAGTTCAAAGGGATAGCATCACCATAGGAAGACCAACAGTATCAGCCTACCCAAATCCTCGGGCTCCAAGAGACTCAGCCATCAACCAGAGAGTGTACATGCGCTGGCCTGTGACCCCCTACACAAATGTACCAGAAGATTCTGGTACAGGTCCGGCCTCCATGGGAGAGGATTAGGATGCACCTAAGGATGCCCTAGGGAAGGGGGATGAGGAGGATGTGAGGTGGGGGTGGGTAGGAAAGGAAGAGGGGGTTGGTGGGGGAGCACCCTCTCAGGGGCAAAGAAGAGGAGGGATGAAGTAAAGAACTCTAGGAGAGGAAACTAGGAAGGAGAAATATTCAGAATGTAAATAAATATTTTTTTTAATTTTTTTTAATAATTTTTTTAAGTTATTGGAAAACGTGAACTTCTGTCCACCTTTGACAGAAATTCAGTGAAATACTCATCTTTCATTGTTGCAGAATGACAGCCTAAATAAAAGGGTTAAATGAATTTTATTCTTGTGATATTGTAAAAAATAAATGTCCAGGATTCACCAGAAAACTACCTGTCACACCAGGACACAGAAGATCTCAAACAAATGGGAAGAAATATCACAAGTACTGAGGGAAATAAGTGAGGTGGAGGAGAAGGGAGGCAGGAGTTATTCAACAAAGATTTTAAGGCACATATGATGAAGAAATGGTTTCAATATGCGATTATTAATATACTTGAAAAGGATAAAAATTTAACCCCCTTCCCCTTTAATGGACACCTTACTAAATAAATACCAATTAAAATACAAATAAAAAGGAATTAAAGGGAAATGTGAGTGCTTTACAATAATTGACATAAAACCTAAATCGATGGATCCAGAATCAGAATTAGAGGAAGCCGAATAGGGATAGCTGTGAACTAATAGATTAGGAAGTAGAATTTCCTAAGTCATTAGGATGGAAATATGCCTTTACACATCAGAGTAATCTTCAGAGCCTCTTGTGATGGCGTGCATTAGCAGTACCATTTGCGAGCCTGAAGTCAACAATTGCTTTAGCGCCTGAGTTTGAAGCCAATGTGGATAATGTACTAAAACCCTCTTACAAAAAGCATAACAAAAAACAGAAGGCAAAAACAATGCATTCCCTAAAATTGAAGACTGGTATAAAAGCATACTCATGAACAAATATTTAAATGATGCTTTGCTGTAAAATAAAACTGACAAAAGTGATGGTATGTTTCTTAAAAGTGGATGAAGGACTGGCCAGGAAGAATTGTGAGCTCTATTATGTATTCTAGTTCCATCACTGCTGCTTTGATAAGACATTCTGACAAAAAGATTCAACTTAGGGGAGGTTTAATTGGCTTACACTTCCAGGTCATGGGCTTTCATAAAGGGATGTCAGGTCAGGAACTCAACTAGGAACTGATGTAATATTCATGGAGAAACACTGCTTACGAGTTTCCTCTTGAGTTTATGCTCAGTTAGCATTTTATACATCCCTGGCCCATTTGGGTATTGGAATTGCCAACACTGGGCTGGTCCATCCCATATTAATCAACAGTTAAGTCAATCTCTTATAAGGATGGCTACAGGCCAACCTGCATGATGCAATCCCTCAATTGAGACTCCTCCCTTGGAAGATTTTAGTTTATATGTAGCTGACAGCTGCAGCTAAGCAGGACATGAAGAGTAAAATTAAGTGGAAAGCATTCACATAGTTTTGAAGCACAATATTATTAATTACCAGCAGACATGACCTAAGAAATATATACAGGAACCTCTTAGATGAGTAAAGAATAAATACCAAGCATTCTGAAATGAAGAAAAAGCATCTTAAGGAAAAAAGTGCACAGATGTAACTGATTCCTTGTTCTTGAAATTCCTTTCTTTGTTTCAATTGACATTTTTTCTTAATGTAGCGTCTCTTGTGGTCCAGGATATCATTAAACTTTCAGTATTGCTCTTTATTCAACTGCATTTCCATTACTGTGTCAGCGTCCATGTTGCCCTGTCCCTACCATAAGTACAATGTACTAAGCTCTGAATTGTAAGCCAGCCACAATTAAATGTTTTCCCCATAAGAGTTACTGTGGTTATGGTGTCTCTTCACAGAAATACAAATGCTAAGACAGAATATTTCCAAACACAAGGAAGATTTAAGGAAAACACAGAATTTGTGAGAATTAAGCATAGATAAATCTTAGATTCATAGTTTTTGAAAAGATCAATGATAAAAATATTATGTGCTATGAAATATTGGATTTGAGTAACCTATGTAAAGAGGCAAATGAATTCATAATTTTAAAACTTTTTCCAAAAAACTATGTTTGCTGTTTGTGGATTCCACCAAATAAGTAAGAATGAAAGTATAAACTATGTCTTATGTCTTTCGGCAAATCAAGGCACAGATAGAATTTACTAGGTTATATTTTCCCCTCAATTCATTTCATTTTATTTTTTTTTACTTATTTTTATTGGATTTTTTATTTATATTTCAAATATTATTCCCTTTCCCAGGTTCACATCCATAAGCCCCCTATACCATACCATCCCCCTCTTTTTTTTTTTCCCCAGTACTTTTTTTTTTTTTCTTTTTTTTTTTATTAACTTGAATATTTCTTATATACATTTAAGTGTTATTCCCTTTCCGGTTTCCGGGCAAACATCCCCTCCCCCTCCCTTCCTTATGGGTGTTCCCTCCCGACCCTCCCCCATTGCCGCCCTCCCGCAACAGTCTAGTTCACTACCATCCCCCCTCTTATGTAAGGGTATTCCTCCTCCCCATCCATTACCCCTTCCTGCCTCCCCTCTCTGACATTGCTGTAAACTGGAGTTCCAGTCTTGGCAGGACCAACGGTTTCTCCTCTAATTGGTGCCCAACAAGGTCATCCTCTGCTATATATGCAGCTGGATCCTTGGTCTCTTTGGGTAGTGGTTTAGTTCCTGGGATCTCTGGTTGGTTGGTATTGTTGTTCTTATGGGGTTGCAAGCCCCTTGACATCGATCAATCCTTTATCTAACTGCTCCAACAGGGACCCCGTTCTCAGTTCAGTGGTTTGCTGCTATCATTTGCCTCTGTATTTATCACGCTCTGGCTGAGCCTCTCAGGAGACAGCTATATCAGGCTACTGTCAACATGCACTTCTTGGCTTCATCAATTTTGTCTAGGTTTGGTGGCTGTATATATATATATATGGGTTGGATATTCAGGTGGGGCAGGCTCTGAATGGCCATTCTTTTAATCTCTCCTCCAAACTTTTACTCCATGTCTCTGCCTGTGAATAGTTTTGTTCCTCCTTTTAAGAAGGACTGAAGCATCCACACTTTGGTCTTCTGTCTTCTTGAGCTTCATGTGGTCTGTGGATTGTATCTTAGGTAATTCAAGCTTTTGGGCTAATATTCATTTATTAGTGAGTGCATACCATGTGCACTTTTCCTTTGTTGTTTTGTTTTGTTTTGTGATTGGGTTAACTCTCTGTGGATGATATTTTCTAATTCCATCCATTTGCCTATGAATTTCATAAAGCCATTGTTTTTGATAGCTGAGTAATATTCCATTGTGTAATGTACCACATTTTCTATATCCATTCCTCTGTGGTAGAGCATCTGGGTTCTTTCCAGCTTCTGGCTATTATAAATAAGGCTGCTATGAACATAGTGGAGCATGTGTCTTTGTTGCTTGTTGGTGCAACCTTTAGGATATATACCCAGGAGTGGCATAGCTGGGTTCCCTTATAGTAAAATGTCCATTTTTTTCTGAGAAACCTCCAGACTGACATCCAGAGTGGTTGTACCAGCTTGCAATCCCACCAACAATGGAGGAGTGTTCCTCTTTAACACATCCTCTCTAGCATTGATTTTCTCAAAGAAGCAGCTCCTTCACTTCACTTCACTTTCAACAAATGGTGCTGGTTCAAGTGGAAGTCAGCATGTAGAAGAATGCAATTCGATCCATTCTTACAGCCCTGTACAAAGCTGAAGTCCAAGTGGATGAAGAAGCTTCACGTAAAACCGGATACACTCAAACTAATAGAAGAAAAATTGGGGAAGAGTCTTAAACACATAGGCACTAGGGAAATTTTCCTGAAAAAAAAAACACCAATGGTTTATGCTCTAAGATCAAGAATTGACAAATGAAACCTCATAAAACAGCAAAGCTTCTGTAAGGCAAAGGACACTGTCAATAGAACATCATGGAAACCAACAGTTTGGAAAAAGGTCTTTCATCTTACATCCAATACTGGGCTAACATCCAATATATACAAAGAACTCATGAAGTTAGGCTCCACAGAATCAAATAGCCGTATTAAAAAATGGGGTACAGAGCTAAACCAAGAACTCTCAACTGAGGAATATCAAATGTCTGAGAAGCATTTAAAGAAACATTCAACATCCTTAGTCATCAGGGAAATGAAAATCAAAACTAACAAGATCTTGCACTTCACATCAGTCCAATTGGCTAAGATCAGAAACTGAGGTGAGAACAGATGCTGGGGAGGATGTGGAGAAATAGGAATACTCCTGCATTGTTGGTGGGATTGCAAGCTGGTACAACCACTCTGGAAATCAGTCTGGTGGTTCCTCAGAAAATTGGACATAGTACTACCTGAGAACCTAGCTATATCACTCCTGGGATTATATCCAAAAGAGGCTCCAACATATAGCAAGGACTCATGCTCCACTATGGTCACAGCAGCCTTATTTATAATAGCCAGAAGCCGGAATGACCTGATGTCATTCATCAGAGGAATGGATACAAAAAATATGGTACATTTACACAATGGAGTACTACTCAGCTATCAAAAACAATGAAGTCATTAAATTCTTAGGCAAATGATTGGAAATAAAACATATTATCCTGAGTGAGGTAATCCAATTACAAAAGAACACACAAGATATGTACTTATGGATAAGTGGATCTTAGCCCAAAACTTGGAATACCGAAAATCCAATTTACAGACCACATGAAGCTCAAGGGGAAAGGCCAAATTGTAAATGCTTCATTACTTCTTAGAAAGGGGAACTAAATACTTCTAGGAGGAAATAGGGAGACAAAGTGTGTAGCAGAGACTGTCCCACCTGGGGATCCATCACATATGTAGCCACCAAACCTAGTCACTATTTCTGATGCCAAGAAGTGCTTAGTGACAGTTGCCTGATATATCTGTTTCCTGAGAGTCTCATACCAGAGCTAGACAAATACAGAGGAGGATGCTTGCAGCCAACCATTGGAGTGAGAATCGGGTCCCCAGTGGAGGAGGTAAAGAGATGACTGAGGTAGCTGAGGGCTTTGCAACTCCACAGGAAGAACAACAGTATCAACCTATCAGATGGCCCAGACCTCACAGGGACTAAACCACCAACAAAAGAGTACACATATAGGAACCCATGGCTCCAGCCACATATGTAGCAGAGGATGGCCTTGTAATACCTTAGTGGAAGGAGTGGCCCTTGGTCCTATGAAGGCTTGATGCCCCAGTATAGGGGAATGCCATGAGGGAAGTGTGAGGGAGTGGGTGGGTGTTGGAGCACCTTCATGGAGGCAGGGGTTGGAGGATGGGCTAGTAGGTTTTCAAACCAAATAAAAATAAAAATAGATAAATAAAAGAAATAATTCAAAGATCTAAATAAATTAGGAAATACACTTCACTCCCAGCCAAAATGCTAAACAAAGAACTTTATTGTTAACAAATTGTTTTAACAGTCTTTTGGAATTTCTATCAAAGTACAAGAAACATTTTTATCATGGTATACAGGAGTGTTAATTTCTTTAGGAAGATGAATAGACAATCTCAAACAATTTGGACAAAGAATATAGCAGAAAGAACAAGTAAGGCAAATTTTCAGCCTTTATGGATTAGTGATCATACTATGTGGGAAAGAGAAGAGCAAAGTGAAAGGTAGGAGTGAAATGTAGATAATAATGAGCATATGGATCTGGGATTGCAGTTCACAGGGACACAGGAGACACATGAGGCGCTCTCTCTCTCTCTCTCTCTCTCTCTCTCTCTCTCTCTCTCACACACACACACACACACACACACACACACACATGCTCTCACATGATCGAAATCACAAAATTCTAACACTTTCAGGTTTACATCCCATTTGAGATTTTTACAACTATCAAAAATTAATAATACATATATCAGTTGAAATTAAAAACCTTTGTATTAAACAAATAAAAGATCTATCTTTAGATCTGATTCACCTCTATGGAACCTTAATCATCAGCTTAGGGTTCACTCAGACCCTAAGTCAGATATCAGACTAACACTCTCCGCTTTGCTTGGTGGAAAGAAATGTCAGTGTGGCAGCAACAAGCTTGGTCTAGGCCTGAATTTCAAATATAATTTAATATTATACAACCATTAAATTTAAACTATTTTGCAGCATAGCTATGCTCAGAATTTAGTGTACCTTTTAATGTTGTATGTTGGGGATGCTAGAATTCTAAATACTTTGATAGACCTCCAGGATAAAGAAGACTTGTTTTTAAGGTGTTTTCTCTTTCAGAAATGCAGCAGCAACCCCATTCTAGAAAGGATGCTTTTAGCTGTAGGCAGGAGTTGGAGAGGATCCCTCCAGAGATTCTAGGATGGAAGTGGAATATGTAAATTTTCAGGCCCTTTGTCCATCTTTTGAGTCTAGTGATAGAACTGTGACTTTGTGAGCATAGACCTTGATACTGAATCCTCACTGTTGAGGATCATGTAAACACCTATGTGAGAGAAAACTTTTTTTAACCATCTTTTAATTTTTTTACATTTGTTCTGTTATTGGATATTTTTTATTTGCATTTGAAATGTTATTCTTTTCCTCCTGGTTTCCCCTCTAGAAAACGGCTATCTAGAAAACCACCCTCTGCTTCTATGAGGGTGGTTTCTCACCCACCTACCCACTCCTCCCTCCTACCTCCTTGCCATGACTTTCCCCTACATTGGTGCATCCCCTACATTGTCAGGACCAAGAGCCTCTCCTCCCACTGATGCCCAACAAGGCCATCCTCTGCTACATATGCAGCTGGAGCCATACTTTGTTCCATGTGTACTCTTTGGTTGGTGGTTTAGTCCTTAGGAGCTCCGGGGCATCTGGTTGGTTTATATTGTTGTACTTCTTATGAGATTGTAAGCCCTTCAGTTCCTTCAGTCCTTTTTTAATTATTATTTTTTCCATCTTTATTAAATTGGGTATTTCTTATTTACATTTCAAATGTTATTCCCTTTCCTGGTTTCCATGCCAACATCCCCCTAACCCCTCCCCCTCCCCTTCTGTATGGGTGTTCCCAACCCAATCTTTCCCCCATTACCACCCTGCCCCCAAGAATCCCGTTCACGGGGGATCCAGCCTTGGAAGGACCAAGGGCTTCCCCTTCTACTCGTGCCCTTACTAGGCTATTCATTGCTACCTACGCAGTTGGAGCCCAGGGTCAGTCCATGTATTGTCTTTGGGTAGTGGCATAGTCCGTTGAAGCTCTGGTTGCTTGGCATTGTTGTTCATATGGGGTCTCAAACCCCTTCAGCTCTTTCAGTCCTTTCTCTGATTCCTTCAATGGGGGTCCCATTCTCAGTTCAGTGGTTTGCTGCTGGCATTTGGCTATGTATTTGCCTTGTTCTGGCTGTGTCTCTCAGAAGAGATCTACATCCTGTTCCTGTTAGCCTGCACTACTTTGCTTCATCCATCTTATCTGGTTTGGTGGCTGTATAGGTATGGACCACATGTGGGGCAGGTTCTGAATGGGCGTTCCTTCAGCCTCTGTTCTAAACTTTGCCTCCCTATTCCCTCCCAAGGGTATTCTTGTTCCCCTTTTAAAGTAGGAGTGAAGAATCCACATTTTGGTCGTCATTGAGATTCACGTGTTCTGTACATTTAAGGTAATTCAAGCATTTGGGCTAATATCCACTTGTCAACAAATGCATACTATGTGTGTTTTTCTGTGATTGAGTTACCTCACTCAGGATGATATTTTCCAGTTCCATCCATTTGGCTGTGAAGTTCATAAAGTCATTGTTTTTGATAGCTGAGTAATATTCCATTGTGTAGATGTACCACGTTTTCTGTATCCATTACTGTGTTGAAGGACATCTGCATTCTTTCCAGCTTCTGGCTATTATAAATAAGGCTGCTATGAACATAGTGAAGCATGAGTCTTTGTTATATGTTGGGGCATCTTTTGGGTATATGCCCAAGAGAGGTATAGCTGGGTCCTCAGGTAGTGCAATGTTCAATTTTCTGAGGAATCTCCAGACTGATTTCCAGAGTGGTTGTACCAGTCTGCAATCCCACCAACAATGGAGGAGTGTTCTTATTTCTCCACATCCTTGCAAGCATGTGCTGTCACCGGAGTTTTGGATCTTAGCCATTCTGACTGGTGTGAGTTGGAATGTCAGGTTTGTTTTAATTTGCATCTCCCTTATGACTAAAGATGTTGAACATTTCTCTAGGCGCTTCTCAGCCATTCGGCATTCCTCAGCTGTGAATTCTTTGTTTAGCTCTGAAGCCTATTTTTTAATAGGTTTATTTGTCTCCTTGCAGTCTAATTTCGTGAGTTCTTTGTATATTTTGGATATAAGCCCTTTATCAGTTGTAGGATTGGTAAAGATCTTTTCCCAATCTGTTGGTTGCTGTTTTGTCCTCACAACAGTGTCCTTTGCCTTACAGAAGCTTTGCAGTTTTATGAGATCCCATTTGTCAATTCTTGATCTTAGAGCATAAGCCATTGTTGTTTTGTTCAGAAAATTTTTTCCAGTGCCCATGTGTTCGAGATTCTTCCCCACTTTTTCTTCTACTCATTTATGTGTATCTAGTTTGATGTGAAGGTCCTTGATCCACTTGGACTTAAGCTTTGTACAGGGTGTTAAGAATGGATTGATCTGCATTCTTCTACATGCTGACCTCCAGTTGAACCAGCACCATTTGCTGAAAATGCTATCTTTTTTCCATTGGATGGTTTTGGCTCCTTTGTCAAAAATCAACTGACCATAGGTGTGTGGGTTCATTTCTGGGTCTTCAGTTCTATTCTACTGGTCTATCTGCCTGTCTCTGTACCAATACCCTTCAGTCATTTTTTAACTCCTCTACTGGGGACCCTGTTCTCAGGTCATGGTTGGCTGCGATACCCACCTCTGTAGTTGTGAGGCTCTTGCAGAGCCTCTCAGGCACTGTTCCCATCCTCACCCATCAGTTACCTGTTTACACCAAAAGTAGTCTTCAGGGTGTGGTTATCTATTTTGTCTATTATTTATCTCTCTTTATTATTACCATTTTAGGGTGGAGAACATGTGAATGATTGAGCCAGTCATTATTCTTTTCTTTTGCCTTCCCTGTCCTCCACCACTACACTACTTCCCTTCCTCCTTCTTCATCAGGTTTTTTTTTTTTTTTTTTTTTTTTTGCAATTGTACCATTGAAGCACAGTAATCCAAGTTTGAAAACTTGAAAACTTCCAAGCTCTCAAATTGTGAGCTGGGCAGGTAATTTTGGTCACACCATGTAAACACTAGGGATCTAACCTTACTTCTGCTAAGGCATTGCCAGTCGGTTTTGAACAATATAATGAGTATGTTATAAAGTCTTCCATTTTGTGTGGATTATAAAGTATTCCATTTTGTGTGGAATTGACTATACCACTTCAAATGCTGTAATTAACATCACTTAAAATAAAACATTGAAACCTCAAAAATGGAATAAAACTAACTTGTTCTGGTTTTTATTTTCTGTCAATGTTTATATTAAGTACCTTAAAAAATTGATTTCACTAGATAGTGAATCCTATAAAATGTAACTATTACATTTGATGCATAAAAGATCTTATGATAGTTGATTGAGAAGCAAATTCATAGTTCATAGAGAGTAGAAAAATGTCCATGCACATATAGAGAGATAAATTCATGTCCAATATGTGCATGTGCCAAAATATACAAGTACTTTGAAGAGAAATTTTATTGAAATTGTAATGAAAAGGTTAAATACTTATTGGAAAAATGTGGGATAAAGATGGTGTAAACCTCAAAAGGTAAAAAAAAAAAACATAAATGAAAATGGATTATAAAATTAAATGCAAATCATTGTATCAATTAAAATTAGAGGAAATCCTTAAGATTTACAACTAAGAAAAGCTTTCTTTTTTGAGCTTGTATAGATATATTCATTTAAATATATTTAAATACATATTTACTTGAATATATCTAAATATTTATTTATTTGAGAATATTAATGTATATTGACTCAATATATAAATAAATTCAGTTTAATAAATATACCTATCTATACATATATATTTGTATGTATATTCATATATTTGTAATAATAATCACTGAAGAAAAGGAGGTTATAATTTCAAACAGGAGTAGCCTAGGGACATGAGAGGAAGGGAAGAAGGGGAATTGGAAATAATCTCAATACAGTATTCATTTAGAATTGCCTAAAAAATTAAAAAAGAAGAATCTTGGGGTTGGGGATTTAGCTCAGTGGTAGAGCGCTTGCCTAGCAAGTGCAAGGCCCTGAGTTCGGTCCAGAGCTCCAAAAAAATAAATAAATAAATAAAAAGAATCTTAATGGTAAGCAAATACTAAGGAAAAAGTATAAATATTTCAATTATTTACTTTCAGCCAGCTCATAATTTAACAAATAAAACATTAAACTTGACAAAGTAGACATTGTTCAACTAAGGTTTAAAAAACAAAAAGAATTAAGGACACAAGGAAAATAAAGTCAATGACATAATAAAAGACATGTTCCCAATTATATTCAAATATAAAGATTGAACATTCAAAAGAGACTAAAAATCCTAACATATCAATAAGTTATATTAAAGGAGTTGAAACTCAAAAGTAAGGAAATATTGTTGAACATAGAAATATTTTAACAGTCAACATTAAACTGCAGTTATTAAGACAAAAGTATACACCACAAAAATCAATAGACTAAGAGTACAAAAGAATTCTCCAATCAAAGCAGGTTAAGGCCTTATTACGAACTGTATGACTAAGAATCAAGACGGGAATAGATTTTCATTGACAACTTATGAATCTTACATATATATATATGAATATTATATATAATATATATAATATAATATTATGAATATATATAATCAAATAACAAATTCCATCAACTGCAGAACCTACATTACAAAGACAAACCTCCATCAATGATGCCTCGTTTCTTGTTTTCTTTCTATTATTCAACCCTTTCTATATAGCTGCATATCAGAAAAATGAAACTCAGTAATTCTTATTTTGCATCCAAAGCCATATCCACATGTCCTCAGGAGGATTTGAATAGACTGCAATTGATAAACAATTGCCAACTTCTTTAGTTCAACAGTCTTCAACAAAGGGCACCATGCTGTTTCCTTTGTGGCTGCTGCTATTAGTTCTTAAAAACCTAATTTAGCATAGATTACAAGGGAAAACAAGAAAATTCCTTTCCCCTACATTTTGTCCCAGGTTCTGAGTGTATTCTTTAACTTCTGATCTGGAGGACATGCTAAGTTTACATGAGAAATTCCTGAGGACGGGGCATATGTTGCCAAAGGCACTGAAATATATCTCTGCTTAGAGAAATTATGTTTAAAATAAAAAACCAGTTTATTCTTCATGTTATTTGCTTCTTTAACTCATAATGATAAAAATATTGTAATAAATGTGCTCAGAGAAAGCTTTTGTCAAAGTAACTTGTTTGATGGAAGGTACATGACAGTTCAATGTGACACAGTCTGTCAGACTGGCTTGTTCTTGTATCACTACATGACTCACTCACATCTCAGATCTTTCTCCTGTTCAAGAAAATTTCCCCTGTGCATATGTGTGATAAAAGTCTTAGAAAGATCAGGAATTCAAGGCCCATACCTAAAAAAAGTGAAAGCAATATACAGCAAACGCGTAGCCAATATCAAACTAAATGGAGAGAAACTTAAAGCAATCTCACTAAAATCAGGGACTAGACAAGGCTTCCCACTCTCTCCCTACCTATTCAATATAGTACTTGAAGTCTTAGCCAGAGCAATTAGACAACAAAAAGAGGTCAAAGCGATCCAAATAGGAAAGGAAGAAGTCAGAATAATACTATTTAATCTTTTTTTTTTTTTACACTCCAGATTTTATCCTCCTCTACTCAAGTGGACCTCCCCACTTACTGGAGCCTCCGGCCTCTTGAGGGTTAGGTCATCTTCTATGACTAAACCCAGACCTGGCAGTGTAAGTTGATGTCAATATGTAAGTGAGAGCTGGCACCAGTTAGGTCAAGGCCATGATTGGACAGTTAAAAAAAAGTAAGGTGGGGACAAAGTTTTTGTAAGGTGATAGAGGAGGAGAAGGAAGGAGAATCAAGATGGAGATTGACAAAGATGACCCAGATCAGGGTGGACTTGAATTGCCAAGGTAGTTGCGATGGATTTCTATTACAAATTTATCTTATCTAGGTGGGCGGTTTACATCCGTATCGTATCATTTGGTTGTGAGTTTACTGCGTGGATGTATTGTGGATTGAGAATTTAATAAATGAATCTGAGTGTTGTGCTGTGGTTTGTTGATTCTTGATTTTAACGGGTTGTTGGGAGTTTATACCATAACTGTTAGGGGGTGGATGTTAGGAATGTAAACAGAGCAGCAGCAGAGAGTTCCAAGAGGATGGACTCCTCTGGGACCGGGGGATGGGTGCTGGAAATGTGAACAGAGTCCACAGTAAGAGAGGCTTGAGAGAGGCGGTCATGGCATGGCAGTGAGGCTCTTGGGTTAGAGAGTACTTTCGAGCAGGCGAGATAAATTAGCGCTAGTTTCAATGGTCCGCTGGAGCCTGAACTGAGTGAGAATGCCCAGGTAGGAGCACAGGAACTGGTTCTGCCAGTTTTTCATTTTTACTGCAACACAGTAGTCCTCTGCTGTATGTGTGTTGGAGGCCTCAAATCAGCTGGTGTGTGCTTCCTAGTTGGTGGTCCAGTGTCTGAGAGATCTCCAGAGTCCAGGTTAATTGAGACTGCTGGTCCTCCCACAGGATGGCCCTCCTCAACTTCTTCCAGCTTTTCCCTTATTCAACCACAGGGGTCAACAGCTTCTGTCCATTGGGTGGGTGTAAATATTGCATCTGATATTTTTAACTGCTTGTTGGGCCTTTCGGAGGGCAGTCATAATAGGTTGCTTTTCCTGTGCATTCCATAGCCTCAGTAATAGTGTCAGGCCTTGGGGCCTCCCCTTGAGCTGGATCCCACTTTGGGACCTCCTTTCTCTCAGGCTCTTTTCCAATTTTGTCCCTGCAGTTCTTTCAGATAGGAGCAATTACGGGTCAGCTTTTGACTGTGAGATGGCAACCCCTTCCCTCCACTTGATGCCTGTCTTTCTACTGGAGGTGGACTCTATAAGTTCCTTCTCCCCACTATAGGGCATTTCATCTAAGGTCACTTTCTTTGAGCCCCAAGAATCTCTCACTTCCCAGGTCTCTGGGGCATTCTCCCATCCCCTACTTCTTGAGGTTGCCTATTACCATTTTTTTTCTGCTGGTTCTCAGGGTTTCTGTCTTTTTTCCCCCACCCAATACCTGATTATGTTCTTCTCCCCCAACCCTCGACCCTTTTCCAACCCAGGCCCCTCCCTCCCCATTCCGTCACTGCCTTCTTCACCCTTCCAAATGGGATTGAGCCATCCTCACTTGTGCCCTTCAGTTTCTTAAACATTTTGAGCTCTGGGGACTGGATCCTGGGTATTTAGTACATTTTTCGCTACAATCTACTTATCAGTGAGTACATGACTTTTGGGGTCTGTGTTACCTCACTCAGAATGATATTTTCTCCTTTCATCCACTTGCTTGCAAAACTCAGGATATCCTCATTGTTAGTAGCTGAGTAGTATACTATTGTGTGAATGAACCACATTTTCTGTATCCATTCTTCTGGGATTGGACACCTGGGTTGTGTACAGCTTTGACTCTCACACACAAGGTCACTATGAACATAGTGGAACATGTGCTTTTGTGGGAAAGTGGGGCATCTTTTGGGCATATGCCCAAGAGTGGTATAGCTAGATCTTCAGGTACATCTATTTCCAATTTTCTGAAGAATCTTCAGATTGACATCCAGAGTGTTTGTACCAGTTTTCATTCCCACCAGTAATGGAGGAGTGTTCCTCTTTCTCCAAATCCTCGCTAACAAGTGGTTTGGCGAGGTTTTGATCTTAGCTATTCTGATTGGTGTACGGTGGAATGTCAGGGTCATTTTGATTTGCATTTTCCTGATGACTAAGAACTTTGAACATTTCTTTAAGTGCTTCTCAGCCCTTCAAGATTCCTTTGTTATGAATTCTCTATTTAGTTCCACATCCCATTTTTGATTAGGTTGTTTGATGCTTTGGTGGTAAGCTTCTTGAGTTCTTTATATATTATGGATATTAGCCCTCTACTGGATGTGGAGTTTAGTGAAGTTTTTCCCCCAATCTGTAAGTTGCCAATTTTTCCTATTGACTATGTCTTTTGCTTTAGAGAAGTTTTTCAATTCCATGAGGTGCCATTTATCCATTCTTGATCTTACAGCATGAGCCATTGGAGTTCTGTTTAAGAAATTTCCCCCTGTGCCAGTGAGTTCAAGGCTTTTTCCCACTTTCTCTTGTATTAGCTTCAGTGTATCTGGTCTTATGCTGAGGTCCTTGACCCAGTTGGACTTGAGAAGAAAAGCTTTCCTAATGAGACTCAGAAAGCATAACCCACAGAAGATGAAGAATAACCATCATGTGATTAAGAAATGGAAAAACTTCCTCTAATCGAATAGGCCCAAGAAGCTTGCTAACCAAAACTAGTCAGAAGAGATACATAACAAAGGAAAAAAATCCACCTTGGTCATTCTGTAATTCTAAACATTTATGCACCAAAGAGAGAAGCACACGTATTCATAAAGAAACAGTATTACAGATAAAATCACACATTGAGCCTTGCATAGTTACAGCTGGTGGACTGAATACCCAACCTTCACCGGGAAACAAGTCATCCATACAAAAACTAAATAGAAGAATGAAATAACATTACAAATTAAAGGGCTCTAGCAGATATTTACAGAAAATTTCACCTATGTGCAAAAGAATATAACTTCTTCCTAGCCTCTCATGGAAGCTTCTCTAAAATTGACCACATATTGAGACACAAAAATGAGTCTCTACAGATATAAGAAAAATGGAACAATACCATGTTACCCTATCTGACTACCATACATTAAAGCTGGGTATAACCAACAGAAATTTAATAAAACTATGGAAACTGAATAACACAATACTGAATGACAAATGAGCCAATACAGAAATCAAGAAGAAAGTTAAAATGTCTTAGAATTGAATGAATATGAAAACATAGCATACCTGTCTTAGGGTTTCTATTGCTGTGACAAAACACCATGACTAAAAAATTAGTTGGAAAAGAAAGGGTTTAGTTGGTTGACAGGTCTAGATCATAGTTCATTATTACAGGAAGTCAGGATAGGAACTCAGAGATTGAACTTGAAGTCAAGAATTGAAGCAGAGGCCTGGGAAGGTACTGCTTACTGACTTGCTTCCCTTGGCTTGCTCAGCCTGCCTTCTTATAAAACCCAGGAACACCAGCCTAGGGATAGCCCTACCCACAATGGGCTGGTTCCTCCTCTACTGAGCATTAATTGAGAAAATGCCCTATAGCTGGATCTCATTGAGTTATTTTTTTCAACTTCTCCATTTTCTTTTATGACTCTAGCTTGTGCCAAACAACACACCAACTGGCCAGTGTACTACCCAAGCCAAAAGGTCACAAGGAAGGCAGTTTAAAGAGGCAAGTTCATAACACAAAATGGATACATTTTTGAAAAATGGAGGCGTATATTAGCAACTCAGTGGCACACCGGACAGCTGTAGAACAGCAACAACACTCAGATAAATCTTTCAAAAGACTAATTCGCAAGACCTAATCAAACTCCGGACTTAAATCAACAAAATAGCAACCAACAAGCAAAACAGTACAACAAATCAATAAAAGAAAGAGTTGGTTCTTAAGGAAAATCAATATGATTGATAAATCCTTAGCCAAATTAACTAAAAAACAAAGAAAAAAGATTCAAGTTAATAAAATTAGAGTTGAAAAGGTAGGATATGGCAACAGACAGCAAAGAAACAGAAACCAATGGGAAATTGTGTTACCGTGCTGAAATACCTAAAAGAAATGTGTGAATTAATTCATATATATGTCTTTCCAAAATTAAATCGAGATCAAATATGCAATTCGAACATAATCACAACTTCTAATAAAATAGAAGCTGTAATAAAATTCTCCCCAACAAACAAGCCCTGGACCAGAGAGATTCACCTCATAATTCCACTAGACCTTCAACCAGTCCTGATACTATACAAATCATTCCACAAAATAAAAACTGAAAGAATGAAAGAATATTTTATAATTCTTTTTAAAAGGCCATAGTGGCCCTATTATCTAAACGACACAAAGACCCAAGAAAATAAAACTATAGACTAATATCTTTATGAATACAGATGAATAATTCCCAATAGAATACTTGCAAACCAAATCTAGGAATACATCAAAAACATCTACCATAAATATACTTTTAGTAAAATAAAATAACCATAAGTTTTGCATAATCAATTAACTATCCATCACAAGAATAGTTTCCATTTGTAGTAGTAATCAGGAACTAACACAGTGACACCAAACTAGAAAATCTACATAGAGTGAGAGATTTTAGACCATTCAGTCCTACATCAAAATCTTTATCAAATCTTTACCCTCATGGATCTAAGTGAAAATATTGTAAGAGCCTGAAAGGAACGATTAGTCCAAGGAAAAGATGTCTTCCAGACACAACTGAACTGACACACACATCTTTATACAAAGGCTATGGCAGCATTCATAGGACCTGCTCTGAACTGAATCAAGCCAATTGTTGAGAAGGGAATGTGGACAGAGGCTCTGCCCCTAACCAAGAAGTTCTCTACAATTGATATCTGCTTGCAAAGAAACAGTAATATTGTCCAGTAGAATAACATTGGTTTTTACTAAGTGCATTTAATAGAAGGTCCATGCTCATTAATATGAATTCAATGCTGTTTTTGTTTGTTTGCTTGTTTTTCTTTGGGGGGAATTCTCCTTGTCATATATTGCTCTCTTTAGGCTTAGTTTAGTCTGCTCTGTTTCTTGGTCACTATACTGTTTATTTGGACTTTTAATGAATTTGTGTGTATTCCTGTGTTTTCTTCATTTTTAATTATTTTTATTTTCTTCTTGTCTGTTTTGTGAAAAGAGGATAAAAGAAAAAAATATGGATTTGCCTTAATGGGTATGTAGGACATATTTGACAGGAGATGGGAAAGAAAATAATACATGAGTTCAATACTTCACTTTACAAAAATAAAGGCTGTTTGGATAAAAGTTTGAGAAGCATCCAAATTCATTGATTTTATGCACTAAACAGATTTAATGACTATCTACAGAATAATCCACCAAAATATCAAAAATACACATTGCAATCAACATTATACTGAAGCTTTAGTAAAAGGAACCAGATTCTGGAACACAAAAGAAATCTTCACAAATTCACAAAAAAATTGAAATCACATAACTGAATTAGTTTCCAGAAGACTATTCTGTTTTCTTTTTTCTTTTTTTCATTTCTTTTTTTTATTAACTTGAGTATTTCTTATATACATTTTCAGTGTTATTCCTTTCGGTTTCAGGCAAACATCCTCCTCCCCCCCTTTCTATGGGTGTTCCCCTCCCCATCCTCCCCCATTGCCGCCCTCCCCCAACAATCACGTTCACTGGGGTTCAGTCTTTGGGACCCAGGGCTTCCCCTTCCACTGGTGCTCTTACTAGGCTATTCATTTGCTACCTATGAGGTCAGAGTCCAGGGTCAGTCCATGTATAGTCTTTAGGTAGTGGCATAGTCCTTGAAGCTCTGGTTGCTTGGCATTGTTGTTCATATGGGGTCTCAAACCCCTTCAGCTCTTCCAGTTCTTTCTCTGTTTCCTTCAACGGGGGTCCTATTCTCAATTCAGTGGTTTGCTGCTGGCATTCGCCTCTGTGTTTGCTGTATTCTGGCTGTGTCTCTTGGGAGAGATCTACATCCGGCTCCTGTCGGCCTGCATTTCTTTGCTTCATCCATCTTGTCTAATTGGATGGCTGTATATGCATGGGCCACATGTGGGGCAGGCTCTGAATGGGTGTTCCTTCTGTGTCTGTTTTAGTCTTTGCCTCTCTATTCCCTGCCAAGGTTATTCTTGTTCCCCTTTTAAAGAAGGAGTGAAGCATTCACATTTTGATCATCTGTCTTGAGTTTCATTTGTTCTAGGCATCTAGGGTAATTCAAGCATTTGGGCTAATAGCCACTTATCAATGAGTGCATACCATGTGTGTTTTTCTGTGATTGGGTTACCTCACTCAGGATGATATTTTCAGTTCGACCATTTGCCTACAAATTTCATAAAAGTCATTGTTTTTGATAGCTGAGTAATATTCCATTGTGTAGATGTACCTATTCTGTTTTCATAGAAGACAATTTCAGAAGATCAGAGCATGCTCCATGCTACCATTGATACAAATCTTAAAAGAGAAATTTCTAGAAAAGTAGAGGAGCTACTTTATTGCACTATTCAAAATGGAGTGTGATGGCAGGTATGTGGACCTCACAATGACAGAGGACGGGGAGCTCTTTAATTCTTGTTGCATTGGCCAAAGCCTGGCTATTCTACTGTATTACAGCTGTGCATGACACAGCTGCTGGAGAGATCAGATTAGCAGCAATTGTAGGGAGTATCAACACAGTATATGTTGCAACTTCAAATATATTAGGGACCTCTAAAGGAGAAGACTCCACACCAGATGAGAGGCTGTATTCAAACCTTGCATGGAGTATACTTGCTCTTTATTTCCAATTTACTTGCTATCTTCAATTGTACTGAATGCCTATCATGAAGAAATATATTTGCAATATTTCTACACATAATGTTCAGGGGATGAGAGAAACAAATTTGTAAAGAACAAAAAGGGAAATCAAACCAATCCAAACAAACAAGAAAGCAAGCAAGCAAAGAAACAAACAAAACAAAACAAAACAAGTAGGATTATTTTTGTCCTGAGCTTTCCAATGTCCCTTGAATACTGTACATGCTCTAAGGCTGTGGCAGGAAAACGCCCTGTGTATGGAGGAACCTATCATGGATGGAGGGAACACTGTTAATGCAGAAGTGACATTTCAGTTAGTAGGTTACTGTGTTTTCCTCTTCCCTCATTTTTCCCCTTCTTTCCTCCTTTTTTCCTCTCTCCTTACTTCCCTCTCCCTAATTTCTGTGCTCTTTTAGGCCATTCCTTTAAGAAACGCCGACCATCAACAGAACGGAGAACAGAAGCAAACCACACTTCTTTTTTTAAAAAAGTGGTTTTTGTTGATGTTGTTGTTGTTAGCCTATTAGTTACATATCTCAGCACAATACTGCTTGTCTGCCACTTCTATGAAGGAAGAAAATAGAGGAATAATTTCCCTGTAAAATACATATAAAAGTTAGAGATTACTGAAACATTTTGTTCTGCAACATGACCATTTTATCAACAAGAGGACACTGTAATGCATTTGTTGGAGGTGAGAGAGAACTAACTTTATCCCTGCCTTTAGTGATATGTGGCTTGGAATGTCACGTAAACATCATCAGCAATGAGACCTTTGCCTATCAGTCATCTTTTCCACTCTTGCCACTGTTGGGAGCATTGTCCTGTACCAGGCATCTTTTCTATCAATTCAGCTGGGCCTCTGCTTTGTAAGACGTACTCTCCTTTCTCTGAATTATTGCTTGCTTAAAATTTTCATAATAAAATTCAATCAAAATGAACAATCTGCAAGGAATAAAATGACAATACATAGAACCTTCTCATCTTGGAGTCACAATAGTGAGGGTGAATGATGACACACTCTGGGTGACCCAGGGCACTCTGCTTTGTTATGGAGCTCACAAAGGAATCTCATAGAAGCCACAAAGCTTGGAGGCAGCAAACACTGTCAGCTGTGGCTGTCAGTATTGTGGATACTCTAGAAATTTAACACTGGTATGACTGGAGACTTTACCTATTGTCTGAGCTTAGAGAAAAGAAAATAAAAGAATTACCTTTCCCTTCATGACAGCTGTCCAAAGTCGTTGATTTTTTGTTTCCTTATCTACTCGTGGTGTGGGGTTCAGGAATATATGTTTTAACAGAAATGAAAGGCTTTCACCCGAGCATTGTAATATTTTATCAAGCCAACCTTTGTGTATGCCATCTACCTGGGAGGAGGCAGTGATTCTGAAGAAGTTGATGCAAGAGACATAGACAGAATGCTCAACTTTGTCCACAGGATTTTGTTATTCTGAAAACTGGAGAAAGTGTTGCATGCTTAGAGGACTAATACCAAGAACAGATACTACATGATCACTGCCTGAGTAAATGGTTCATCAAAAAACTTTGAAAATAACAGTGCTCACATTGGGATATTTCAATTCCAGTCTTACATGACAGAAATGAAGATGTCAGTCTAAGGTAAGAACTTCGAGTCTCTACACCTCCTGGCCTCCTTGAGCACCTACCCCTCGCAATGTCCCCATCCTAAGAGTCCTACCTAATTATTCCAACGGGACAACTTGAGAATTTTCTAATACTTTTTCTAAAAGTTTACTTTACTTCATTTCTTTATGTCTTTCATTTCATTGTCCAACCTGATGTTTATCATCTTGTTACTCAGTTTCCCGTAAATTTCACTGAATTTATTCAGAATAAATTCTATCGTCTTTAAGGTATGTTTGTAGATTCTTTAAATATTTGGTCCGCACAACCCTCCAATACTATCTATGGGTAAACCTGCACACACCTCAACACTTGATAATTAGCTTGATCTTCAGCCCTACCAAACTCTTCTCATCTTTGTTTAAGGAAATTGTATTTTCTATAAAACTCTTCAGTAAATAATTGCCCATCTTCATTTCAACTTTCTGTCCTACTTCCAAGTCCAGCAGACAGCACTACTGCCTTTCTAAATCTTTAGGATTCTGAATTATGGAGCCTTTGTTATGCTCCAAAGCTCCTGCCTTGAGGATACAGTTGCAAACATTTTTTAACAACGACCATCAGCAAATTTGTGTTAATATAATAAGAAAATATCATGACTCATTAAGACATTTTGTCCTTCTGGTAACAATGATAAATGTGTGGCCTACTGTTAGAAGGACAGTGATTTTATCTTTGGAATTCATCAGCAGGTGGTCTGCTCTCTACACTGGCTACATCCGTAACCATCTGATACTGAAGAATCTCATTTCTTGTGACTGCCTAAGCCTGAGAAACATGGAGAGAGAGGGATCAGCTTGGGGAGGCCTTGGACTCCACATGCCAAATCATATCTTAAGTGCTACAGTGAGCAACTGAGCTCAGCAGGGAGATTCTACTCCCAACTGAAAGCTTGAGAGCAAAGAAATCCCTCATACTTGTGCATGTGATGCAGACCAGTGAAGCCTCCACAGAGGTATTTATTTTCCCCTTGGAAGCCACTGTGGTTAGATTGAATAATGCAGGAGCGCCTCAGTACTTTCCACACTGAACAGCAAAAGTGCTGTTCCTTGTATTCTGTCACTGAATTTAAAAAAAAAGGAGAGAGAAAAAGAAATAAAGAAAAAAAGGAAAAAGGTAGGGGGAAAAACATGGCTGGAAGCATTAGACACTTTCTCCTATGCTTGCAAGAATTTTAGACGTTTTCATGAGTCACATAATTTTATTGTGGTGTTAATGTATTCAATTGGCCAACATGTATCCCAGACATACTATGCATATGCTAGACATTGAGGATGAGAAAAAGCACAAAATTTAATTATAAGTTATTATTACTATAAATAATTTATGTCTTTCACAGAAAACTGGAATAAAAGCACTGAAATCTATGCACTGGAATTAAGACTTTAGTTCATATTTTGATTTCAAATAGCAGGAATGTCTTGGGAAAAGAGTTGATTTTCATGAGATTTATCTTTAAAGGAACATAAGTTTTCTAGTAAATATTCCTATATTTACATGTCATATATATATGTATATATCTATCTATACATGTATCTATATGCCTACATATAGTCATATCTATAATATATATATTTATACATTTATAGATAAATATTGAGAGAGAGAAGAATATTCTGTGAAGTGTTCATTAGTAAAATCCAGTCATTAAAAGAAGTGTGAGTCTAGGAAAGCAGATACCCAAGCTAGAAATCCTAACAGAAGTCATTCAACATTGATAGTATATAGGGAAAATTTTAAAGAAACAGCTACTTATTGCTATGCTCAAAGTAGTACTCATTATAAGGTGTTGTGAACAACAAGGGCCTCACTTGGAAGAATACACTCTGAGGCACAAGAGAGAGTTACACAGAAGTTTTATTAGTCAAAATGAATTGTTCTATGGATATGTAATGATCAATCAGGCATCACCCAAGTTTTAAGGACATCAAAAATTAGGAAGTCAAATATTCTTGTGTCATGGCCGTACCATTTATCCATAATCAGCCATATTTTCTGTCAAGACAGAGACAAAAACCTAAACAAGGTAATTTCCAAGAAATAATCTAGACCCATAACTGAAGCATGAGTCATAATGAAGTATTTCTTTCTCTGGCTAGATTATCTCCTTGATTGTACTTGCTCTAGAGTTTCTGTCTTCAGAGTTCTCATTTCTTCCACTCCTTTAATGCCTATTTTCATTCATTGTCCAAAAACTTCCCATCCAGTATATTCTTAATATACATAAGAAGAATATATCCTCCAGTCTGATTTATGTTCTCTTTAATGTAACCTTATAATATACCAAGGCCATTTTTGTGGTTTTGAATATTTGTTTATTTAGTTTTGTTTTGTTGTTGTCATTCTATGTTCTATATTTCTCCCCTGCTTCTTTCTCCCTTGGTATTATTACAAAAATTACTACAGGTTCTAAATTACAAAGTTATGTGCTTTCTAAACAAGAAAATGGATCAGTGGATGGATGGATGGGTAGCTGGGTGGATAGGGATTTAACTGATTTAGAGATGGGTGGGCTGACATATATGTCAATAGGTGGATGGATGAGAAGAAAGATATATTGGTACAGAGACAGATAGATACATGACTGAATAGATGGTTAAGTAGGCGTATGGGCAAATTGATAAACAGATGTGACAAATATGTATGACTGCACAGGTGGGTGGATGAGTAGATGCACAGACAGACAGATGGATAGATGGATAAAATGGTAAGTAGACAGTATGTTAGTAGATACAGAGAAATGTGTGATTAGATTGTTGAACTGCCACAGACCAAGGTAACTAAAGAGAACTAGAAAGTGCTAGAAATAAGCAAACCATCAGTAAATTTACATTCAGATTGTCTAATAATCATCATGAGCAGCATAACCATAATTGATAAGATGTAAGGATATGTCACTCTACTTGAAATGATCAGTGTTTATCCTAAGGTACAAATAAATATTATGAATGGGTTTCTAAGGTTATAGAATTGGTGAATAACAGAGATGAATTCAAATCCAATTCATCTAAAGATATCTATTTTCCTTAAGATTTAATTACTCTGGGCAAGGGGAACAGCATATATATATAGTACTAAAATTAAATCTGAGGGCCTCTCCTCCTGCCAAAGCTTGATGCCCCAGTTTATAGGAATGTCAGGGAAGGAGGGAGGAAGTAGATGAGTGTGTGAGGAAGCATCCTCATAGAAACAGGGAGAGGAGGTAGAGGGTTTCTCGGGGAGGGGAAACTGGGAAAGGGGGTAACATTTAAAATGTAAATACAATTATTCTATAAATGAAAAAAATTAAAAAATGCTCATGAAAAGTCAAAGAATCTAGTACAGCAATGCCAACCAACCAGAGCTTCCAGGGACTAAGCCTACCTAAAGACTATACATGGACTGACCCTGGACTCTGACCTCATAGGTAGCAATGAATATCCTAGTAAGAGCACCAGTGGAAGGGGAAGCCCTGGGTCCTGCTAAGACTGAACCCCTAGTGAACTAGACTCTTGGGGAGAGGGCAGCAATGGGGGGGGGTTGGGAGGAACACCCATAAGGAAGGGGGGGGGGATGTTTGCCGGAAACCAGGGAAAGGGAATAACACTCGAAATGTATATAAGAAATACTCAAGTTAATAAAAAAATAAAATAAAATAAAAATAAACCCTGAAGCACTACATCATTTGGAATTGAAGCCTTCAAGAAAGAGTCATTAGTGAAATACTATTTTAAATCTTATGAAACATGCATAATATTTAAAATAAATGTAATATAAAAGAAATGGTACCTCTCTGGTAGAACACTATCAAAAATAGAGACAGTTTATGAGTACCAAGGTAGAGTCCATTGTCTGAGAGTAAAGTGCAATGGCTCAAGATTAAGAAATGTCAGAGAGAAATCACTCAAATTTTATGCTAAACTATAAGAACAGATTAATATAGTTACAATATCGATGCCATATACTTACAATATATTGTATATATGAAGTTTAACAGCATGGACAAAGTTTATGTGCAAAAATAGAAAATAAATTTATAAGAATACAGATATGTATTTCACGGTCCTTTTTTTCATTACTGTCATTATAGATTATTGTCTTTTGGGAGTGTGTCTATAACAAATTTGGCTTATAAACATAGAATATCAAGCAGATATGTAAAAAGGGGATAAGAACTTAATCTAGAATATTTCCTTTGTTAAATGTATCACCTATTCTCCTGCTTTGTATAAATTAATTTCAAAACAGAACTGAAAGGCTATTCAGTTCTATTCAGAAATAATAAGATAAATATAAATAAAACACAAGGGATTCCTGCTACATGAGATCAAAGATTGTACAGAGTATATACTGTGTCCAATGGGAAGTGTAGCAGAAGACCACAGGGCCACATTCAGGTGTCAGGAGACACCTTTACAGGAATCACCGAACTAATCTGGTTCTCTCTTGGTATGATAAACACCAACCAACGCCAACATTAACAGAAGAAACAGTTTATTTGGATTGCAAGTTATAGTCCATCATCAAAGAAGATGAAGGCAGAAACTCAAGAGGAGAAGCTAGAGGCAGAATGTGAAGCAGAGACCATAGTGATAAGCTACTTACGTCAAGCTTTCTTACTTTTCTCATATTGTCAGGACCACTCTCCAGGGTCAACACTATTCACAATGTGCTGGTCCATAGCTCACTATTTGTTAATGAGAACTGTGCCACCTAGGCAGAACCATGGGCCGATATCCTCAAGTAGGGCTCTCTCTTTGCAAGTAACTAAATTATGTGTCAAGTTTCTGAAATATAAGCACTGCACTCAAAAGATGGTGAAGTGACTCAAGGGAGTATGGAAGACCAGCCCAGACTGCAGGCAGAGAGGAGAGAACATGTGATCAAGGAATTATAGAACAAAGCTATCTATTTAGGGAAAGAGAGAGAAACTAGGAGTGTGGTTAGGGATGAGCAATGGAGGTGGAATCTCAGAAACTTACAAAGATATACTTTGATACTTGAAGTATCACAGTGAAACCTATAATTACTTTATATATTTATTTGCTTATTTTATTTGTATGTTTGAGGGCCTGAGTGAGTGAGTTTGTGTGTACTATGACAATGCATTTGAAGTTTCTTATGAAAACCAGAGGAGCTGCAGTCTCTGGAAATGGAGGGCCTCTTGGAAACTGTCTCATTCGGTGCTGGTAACCAAACCAGAGTCCTCTATAACAACAGAGCATGCTCTTCACTTCAGAGAAATCTGTTCACCCTCATAGTGCGCATGTAAAATTAAGGAAAGAGTCACATAAATAGATACCATAAGACACTGAGCACCAACATTAATATTTTGGTGAAGCAATTATTAAAATCGAGAAGAGTTGTATAACCCTTATTATTTCACTAATTAGCAATATTGAAATAAGTCTTCTTGTAAAGGTATTCTAATTAACATCCACGTGCATACTATTGGCTCTGTGCACTGAGATGGCCTATTGACAGTTATACTGTAAAAGGATCAAGAGTACCTAATGTCAATACTTTGACTTCCAACTTATCCCTGACAGAAGAAAGAAACTTTTCTGTTAATGACTGATTCTGAACAACATCAAACATCTACTGTCAAAAGGTAAATATTTGCTCAAACAGTGATGGAGATGGGGAAAAAAGATGCCAATAAAAATGAGTGTTCATGCAGAAATCAGATATCATTTGAGCGTCAGCATAAAGGACAATAAGAGGTTTCAACAGTTTTATACTAAAAGGGTAACTATAATTTCTTATTGATATAAATACAATCTGAAATCATTATAAGGCTTGCTTGCAGTAAGACATTAATAGTTTGAAATATAGGATTGAAGGAGCTGAAGGGGTTTGCAACCCCATAAGAATAATAATAATACCAACCGATCAGAGATCCCAGGAATTAAACCACCACCCAAAGAGTACACATGGACAGACTCATGGCTCCAGCTACATGTGTAGCCAAGGATGGCCTTCTTGGGCACCAATGGGAGCAGAAGCCCTTGGTCCTGCCAAGGATGGATGCCCCAATGTAGAGGAATGTCAGAGCAGGGAGGTGGGAAGGGGTTGGTAGTTGGGTGGGGGAACACCCTTATAGAAGAAGGAGGAAGGGTGATGGGACATGGGGTTTATGGATGGGAAATCAGGAAAAGGGATAGCAGTTGAAATGGAAATAAAAAATATCCAATTAAAAAAGTAGTTTGAAATAATTTACCCTCAAAATACTTACTAATTTACAAGGGGAAATGATCTCTGAGAGGGGATAATTTAGGCAATGATTGAATAATGTGGTTCTTTATGGTACACAGTGAAGCCACATAGTCTGTTAATGGAAGTAGAATTTCCATCATACTATTTCCAATGAGACATAGCCTGAATCTAACTCCAAAAATGCTGAGATACACTTTAGTGGGCAAACTATGAAAAAAATGAACAAAGAAAAGAAAAAGAAGTAAGAGAGGAAAGGTAAGAAAGGGAGAAAGTCTGGGAAGATACCTCAGGTGTAAAAGAGGTTGCCATACAATTGAGAGAACAAGTATCCAAGATATGAGATACCCAGAACATGCATAAATGCCAGGTGGCTATGGCACTTACCCTGTAATTCCAGACTCCACAGAGACAGGATATCCCCAAAGAGGCTACTAAGAATGTCCCTGTACTTGATCTCTGTGTTTGGCTCAGTATCATTGTGCTTCAATGACTAAGATAAAGAAATGATGAAGGACGATTCTAGATATAAATCTCTGGCATCTCCTGCATAACCAAATGCACACATGTACACAGACATACAGAAACATACATTGCACATTGATTTCCGTACACATACATGAGAAATGGGAAAAAAAGAAAACAGAAAATGAGAGAGTCTCAGAATATCCAATGTGCTGTGTTCACAAATGTGAAAATGAGGAGGAGCCACAGTAACAGAAGTAGTTAAAAATGTTGTGCAGTTTGTGCGTATGGTCTGTGTTTTTCCACTGACACAGACATCTTTAGTACAACTGGTGAAATTGAAGGCAGCATGAGTACAAAGTTCACACATTCCACTGCTGCTGACTCTTTCCGTCTACCGACTTGTGTGTGTGTGTGTGTGTGTGTGTGTGTGTGTGTGTGTATGTGTGTGTGTGTAAACCAGCACTAATATTCTCTTTCCTTCCCTCCCTCCCTCCCTCCCATCCTCCCTCCCTCCCTTTCTCTCTCTCTCTTCTCTCTCTCTCTCTCTCTCTCTCCCTCCATCCCTTCCTCCCTCCCCCTCTCTCGTTCTCTCTCTCTCCCATACCATCACAGCAACTCCTTTCAGAGTGATTCCTATAAGTAGTTGTTTGTTCTATATTAACAAAACTTTGATGAATTTAAATTAATTTATAATTTTAAATAGATTTTAAAGAATAAAATGTGTTAAATGAATCTTTGAGTTTTGCATCCAAGATGAACCTAGACCCTTTACAGATATGATTCTTCAGAAAATAGATTCTTTTCTTTCTTCACAAAATCCATACTGACCACAGTTTTCCCGCTGTCCATGTCTGCCAGCTCCCCATCACTTCCCTTTCCCCCAGATCTATTTCCCCTCCTTTCTCCCTCAGAAAAGAGCAGGCTGGCTGAGGTCCACACTTGCAAGAATTTCTGTGTGTTTTGGTTCTTCACGTAGCATTTGATATCTCTGTTAGGATCTTGAAATAGATTACATCTCATTGCTCCTTTATGCTGTAATAGTGAATTCAAAACTTAATAAATCCAGACAGAAATGAAAATCATTAAGCATTTTAAAAGGTCATTTTAGGCTCAATCAATCACTTGCTGGGCTTACGTCCAGCAACTGTGTGTTCAATTATAAATTAGCAGAACAAAGTGCAGGCTATATATGAAACCCTAGGAAGACAGTGCTAGCTGACTGTACTTGATCAACAAATGATCTGATAAAAGCATTTGCAATTCTGTCTGCTGATTGGGATCCTTTAATAATGTATTTTCATTTCACTTTCTCTCAACTTTCCTATAATTTTGCCTATACATATAAAGTGCATGAAGCAATTTCTTGACTAAAGGAACTGAACACATGCAGGAGAAGGTGTCTTTAGCCCTTGGTTATATATAAATAAGTGATGTTTATTCTAAAACACTACTCCCATATTCTCTTATATGAATTTCTGTATGTAAGTACTTGTACTTAGAAGGAAAAAAATAGAAATTGTCTTTCCATCTGAGTCTTACAATTCATTTTTCTGTTCCATGTCTCAAAATATAATTGGCAAGTCTCTCAATTAATGATAGATCGTCTGTGTCTCAAAACATGCAAGGGAAAAATAGAAGAAAGTAGATGACAAGAAGTAATAAGTCTGTCTGTATTCTCAAGTATAGCAATAATTTAATGATTCTTAGAAATTCATCAATATAAAATAAACCTGGATCCTGATAATCAAATTTCCAAAGGCCAGATTTTAACTGATCTGCATCAATCGCCCACAATACCTGATCTCCAGGAGCTGCTCTTCAATCTCATGTTATGAATTGACAAAACAAAAACATGCAGTGATTAGAGACAGTCTTCTAAAGGTTCATTGACTCTTAGCAACAGAACCGTGGGCAGTATGAATGTCCTGATGCATAAACCAAGCTGGTCTTAAACATATGGTCCTCTTTCCTCAGCCTCCGCAATATGTGCGTGAGTGAGAGTTTTAAGTGCCCATTCACAGATCACAGAAAACAGGTAAGTCTCACATTCAGAGACTAACTAACTCTTGCTTGCTGTTTCAAAGGCTGAACTAGTAATCAAAAGTGGAGGGGTGTTGAAACGTGTCTTTGTTCATTCCTAAAGATGACTCCCCAGCCATGTTTGATAATCCACGTTCTTCTACTAATGGAAATTCCATCTGGGAACTCTTCAGAGCTTCAGAACTTACTCATTTACAATCAAATGTAACTTGTGATATTGAAGCATGACTTGTGAAACCCTGACCCAATATATTTATCCTTTCACTGGTCAATGACTTTGTCATGAGTCCAGAGAGCTGCAATAAACAAGCCCTTTTCTTGGACCAGAAATTAGGAACATCTTTAAGAGTCCAAGGAATATCATCTGCATGAATAGAGAACTAGAAAAAGAAAACAAGAAGCTTATGAGACTGTGGGAATGTTTTTACTCTAAGGAATTAAATGCCCCTTTGTCCTATAAGAGAGAGAATACCTTGGGAAGAGGCATGTGTAAGAAGTGAGTTATCCAAGTCAGTCCGTAATGACAAGCACTAATATCTGGCCGTGAAGGTGGGAAGGCAAGGAACAAGAACATCCTGGACTACAAAGATAAGTTATCCTAGCCACTGGTGTCTAGGATATCCGTGACTTTCCTGTGTGGCCACCATGAAAGATAAGAATCTAGTGCTTTCTATGGTTTGTTGTGAGGCTGCCCCTTGATAGTGGCTTTGTAAGATGGGCAACAATGAGGTAATCTAGAAGTCAGCTTTTGCAAGTGTCACCTGAATGCAATTCACAGGTTGGATTCATGTTAATAGACCAGTGTGTGTGTGTGTGTGTGTGTGTGTGTGTGTGTGTGTGTGTGTGTGTGTGTGTGTGTGTGTGTGAGAGAGAGAGAGAGAGAGAGAATCACAGAGACAGAGAGACAAAGACAGAGAGTTGCAGCAGTACGTCCAACCAGCGTAGCAGTAATCATCGCTGTACCTGCTACCTTAAAGCAAGTCCCTTTGTGCTATGAATAAATATTAGCCCCAGCAAGGAAAAGTACACATATAGGACATTAGCATGTGCTGGTAAATAAAAATTCTACTATTTCAATAGATCAAGATCACCAGATGAGTAAATGCAGCTTAATTTTTGAATCGATAACTTTTGTGATAGGGGTAGTTGGTTGGGTGAAAACTAAAATATATTATGAAGCCTTTAATATTACATAGTGCTCTGATTGTCTATGGATTCTGACTGTCTATGATATTGTATGGATTTCTACAGCTCTATGACATGGAGAGCAGGTCATACTTAAGCAGGTTTAATGCTCTTCAAGCTATATTCCTCCTGACCATTCAGTTAATAATTAGCTTAAAACTAGCTTTCTCTAGCTACCAATGTTCTAGAAAAGGAGCAGTCTGACTGTATTGAGAAGTCCTTTATTCTCTTGATACCAGAATGCTGTTTCATACCTCTCTACTCAAGGCCATCTTCCCTTCACTGTACTTTGTCTAGAAGTTAGTACCTATTGGAAAAAATCTAGCATAGGACCACCAGAGAGAAGTCTCATGAGAGAGTTACACACACTAGGGATAATAAGTTGAGAACTTTGAGGTTCATACCATCAGCAGTCTGGAAGACTGGCTACTGGGATAACTGCTGGGGGTTTAAATTCTAGTTATCTTAGGGATGTACGGGCTGCTTGCAGAATTGACTTATTCTGTGCTGCTGAGCATCCCCACCACTCTGACAGGCCCTGGTGACAATTCAAAACTGAGGCTCAGTGGCATCGAGGTACATAAATCCAAAGAAGTTTAAATTGTCAAACGGATTATGATTCATCATCTTTGCTCTTCGGGACCTCAAATCTCTATAGCATATGCAAAGTCAGTATATCTGTTTTCCGTGGTGACTAAAATGACTTAGAGGTTAAAACACAAATTGTCAGGGAATAGAAGTGGTATGTGCAGGGAATGAGTAAAAGAAATCGCAAGACGAAGTTGAAGCCAGGGGAATTAATTTCACAGGAAGGTTGTTATTGCCCCCTTTAGCAGCTAAAATTCACATACAGGCACATCTTAAGTAATGTGTCGAGCTGTCCGAAAGATAATTTGAATCCTGTCAAGGCAAACAAGAATATGCTCACAAATTCAAGAGCAATATATGAGCAATTTACACAACATCAATTTCTTTGGTTGTTTTGGATGGAGCCATCACCATCAATTAAGTTAGTGACTCTTTGATTCAAATTACTTTTTGACATGTAGTCAAGTAAATGGCTCACACAAGCATTATTTTCTGCAGAGTTCCCTTGGCAGCCATGTAGTAAATGTAAACAGGTGGGAAGGCAGAACAGCAATGCCTCAGACTCAGCCTCCTCCCCTCGCAGCAGGGAGAATAATAACATGAAGAAATGTGAAGGCCTTATTAGATGGCTTGGAACAAGGCCTCTGAAACGAGGGATTTGCATATTTATGACATATTTCTCCTAATTCAATATTTCTCCACTTGAGGATGCCTCTTAACCCCATATCAGGCTCTATTATAATTAGGCCTCAGAGGTGAAGCAAGGCTAAGGCGGACTCTCAGACCACAGAAGGATGGCGTGCCCTAATGTGAACTTGAACTTGGTAGTAATGGTGTTGAAGAATAGCGTCCTTAATGACCATGACACTAAAATAAGCCTTATGAGGGCAACTGGATTTTTAGATGAAGGGGTGAAATGAGCATTCCTTCAAAGAATAAATGTAGTGACTGATCAACTTAAAAAGTACAATCTGTAGGGGATGGTGACCCAGCTTGCTCCCATTGCCATGGTTAGCACCAGGCAGGGCTATTCAATTATATGCAGTGCTGTTCAGGATGTGACTGTTTGAGATTTCTAAAAACAACTGAACAAATCCGTTATCATGTTATTTAACAGTAAATACTAATGTGCTTCTATTTTATGTCCCATAACTAAGGGATCAAAATACTATGAACACAGAGTCTAGAATATGTAATACATTGCAGAAGAGGTGTTTATAAGAAAACAAAGTTCTACTAATAAAGTACAAGAATGAATGAAAGAAAAAGAAGTCAGTGGTTTTATTTTTGTTTGTCTTTATGTCATCATGTTTTGTTTGCTTTGGGGTTTTTGTTTTTGTTGTTGTTCTGCTTTTTAATTTAGGGGTATGGCGTCATGGTAGGTCAACCATGCCAATGAATGGACCCATGATCATGAACATATGAAAAGCAAACCTTTGACCCAGTGAGTTATATTCTTTTTTTTTTTATTATTATTATTAACTTGAGTATTTCTTATATACATTTCGATTGTTATTCCCTTTCCCGGTTTCTGGGCAAACATCCCCCTCCCCCCTCCCCTTCCTTATGGGTGTTCCCCTCCCAACCCTCCCCCCATTGCTGCCCTCTCCCCAACAGTCTAGTTCACTAGGGGTTCAGTCTTAGCAGGACCCAGGGCTTCCCCTTCCACTGGTGCTCTTACTAGGATATTCATTACAACCTACGAGGTCAGAGTCCAGGGTCAGTCCATGTATAGTCTTTGGGTAGTGGCTTAGTCCCTGGAAGCTCTGGTTGGTTGGCATTGCTGTACATATGGGGTCTTGAGCTCCTTCAAGCTCTTCCAGTTCTTTCTCTGATTCCTTCAACAGGGGTCCCGTTCTCAGTTCAGTGGTTTCCTGCTGGCATACGCCTCTGTATTTGCTGTATTCTGGCTGTGTCTCTCAGGAGCGATCTGCATTCACATTTTGATCATCCGTCTTGAGTTTCATATATTCTTTTTTAAAAAATTATACAAAGTTGGAAAGCAGAAAGCATGGGAATAGGGAAATTAATCTGGAATTAGAAGAAGTAATGGGGGAGGAAAATATACTAAAATACATTGTATGCATGTGTGAAATTATCAGAAAAATTAATAAAAGTATACTTTCAGAAAGGAATGAAGGTAGCATTTGTTCCCCTCCCTGATAAAAGTTACTTTAAGGGAAGCACCACTTTGGACCCTGGCTTTCATCAATAGTGAATGACTTTGAGAGCCATTGAGTTCGTTGACATTCTTTTCACCTTTCTAGTAGATGGAGTGGTAATAAGAAAACCTGTGACAACTCCGGAGTTTCTGGAAAGATAACATGTTAGAATACCAACAGAGCAGATCGTCCAGCTGGGACTGTTGGACACAGTCAAATGATGTTTCTGCTTTAACTTTGTGGTCTACAGACTGCCTCTTCAGTAAGAGCACTTCCGGAAGGGTGCAGCATGTATTCCCTAGATGCTTGCACCACAGCCTGATTTGGTATTTCTTATTTATGTACAAGATGAAATGTTTCATGCTAAGAAATACAATTCCAATACCTCTATGTTTACTGGTTTATAAAATTCAGGAGCATAAAATCCCAAGTTTCCTTGGTTTTTGCCAAGCATACATTACAGATGGAATGCTGAACAGTAAGCCTGTTATACAAAACTTAAATTTGCCTGCAAATTTATGGAGAGTTTCAGTTCAAAGGAACATGGCAGTATTCTCTTCAAAGAAAATTATAACCGGAACTCAAAGCGCGAGTAGGAAGCTGAAGGAAACAGCATTTCCAGTGGAAATTGGAGCAGTACAGAATCCATTTTCAGCTCTGCCTGAACACTCATTATGTTGTCTCATTTTTCTTCATATACTAAAATAAATTTAATTCATTAACTCATTAAATAAACATTTATCCAATGCCCCCTAGGTCCAATGATGTGAAGGTCATAACTACAAAGCATATTTGCTAATCTATAACAGTATAATAGTTAGGGATCTTTGGTTGCAAGCAATCAAAGAAAACTTCTTCTTTTTTCTTCTTTTTTCTTTTCTTTTTTTTTATTAACTTGATTATTTCTTATTTACATTTCAAGTGTTATTCCCCTTCCCGGTTTCTGGGCCAACATCCCCCTAACCCCTCCCCATCCTCCCCCCATTACCACCCCCCCCCAACAATCACATTCCCTGGGGGCCCAGTCTTGGCCGGACCAAGGGCTTCCCATTCCCCTGCGGCTCTTACTAGGATATTCATTGCTACCCTATGAGGTCAGAGTCCAGGGTCAGTCCATATAGTCTTTTAGGTAGTGGCTTAGTCCTGGAAGCTCTGGTTGCTTGGCATTGTTGTACATATGGGGTCTCAGGCCCTTCAAGCTCTTCCAGTTCTTTCTCTGATTCCTTCAACGGGGGTCCTGTTCTTAGTTCAGTGCTTGCTGGCATTCGCCTCAAAAAGAAAACTTTTAAAGCTCCGTTACGTTACAAAAAAAAAAAAAAAAAAACAAACAAAAAAAACAAAAACAAACAAACAAAAAAACCTACTGGCTATATTAGGAAAACAGTGACGTGTGAAAATGATGTGAGGGAATTTTACAGTTGAACAGCGTATCTTGTGGAAGGAGCCAGCAGGAAGACAGTCAGCTTCCTTAGCAGGAATGTGGCACTAGGATGAAGAGACAACCAGAATAGTCACACAGAAATAGAATGGAGAGTCTCCATTGTGCAGAATAGTATTGTAATAGGGAGGTACTCAGACCCCTTGTCTCAAATCTGCTGACTAATTACACAAGTGGTTTGCACAGCGCAAATAAGATAGGCATTCTGAAAGTGAAATTCAACACAGGGAAGGTAAAAGAAAGTAGAATCGACTAGTGGAGTTCACAGGGAAGAATTCTTACAGAAACTGTTAACGGAGGAGGAATATTTAACACTGGCATTGAAAATCTGTGCTCACTGTGTCATGCTTACTGTATTCCAAGCTTTGTTAGATGGGGAGGTGATTTTTCTCAAGTCAAGAATAAGTTAGACCTAACAAAGGACTATGCTTGAATCTTGGGTTTTTTCTTTCGAATTCTTTCCTTTGTGTGGAATCAGTGAGGAAATGACATACACTGAAATTTTGCATATACTGAATGGAATTGGGATCCATATTGAGAAACTATTGAACTTTGTTTTCTTTTATCTCTGTAAACACAAGAATAAATATCAAATACCTTCAAGGGATGTTAAAATACAAAATATAGAAGTTCTAGCAATTTTATCTTAAGATATGTGAAATACACTAGAAACCATGCCCTTTAAAGTCAGTGAAGTCAAAAGAAAAAGAAATAAAGAAGAAATGAGAAATAAGAAGAGTCCCTGGTCCCTTGGTCCCTAGGTCCCTGGGCCCCTGGAATGAGTTCTGAGACTGAGATCATCAAAGATGAGCTGAAGACTTCAGTCGAAGTGTGTTAAGATGCCATCATTAAAGAATCCAGTGACCACTTGCTGAGAACAAAGTCTTTGACACAACAGTAAAGAGTGATACAGTCTCAGTCATCTAGATACACTGAGTCCAATAATAAAGTGTGTTTTGAGATCCCCTGTGAATTCTATGTAGTCCACAAAGGATATGTGGTTATGAGTAATATCTGGAAGCAATTACTTAGCAAACATTAGTTCCTTTTCCATTTTAAGCCTCTATTTATGAGGAGTAACAAGTTGTTCCTCTTAGAATCAGATATTAGCTTTGTGAGAGCTTTACAAACAAGTTTCTTTGGTCATGGTATTGGTCCAAGGACAAAGATTCCATTTGACAATACAATTCTGGCTAAAAGAGTCCCAAATTAATACAGGGTATCACATGGCAAAATATAATCATATACATGAATATACAAGTGTTGTGTGCTAATTCTTCTTCATGATTTTATGTCTGTGCTGAAAATTTTGATATCAACTTGATACAAGCTACAGGCAATGAAAGGTATGGTACCTCAATTGAAAAAAATGTCCCTATATGATCTTACTGTAAGGGATTTGTTAATTAATGGAAAGGACCCAGTCCACCATGTATGTTGCCAGCCCTGGACTGATGGTACTGGATTCCATAAGAGAACAGTTGAGTATGACATGTGAAGAAAGCAAATAAGCAAGCTCCCTACATGGCATATTCAACAGCTTCCGCCTCCAGGTCTATATCCCATTTGCACTCCTGTTCCTTCCTTCCATAACAAAAAGTACTCTGAAAGTATAAGCCAAATAAACCCTTTACTTTCCAAGTTGATTTAGTCACAGTTTGTCACAGCAATAAAACCATGAATGTTCCATCATAAGACCTTCTTCCTTGACAGCCTTATTTATTACTAATTGTTTTAATTAATTTTCTATTTCTGTGATAAGCCACCATGACTAAAGCAAGTTATAAGAAAGTGTAATTGGAGCTTTCAGTCTTAGAAATTTACAGACCATGGTCAGTAGAGTTTGAAGTATGAGACAGGAGCAATAGCTAAAAGCTTCCATTTTTAAGACTCAACCACTGACATAGAGAAGGCTAATCGGCAACAACATTGGCTTTTGAAACCTCAAAACCTGCCTTCTTCAACAGTGCCACACCTCTTAGTACTTCCCAAACAATTTCATCAGTTCAGGAACAGGTATTAAAATGTATGAGCCTACGGAAGCTATCATTATTTAAACCAAGCATTAATCACCCCATAAACATTTGCCACTTAACACAATGAACTGATACCCCCTCTCTTTCTGATACACACACACACACACACACACACACACACACAAACACACACATGCATACACCCCTCATACATATTTTACAGTTTTTTAGCTCTAATGTCCTATGTGGCCAAAGATGTCTTAAACTTCTGATCTTTGCCCACCTTCAAGTGCCATCATTATTCATGTAGCCAGTCCAGTTTATGTGCGACTGCAGATTGAACCAAGCATCTTGCATGATGCTTTAGAACTTTATCAACTGCATGACATTCTTAGCCCCCTTGTGACCTCCAAATTTCATCAATACTAGTATGGAATGCTACCACATAGGCCCATAGGGATACATACAATTAAAGCAATAGTTACCCATGCTTACATGATAGAGTGAAGACCACATTCTTTAAAACATGCTCCAAATATTCTTCCATACCAGAAGTCAGCCAAATCTGATGCGCATCAGAATCTAAGAAAAAAAAACACTACTGTACAAAACAATGAAATTATACACGGTTGGCAAGGTGTGAGGGCTGATTTGCCCCCTCTCTCTGAATATTGGAGGTTGAAGTCTTAGAGCAAATTTGAAAACCAAGGCAGGGATGGCTCCAGCACCAGAAAGGACCGTGTATTAAATATTTATTATATACTAAGCACTCACAAGGAGTATATAGAAAGTTTTATATTGAATTCAACAAGGTGAACTAGAAAACGAGTTTATTAAATTGTTTATATTTCCAGAATAGTGTTCTGTGCTTTCTCAAGTCTACATTGCACAGATGCTCATTTGACTATCACATTATCCTAAAAATGTATAATATTCTCTAAAAAAATATGAGAAAAGTGTCCTGTTTTAGTGTTACTTACATACTTAAAAATGATATAACTTATTTTGTTACTTTTATAGAAAACAAAGTTTGTTTATTCATGTAAAAATAAGTTTGTAGTTACTATATTCCGGGAACAGAAATTCTTTTTCTTCACTCTTTAATCTTTTTTAACAGTCAAAACTTCTATCCCCCTTCCAGTTCAACCTCTCACTGTTTTACATCTCATACCTCTCATCCCCTTCTTCCAGAGTATGGTCCCAAACACCAACCCTCAACCCACACCAAAACTCGCAACTCCATGGAGCATCAAGTCTCTTGAGGGTTAGGTGCATGGTCTTTCACTGAGTCAAGACCTGGCAGTTCTGTGCTGTATATGTGTTGGGGACCTCATATCAGGTGGTGTATGCTGTCTGGTTGGTGGCTCCATGTCGAATCAATCTCGGGGGTCTAAGTTAGTTGAGGCTGCTGGTCTTTCTATAGGGTCCCCTCCTCCTCAACTTCTTCCACCTTTTCCCTAATTCAACCACAAGGGTCACCAGTTTCTGTCCATTGATTGGGTGTAAGTACCTGCATGTGAATTTTTCAGCTGTTTGTTGGGCCTTTTGGAGGGCAGTCATGATAGACTCCTGTCTGTAAGCACGCCACAGTTATCAGTAATAGTGTCAGGCCTTGGAGGCCACCCCTTGAGCTGGATCCCAATCTGGGCCTGTCACCGGACCTCTTTTCTCTCAGGCTCTTCTCCATCTGTGTCCCTGCAGTTCCTCTAGACTGGAACAATTCTGGATCAGAGTTTCTGACTGTGGGTAGGCAATCCCTTCCCTGCACTTGATACTCTGTCCTTCCACTGGAGATGGATTCTACAGGCTTGCTTTCCCCACAGTAGGGCATTTCATCTAAGGTCATTCTCTTTGAGTCCTGAGAGTATCGCACCTCCCATGTTTCTGTTACATTCTAGAAGATTTCCCCACCTCCTACCTCCTGAGGTTGCCCGTTTCCATTATTTCTGTTGGTCCTCAGGGCTTCAGTTCTATTCCCCCCTAATACTTGATCATACTCTCCTCTTTACCTCCATACCCAGTCTCCCCTTTAAGTTCCTCGTCCCTTTCTTTCTGCCCCCTCTGATTATTTCTTCTCCCTCTCAAGTGGGATTGAGTCCTCACTTGGGCCTTTTAGCTTGTTAAACTTCTTGAGTTCTGTGAACTTATTCCATTGTGTAAATGAACCACATTTTCTGTATCCATTCTTCTCCTGTGGGACATCTGGGTTGTTTACACCTTCTGGCTATCACAAATGGAGGCCACTATAAACAGTGGAACACGTGCCCCTGTAGCGTGGTGGAGAATCTTATGGATATATGTCCAAGAGTGGTATAGCTGGATTTCAAATGGATCTAATTCCAAATTTCTAAGGAACCTCCAGATTGACTTCCAGAGTGGTTGTAACAGTCTGAAATCACACCAGCCATGGAGAAGTGTCCCTCTTTGTCCACATCCTCTCCAGCCTGTGCTACACCTGAGTTTTTGATCTTAGCCATTCTGACTCCTGCAAGCTGGAATCTTAATGTCCTTTTGATTTGCATTTCCCTTATGACTAAGAATGTTAAATACCTCTTTAAGTGCTTCTTAGTCATTCAAGAGTCTTCTGTCATGAATTATCTGTTTTGTTCTATACCCTGTTTTTTGATTAGGTTATTTGATTTCTTGGTGGTTAGTTTCCTGAGTTCTTTATATATTTTAGATATTCGCCCTCTGTCAGATGTGGGGTTAGTGAAGATATTTTCCCCCAATATATAGGTTGCTAATTTGACTATGCCCTTTGCCTTATAGAAGATTTTCACCTTCACAAGCTCCCGTTTGTCACTTCTTGATCTTAGAGCGTGCGCCATTGGAGTTCTCTTTAGGAAGCTTTCCCGTGTCAATGAGTGCAAGGTTCTCTCCCATTTTTGTCTTCTATTAGAGTCAGTGTATCTGGTTTTATTTTGAGGTCCTACATCCACTTTGACTTGAGCTTTGTGCAAGGTGACAAATATGGATCTATTTTCATTTTTCTACACACAGACAGCCAGTTAGACCAGTACCATTTATTAAAGATGCTTTGTTTCTTCCATTGTATATTTTTGACTTCTTTGTCAAAGATCAAGTGTGCTTAAGTGTGGAGGAACAGAAATTCTTACAATTCAAATTAAAATAATTATTTATTTTATGGAATTCAAAGTTAAACAAAAATGTACATTATATAACTCAGATGTTTAAACATTATTTAGCTTTATTGAAGTTTGTTTATTTATTCTAAACATGGGTTATCATGACATAAATGCCAGTCTTTCAATATTGCAGTAGGCTGTATTTTTTTTAATTTATTTCTTCTTGTTTTTTTTGGGGGGTTGGGGTACTATTTGTTTTTATGTTATTTAGTATTTCCTATAAAAGATGACTGAATTGACTGAATTTTCTTCCCTAATTGTAGTCTTGATTCTTAAATTCTGCCTCTGGTCCTCACTACCTATTTAAAAGCCATCTTCTTTCAAGTCTTACATATCATCCTTTCAACTTAATGTCATACTTAGAAACTGACAAATATCACAATTGTTCCTTATGTTCTTACCTTTCTCTCCTTATAGTTTATTCTCAATGTATCAATAAGAATTTCCCAAGATAGAATTTATCCGCTCAAAGTTGTGCCAGTTGAAAACTGCAGCATCACATTGAGTTACCGGGTAAACTTTTGTTCATTGGATTATAAAAGCCACAGTCTACCATATTCTTCTGCTAGAACATCCTGTCCTAACTCAAGTACACAGAAAATGTTAATAATTCTAAAATTAAAGGGGAAAGTGTCAATAGGAAGAGAAGCCCTTAGTCTTGTGAAGGCTCATTTTCCCAATGTAGGGGAATGCCAGGACACTGAGATGGGAGTGGGTGGGTAGGAGTGGGAGCATCCTCATAGAAACAGGGGGAGAGTGTATTGGAGAAGGATGAAAGGGATAACCTTTGAAATGTAAAGACATTAAAATATCCAAGAAAAGTAAAAAGAAAAATACAAATAAATAAAAATAAAAACTTAAAAAAAAGAACACGATTAGCAAACTTTTGATCCAGTTCTTATTATTACCAGAAAACAGAAACTATTTTTTTCATGAGTCAATTAATGGTTGCACAACCAATTCCTGAAGGCTATGTACTCTTCAGCTCTTACCTCTTGACTGTGGAGAAGATAGGGCTAAGAACATTCTGCTTCTCACTGAATTGAGTCAAATTCACAAGGACATGCTTCAAAAAAATCAATGCCTAGATAAGGTTTTAGGATAAACTCACAGAGCCCCAAAGTGGATGCTGTAAGTGTTCTTTGGAATATAAGCACTAAGGTGAACCTATATACTCCAGAAGAGTTACAGAGTGGCCAGTTTTCTAGAGTTTCTTGGTCAGTTTGCTTATGGCAAGTGACCCACGGGTTATGAAACCGTAGGGAAGATATACATTTTTTTTCTAAAAGTTCATCAACTGATGAACTTATAATAAAAATACAATTCAGAGATACCATTCAGTTATAAAGAATACAATGAAATCATAAAGTTTGCAGGAAAATAGAATTAGAAAATATCATACTATATGAATGAGACCTCAGAAGACGAGCATTGCATGTTGTCTCTCATCTAAGTTTCCTAATTTCATATCTTTAAATTAAACCTAGACTAATAACAGAAACCAGTAAAATAAAGTGGTAGAAAGGAGTAAAATAGAGAAAAATAGCTGTGATCTCAATGAGGGAATGAGAAAATACAGAGAAGTGGCTTTAATTAGGAAAGTGGAAGAGATAGAAAGGAAAGGAGAAGAATTTTTCATAAAAGTATAATGCATAAACATCTGCATAAACACATGTACACAGACTGACAAGCTGACAGACATATAGGTAGATGTATATATGAAATTTTTCCATCTGGGCTGACAATTCTTTCACTAAGAGCCACAGACTATCTAATAAAACTATGAGTACTTAAATTTTGATATGCTAGTTAGGGTTGTCCAATAGATTAAATAAAATAAAAACAATGGATTTTAGAGAAAGAGCTAGTGTCAGGGTACTTGGCACATATTGGAGGGAAGAAGAAAAGTGATATGATATTTTAATTTAAAAAATAAAAGCAAAATATAGTAAATTCTAAATGAAATGTAAGTATGATAAAGAATGAGTAGAGAAGATTATTTGGTGTTCTAATATGCAATATTTTCTTAATTATGAAATACATATTCACAGAAATCAATAAAACCATGTCTTCTTTTATGTGAATGAGAAAGGGCATCTTTTCTAAAGAAGTGCACATGTGCAGTATGGTCTTCTGCCAACATATCTAGAATGAAGTAATTGATATATCAGGGAGCAGTAACTGTTCTCAATTTGTTTGAATAAGGCTGTGTGCATAAGATGGAGAGGAGGTAGGGAGCATTGAGCAAATGCAAACCTTCTCTTAACAAGAGGCTATCAATGCGTAACTGAGGCACAGCACACAAACGCACATGGGCAAATGCACACATACACACACACACACACATGCACACACACACACACACACACACACACACACCGCAACACACACACACACCGCAACACACACACATACTCACACCAATGCATTCAGACATGCACATGCCCACACATGTTTATGTCCTAGAAGATCAGCTTCTTTGAGCCTACTGTTAGTAACAACAACAGGCCAACCTTCTCTAGACTTTGTCTGGGGACAGAGCCAAGCATGTCATATAAAAATGAAATCAACAAGCATTTAAGGTCTACTGATTATAACATATTCAGATAAGAAATATTCCTCGGGGTATATGTGGGAAGCAAAAATCTTATGAAGTTAATGCACATTTTAAAAGGTCTGTTTTTAAGAACATAAAATATGCCATAAATTGAAGCCAGGATGTTATCAACAGTAGTCATGAAATGCTAGTACTGTGAAAAAAACAGGGAATACTGAATTTAATTGTAAGGTGTGATGAGTATCTGATGACTATCATTATTCTGATGGAACCGAAAGTGCAGATCGTGACCAGCCACAACAGAATGATGTGATGTCAAAGTCAGGTGTACACTTAAGTGTTCAAAACACTTAAAATGCTTGAAAATGTGTTAATTGGGTGGACTGGCCATATGGAGAGAAGTGATCCTTCCAAAATAATCACAATGCAAACTGTAATGAGAATAAAAGACCAAAGAATTCTTCCATTTGTCCAATCTCTTTGTGAATATTAGGGGTGTATTGATATCTGTGTGTCTATTTGATGTGTGTACAGACACAAGCCACTGTGTGAATGTGTAGATTCCAAAGCTAGACATCAAGAAGTCTTCCTCAATTTCTTTCTATTTTATTTTATGACACTATATTACATTCAATTAAAGCATACTTTTTGTTTGTTTGTCTTTTGGAGGTTTTGTGGTTTTGTTTTTTGTTTTTTTTTTTGTTTCACTTGATCAGAAAGTCCCACAGATCATGTGTTGGCCCAATAGTGCTTTAGTTAGACTGGTTTATTGTCCAAGCAGTTATTTATATGTTAGAAGTAGAAAATTGGGTCCCAGTGTTTTTTTTTTAGCAAACATTTTATCCACTGAGCTATCTCTTGAGCTCAGATCTATAATTAACCTTTGCTGGTCTGTATACTGGATGCTGTTTGCAGAGATCTGTGGCTCTGATCCAGCTGGAGTAGTCAAGGAGTTGCACTCTCTGAACGGGAGAGGGAGGTCCCACTTCTGCTCCAACATTCACTTGAAGAAGAAGCAAGATACTGCCCCGGTCTAGCTAACAGATGCAATGTGGTGGCTAGGTCTGGGCCAGTGAGTAGAAAATAACCATGGTGGGCCTGAGAAGCTGTAAAAGCTTTGGGCAGGAATCCTCTTCCCCAGGAAGTGTTACAGCTCCTCTGTGATAGAAGCTCTCAGAAATCTGTGATGGAGTAATTCTCACATCTTTATTCCGTTTGGATAGGATCGTGTATACATTTTGAGGTGAACTGGGTCTGACAGTAGATGGTTTCTATTGGCTTGGTGTAAGATGTTAGGGTTGCCTCATTTGTATGTGAAGGGCCTTGTGATATTACCCCTTTATGACTGATTGTCATGATCCTCTCCATGGGGTACTGTATTCATGTTGTAGGAACATGGTCGGGGAACAGGTAAGCACCTATTCTCCTCTGATATGAGGTTCCAGAGCTTCCAGATCCACGTCCATGTAACTTTATCAAGATTCTTGGCCCCATAGGTCTTGATGTCTTTACACAACTCAAAATTGTGAATGCAAATTTTCTAGGTCACAAAAGTACATGTTGGTTCTTAATTTTTAATTTTTATATTTGAGGTTATATTAATTACAAGTTTCCTCTTCCCTTTCCTCCTTATAATTCTTCCTATACACCCCTGTGGAAGTTAGGCCCTAGTTCTTCCTCCCAACCCAAAACTCAGAATCAAAATATATTTACAAATGTCTTGGCCATGTAGCTAGGCTCTTCTCTGACTAGAGTCAATCTTAGAAAACCCATTTATGTTAATCTACATTCTGCTGTGTTGTTGGCTACCTGGTCTCAGGTATCATGTATCTGTTGCCTCATATCTTCCTAGGGAGATTTCCTTGTGGCTGGCTTTATCCCAGAATTCTCTCTACTGCCAAAATGTCCCATCTTCTATATTTTTGCCCAAGCCATAGGTCATCGGATTTATTATTGACTGCTGACACATCCATAAAGACTTAAGATATTTTTCTCTATATATATTTCTCTCTATATTTTTCCACTTCTCTTCAAATTCAAGGCCTTTTTCTTTATCATCAATTGATATTGCATATCTATATGCATTTGTATACACATATATACTCATAAATATGATCTTAGTCTTTGTAACAGTACTGGCAAATGATTTGTGTGCTCTTTCCTACAGATTACCATCACATCTATTCCCAGCTTTACTAGGTACCCATCCTTCTTTGTGTAGAATCAAGGCCCCATGGGCTTTTCTCGATCCTGCTTTGATGTGTCCATTGCTGTCATCTTTACTCATCTCATATTTTGACAGTCTTGTAGGTTAGATTTTATGGGTATATATTCTGGTATTACATGACATATATTTTGTGTATATGGGTATTTTGCCTGTATGTGTGTGTGTGCACTACTTAGCTATATCTTGGTTCCTGAACTGTTTGGGGGTTCATAGAAATCTAGTCACTACTGGATAGATCAGAATAGAAGTCAGAGATGCATGACTCTTGTAATAGAACTCAAAATTGAAAGAAAGGGGTTGACATAAACACTTTTGCTTCTATTTAAATAATAATTTAAATATGCACTCAATGTAATAACTCTGCTGAAAATTTCTAATGTTATTTCTTAAGTTTGTTCCGGTACAGGAAATTTTATCACAAAGTAGCCATGTGTGCAAGAAATAGGTATGAACGGCTCCTTCTGCCATTCGTCCTGTCTTCTTTCAGTCCTTCTTCAGCTTTTATACCTCAAGCAGTCCACAGTCTTACTATCGTGTCAGACGGTAAAGTAAAACAGAATTCCTCTGAACACAAACTTCAGAGGGTTCTCCTGACACTCACAGGAATACATCCTTTAAGGCAAAACTCTTCTCCATGCCCTCTCTCACGGTCTGTCTTTCTGATACTTTACATCCTTCCTCAGCTCCGGTTGAAAACCATATATGTACATCTGTCATAGAACCACTGTCTACCATTTTTCATTCTAGAGATCTCCACAATTTCTCTCTTTCTTTAGATAGACTCCCCATAGTCACTCATTTAGACAAATTCTAAAATCCTCTGCTAATATTGTTTTATTTATTTTATACTATAAACATTAATTCCTAATTCTTGTCTCCTTTTGCCTTACCATACATTTCTCTCATCGTTTTCTCTTTCTATTTTATCCCATACTCTTTGTTTCTCCTTTTTTCTCCCTGTCATCATGCCCTGTAAAATGTAGACGTTCTAAATGCACAAGGTCCTGTTCTCTGTCATCCCTTCTCTCCTGCAATAACACTACCAATTCTACCTGACACATCCACAGCTATCTGTGGAATGGACAAAGGATCGAATCCATGAATGAATGCATGAACCTATTCTGCTCTAAGAGCCAGCTTTGCATAGCGGGGCAGCAACCAATGCTGGCCATCTGTTCATGTTCTGGGTGTCTGACAGGCTTACCCTTGTCACTGCCTTACCTCAACCCCCCTCCCCATTGACAGTGATGGAGTTGACAAGATGTCAGCTGACCCTTATTGATTATGCATGATCTTATTAGCAAAACCCCTGGCCAGTGTGACCTAATCCTCACTGGGCAAGTCTGTGATATATGAGGACCAGCACTTTGTCACTTGAGGTTAGGCAAACAGGCGTATCACTTAGTACCTGTGGTGTCCAAAGACACTTCCCCCTTCTGTGCTTTGGGAAAGACATCAGGAGAGTCATTTAAAATGGGAGCAATAAGGGTCACAAAAGTCACTGAGAGCTATGCAGGCTCACACATGGTTATTTATTTATGTGCTATTTGATAAAAATTCATCGAGTGTGGCAGCTCTGTGAGGTTTGTCCCCATGAACAGAAATGTCGCTTGGAGAAGCCTGTTGAGATCCCTGAGGTCTGAGAGTAAGGTTCTCATGAATCAAATGCCCATGTCCTGACTTGTCCTTGTCCGTATTTGTCCTGCTTCTCCCCCTTGAAGACAGTGGTACCATCACAGGATAGGGACTGTTTTAAACATGAGACCTAAGAAAAAGAAGGATAAGTTCTGTGGTAGAACAAATGAGGTCCTTGATGACTCTGATGATACCATCTTGTGAAATACAAGAGGGAAATTTCTCTGCCTTGAGGAAAGAGGGATGAAAAGTATGTCTCTTTTCATATACTAAGGCACATGTCTTTCTGTCACCATAAATTCCTTGTGCGGGACAGCTCTGTGAAGTGCACAAACTATTTAACTGGGTCTTCAATTGAACACATGATTCTTAGTCTCAGATATCTATGATCATAGAAAAATACTGAACAGAGAAGCTTGTGGAACTACAGGACAGGTCACTGAGCAAGGAGGCGAGAACAAAGACCATGGAATGTTCCATCTGGAAGACACTACCCAATGTCACCCTCTGCTTTTATAAGAGAGGAATCAATGTAATTAAAAAACATGTGCCACAATTGACCCTTGTAGCTTGTTTTAAAACAGAATACGAGATCAAGGTAAGACAAACATGGAGTCTCCTGAAAGTCTTATATAAATTTGAAGAAAAGAATTGACTTGTGTCCAGAAATAGATGGCTCTCATTTTCCATACTCAGTATTTTATTGTTAATAAACAAGGCAGGAGACAAAAAAAAAACTGTCCTGCCTCATTTCCGTTATCCTCTTTATGAGTGCTTTCCCCTGACTGAGCAGTCTAGACAGGACTGTTAGTAAATACTGCTTATTAAATGAGCATATCAGGTAATCTATATATCAGGGAAATGTTTGGGCATGAGCTGGGACCGATGCTGCTGAATGAGTGTGCTTGGGCTCCTTAAACATACCTCAACAGCACCCAGCCTTTAATAAGTATTATGATCAGTGCTCTTTTTAAAAAGTGATTGAATTATTGCTTTTATGACTATAATTTTTATTAATTTTGGAAAGCTGATGTATCTTCTGATCCTGTCCGGTCCCTGTCAGAAGCATAACCTCTTCATGTACATCTAATTGACTACACTGATTATGCTCTAGAAGAGCAACAAACAGGATTTCTGGTTTCCATACTGACTGTGGCAAGGAAGGCAGAAGGGTAAGCTATGTAGGTCATTATAGGTTTCAGTTGGTTTGGCAAGACAAGGAAAGAAGCCTTCTCCAAGTGTTCAGTCAAACTATTGAGAAGGCATCCTAGCTCAGGTTAAAAATGAGACTTGAATGGTATTCCAGCTGTAGATGTGTGTAGATGCATGTATGAATACATGTGTGATGCCTGCATTTGTATGTCTGTGTGTGTGTCTGTGTGTGTGTGTGTGTGTGTGTAATGAAAGTAAAATATTCTGTATATGTGTTAAATGACAATAAAGTATCCCCTCTGTATGTGTATGTGTATTTATGTGTATATGATGGGAATAAAATATTCTTTTTGTATATATAAAATGGTAATAAATTATTCTGTGTGTGTGAATGTGTGTGTGTGTGTGTGTGTGTGTGTGAGAGAGAGAGAGAGAGAGAGAGAGAGAGAGAGAGAGAGAGAATGTGAATCACTTGTCATTGTGTTTGACCTGCTTAAAAGAGATATCTGGAGGATTATGGTGGAAATATCTCTCAGGATAATGGTCCCCAAGCAAATCTTGAAGTAAGGAACATCAAGGAGAATGGTAACAACAACAGCAACAGCAACAGCAACAACAACAACAACAACAACAACAATGACCAAATGAATGTTCCATCCTTGAATTAAAAAGATCTGAACATATTTTACAGATGATACATGGGAGCTATTCACCTCTAGACAACACCACCTTCTTGAGAAGTACATTGCTTTAATGGAGATTAAGGAATAGAAAGTCTTGGTTCAGAGAGTCAGAGTACATTCTGATTGTGCAAATTTGGTTCCCAGCACCCATCTGTCAGCTTACATCTACCTGGAACTCCAATTCCATGGCATCTAACTCCCTCTTCTGGTGTCTGTAGGTACCAGATGCACATACATACTCTTAATGCACAGACATGAATGCAAACAGATCATTTATAAACATAAAAATGACTAAATATAAAATAGAATAATGAGTACTTTAAGAAAGTTAATTTTTTTCTTCATACTTTGTTATGAGAGGCCATTCGTTTCCTTACCTTCTGCTTACTACCCACCTAGGATGACTTTCTGATTCATCCAGGACCCCTTTCAGAAATTACCTCTACTGTGAGTCCCTCCTTAATGTTATTGCCTCTCACATTTGACCTGCTGGAACAGAAGAGTGAAGACGGACCAGAACATGAGTTTAACTCAGAGTTGAAACACAAACTGAAAAAGCTTGTCCCCTCATTTACAGCCATGAGATCTTGTCATCTGTGAATGGGACCACAACTCTGCTCAGACAATCCCAAAGATGTTATAAGGAAAAAAGAAATCCTGCATAAAGGAGGGAATTTAGGATTTTCAAAGTAATCTCTATGTGTAATGTATACTCTTGGCAATTTTCCGTGAGAAATACAAAGCAAGTCTCAGAAAGATCAGGAAATCCAGGGAAGGTGCTACCTTGGGTTTCTGGCAAGCATGACTTTTCACTAAGATTGACAGAAGTATGAAGCTTCGTCTGAGACGCAAAATTGTCAAGAAGCTGTAGGTGAATAAGAAAATAGTGACCTGAGTTTAAGTGAAAAGTTGTTTTCTTCAAGATTGAAACATTCTGTCCTAAAAAGTAGTTTCTTAAGGCAGAAGGTAAACAAATCAACAGCTTCAGGAACTCCCTGAAACTAAGCAGATTCCCCAGGTCCCTCCCTCCTAAGAAGAAACAATAGAACGCTGAAGAGAGCTCTCAGACAAGCCAACTTGGAGAGAAGATTCACAGAGGACTCTGAACCCAGAACAGCTTCCTGCCTGGAAAAAGCAGAAAACAGCTGAGCTGCCTGGAAGAGTGTTAGATCAGAGCCACTTGGAGAGGACATTCTGCAGTCTGTTGAACTGCTGGCTCTGCAGTGTGCTCCACATTCCAACTGTTATGAGCTGGTATCCATTTGGGGACAGATTTTGGCGATGCAGCTCTCTGTGATGTGTTTCTGCTGTGGTAAGTAACTACTCGCCTAAATTCCTGTGAGTGACCTCAGTACAGCTCACTGTTTCACCAAGTTGTACTTTAGTCCATCCTGGGCTCCGTATCAGGGGAAAGTAGCTGTGAGTAGATATGTGTATCCTCTCCCCAGTAAAATCTTGACACGCAACAGCAATCCATACCTGAGACCAGAACTAGAAGCTCAGAAAAAGAAAGAGAGGCCAGATACACATTACAGTTTTGAGGTAACCTAGTTTTTTAATAATATCTTACCTACCTAAGAGGAGAATTTTTTGACTGAATATATATACAGCTACAATAACGTGCGTGCAGGTGTGTGTGTGTGTGTGTGTGTGTCTGTGTGTGTGTATGCATGTGTGTGTGTGTGTGTGTGTGTGTGTGTGTAGTTGCTTGTTTCTATGTGTGCAGTTGAATGGAATGTTTTCTTGCATGTGGAGGGCAAAGGTCAATCTGAGGGATCATCCTTAGTATCACCCAACCTTTAAAAACATATGGTATCTCACGGAACAGTTATTTGTAAAGTGGGCTGGCTGACTGACCAGCAAGTCCTGGGAATATACTGATCTGCAACAAGCACTACCATACTTGGCATTATTTATTATTATTATTATTATTATTATTACTATTATTATATTATCATTATTAATTATGTTCTAAATATTCTGAAGGTTAAACACAGATCTCCTTGCTTGGAAAGCCAGCACTTTATCAACAGAGCCATGTCCCCAGCCCAGATAGTATATGGTTCTAAGTAAAATATTCCCAATGAAATAGAGTGTAGAAGAAAATTACCAAAACAACACAAAGAAAACAAGAAGTCCTGGAGTGTTTTTCTCAACTACCTCTGCACATGCATACAGGTACATGCACAAGTACACGTAGATGTTAATAAGTTGCATGTGGGGTTTGGGGATTTAACTGAGTGGTAGAGCGCTTGCCCAGCAAGCGCAAGGCCCTGGGTTCAGTCCCTAGCTCCGAAAAAAAGAAAAAAAGAAAAAAAAGAAGTTGCTTGTAGAACAGCAGAGTGATATTAGGGTTAAAATTACTCAATTACTTATATATAGTGTCAGGTCAAGGTAAAATTTCACATTCCACCAGTTGTCACTTAAAGACCTCTACCTTCTTTGTTATTGTCTTTAAACTTATAGAGTAATCAGATGCCTAGGAAATTCCATCCTTTGTTTTCAGAAATCCTGTTCTTGGCCTTTAATGGCACAGACATTTGGGAACATGGGGCTACCACACTCAGGCTGGGAGTAACTCTGTATAAGCAATGACCAGTGAGAACAGAAAAATACAAGGGCACATGTCTCCTTAGAGTTGTCTAGGCTGTGGAAAACGTTCACATCACCAAGGCGTTTTGTACAGAACACTTCATTTTGAATGAATCAGCAGAAGCAAAGAGAGTGCCCAACATATATTTCTTTCTTTCTTCTCTTCTCTTCCAATATGTGACCTCCTTGAAACCTACTACCCAAGTCAGCTGCTTAGTGAGTGGGGTCTAGAAATGGGAAAACACGCTTGGCTCAGACATCATAATAAAGGCACAAAGGAAAGGCCAAGGACATGCGCGGTTCCTCGTCTTTGACATTCTGTCAATCTTTTCAGTATCTTTCATTATCACAGACAAACAAACCTACACACTATAAATTTGAATCTGTTTGATTATTAGTTTTGAAAAGCTCTACTCACCAACCTGATATACTTTATGAAAAAGACATTCATGTAAGTTTGGTAATTTGAACAACACTCTTAGTTTGGTTTCTCAAGGGTGAGACAGTGACAAGATGAAAATATCGTCATCAAGCAACTTCTAATTCAATTTCCTTTCCCTTAAAGAAGTTTTTGCCTGCGTCTAACAAATCTGTAAGAGTGATACTGCATATCACAATCTATCAATAATCAAATGTTTACACACAATTCTGCTTCTCATCTCCCTTTTTAAATTAATTAGTTATTTAAATAATTTTTATTTTATCATTTAAAAAATTTAGAAACTTACCTGTCAAGAAATGGGAAAGAGAGGGATAGCTCAGTTGCTAAAGCTTCTTACTGAAGACCTGAGTTCAATCCTTATAATTCACCCTCACAGAAAACTGCAAATGATTAAAATATAAAATAATGGCAACAAATAAACTGCATCTGCAAAACATTCCCACATAAACCTCAAAAATCATCATAGAAAAGAATACAGAAAGATTTAGAGAACCATAGAGTCAGAGAGTTTCCTCTGAATTTGTGTGTTCTAGTAATGTCAGAAACTACATCTATAAAAGCTCATCACTATGATGTCCCAAACTTTAGCAGAGCAAGGACAACAGCAATAGGTAATGTAACATGAACAAGTGATATAACATGAAGCTGTAACCCTAAACAAAGAATTGTAGCCAATTGAGGAAGACAGAGAGTGAAAAAACTAGTCTTCCCTATGGAAGAACAAATGAATGGGTTATCCAATACCAATGGTCATTCCAGGAAATGTACAAACAATAACATCAAATACACAAGGTATGTTATATCTAGGAATATAATTAATAGAATTAAATTATTAGAATATCAAACTTTATATATAATGCATGTGTATACATATATACATGTAGTGACAATTAAAGAAAAATAGGACATGGATTTGAAAGTCAACAGAGGAATATGCAGGAAGATTTGGAGAGAGGAAAGGGAACGATAAATGATGTACTATAATCTCCGATGTAAAAGAAAAATGTAAAAACAAAGGAAAGAAAATTGGTAGCCCAGAGACATCTAAGCAGGTGAGTCACTGAGGTTTCCTGGCAAAGCAGGTAGCGAAAACCAATGAGATACTCCATCTATAAAAGAAAATAAGCAAAAAACCAAACCAAACAAAAACAGAACCAGGGTAGACAGGAACTTAGGCAAGATATCTGAAATGATCCTCTAGCTTAAATGTACACAGGAAAACACACGTGCGCGCGCACACACACACACACACACGCACACACACGCACGCATGCACGCACGCATGCATGCATGCACACAACACCCAAAAAGAGACACCCATGGATGCGTTCTAAATGCATAATAAAATAAGATGTAAGAAAGTAAAACACAATGTCCATCATTTAGTTAACAAATGTATCTTGAATTTGTCCATAACTGTCCAGAAGGAGAACACACCACCTACCAGTGTTATCCTGATTCTGGCTGAGATGAGATTTCTCCACCTCAGACAGCCCAGTCTACCAAAGAGATGGGTAGATACATAAGCAAATAACATGTACTTTCTTGAATTTTCACTCTCGTTCTTGTCTAATTTTCTTAAATTTTGTGAGACATAAAATATTAAAAATTTACTACTTAGCCTCTAAAGATGATTGCTTTAAAGGTATAATTATCTTAGGGGATGAATTTGTTAAAATTACTTAATTTTTGTGGATTTAGCTCAACAAAAATAGTAACTGTTCCCGAAAGGATAGTAAGAGCATGTTAGTATTATGCTCCAAGACAAAATCAATTGTGTTTTGTTCTTCAGGGAAGAGTGTAATTTTCTAAGTGTGCATACATATGAATTAGTGTCTACTCCCTTGCTTCTTTGCTTTGTTTCCCTGCAGAACTATGCTGAGAAAAGTTCGTGGAAAATAACTTATCTCTAGAGAGCTTAAAATAAGGGGACTCTGGACCCATTATTATTATTATTATTATTATTATTATTATTATTATTATTATTATTATCTCTTATTTGATGGCCTAAGTCCAAATACAAACAGGATTAACACAAAATTTAGAGAGCAAACCCACATCCTCAGGGTCTTTTTTCTTTCAGGCTTTCTCTAGGGATATGGTGCACAAGTCTTGGTGAAGTCATGCACCTCGAAAGCTGTCGACCTGCTATTTTTGTGTTCTTCTGAATTGAGGACAACAATAATTTAGCAGCATTCACTGTTTTATTCACCACATAACCTTTGTACACAGTAATCAAATTCTGACTAATCCATGGTTTTGTGGCAAAATCAGTTGCCTGCAGGGATGCAGTGCTGTTTACCGGCAACCCTGAAGGGAGGCCAACAATGAATGTATTAATTCTAAAGTGTAATAGTCATATCCAAGCCAGTCACTAAACTCAGCACCCTACCTCCTGCCCAACCAACAAAGCAGAGGCTTTTGTTGATGGTTTAACCCTAGCTTTATGGAAAAGAGTTATTTTTAAATCTCTGTGTTTATAGCTTTTTCCTGCAGAATTGTGATTATTATGGAAGGGAGCACAGAGTTTCATATCTTAAAAATGAAAATGTATATTTTTAATTATTATCAAGGTAATCTCTACTTTTATTTAAAAGTATTCTGCAAACGTACCTATTCCACCTGGCCCAAATCAAGGGAATAATTGACATATACAAATGGAAACCACATGTTGGCAAAAAGCACTAAAACCAAATTCAGCAACAAATATATATTTAAAGGATGTGCATGATAATTTTAATGAGAAAATGTTGGACATCATAATATGCAGAAAGCTGTTGAAGTCTATTATAAAAATAATATGAAAGTAATATTAACTTAAAGAGACTTTTAAAAATAATTAAAATGTACCATAAATAGGAACAATGCTAGTAACAAAATAAAAGTAAGGTAATATTTTAAATGAATTAGCAAGAACTGAATGAACAATAATATGTCAGAATTTCAAGTAGCCAAGCTTTATATTATGGGTATTAGTTGCTATCTGTATACAAAACATACAGGTGCGTTGAAATAATTCTATGTAAATTTGTCTGTTCCATATTTTTGCAGAGGTAGCCAAGTGTGTAAAAGGTAGTCTTAGAAATAGGCTATGACCAGGAACAACCTGTATATTCATATGCCTGGCAAGCTGAAGCTCCTAGGTAGAACATATTTGTTGGTAAGTTGTTCACAGGCACCTCTGGGTGCTATTCGGTAATAGCTCTCAATATTGAACAAAGCAGCAAAGTGAAATAGCAGTTATATCAGTATTGTGAATAAAATGAACTATTTGTGTTAGAAAAATGTGAATGAACGAGTTGAATGTGAATGAATAAGCGGTTCTGAACTCTGGAAATCATTGTCCTATGATCAGTCTTTCCAAACAATTAAAATACAAATGGGACGTCTCAGTGGTTTTTGGAAACCATTTTCCCTACACTTTGAAAGCTTTACTGAACACATACAATGTTAAATGCATTGTGTGTGTTTGTGTGTGTGTGTGTGTGTGTGTGTGCGTGTGTGTATGAATGTTCATATATATGTGGGTGCACTCATCCGTGCCTGCATTTCTGTGACTATCTTTTATCATCATCAATATTAGCTGTTTTGTGTAGTTAGTTGGCCAAAAAGTCCCCACGATCCAGATATTTGTGCTAACTGCCACCATGTTCTAGGAACCAGGACACTGAATTCAAGCCCTCATATTTGTACAAGAAGGACTTCCACAGTGAGACATTTCTCACTTATACATACATATGCACACACACACACACACACACACACACACACACACAGAAGCTCCGGTGCTTGACCAGTGAGTAAGAGATCTTGCTGCTCAAGCATGAAGGCCTGAGCCCAAATCTCCAGGATGAATATACATATCTCTCATATGCATATTTATACAGTTTTATGTCCCTTCTTGTGTTAATATATGTGTCTATATTTATGAGTGAATGTAGTATATGCACATGTGTTCAGATGTATGTGTCTATACTCTAGTTCATGTATCTATGTGCATGTGCAGAGACTAGAAAAGCTTGGTAAGTATCTTATTCTATGGCTTCCTGCCCATTTCCTTAAGAAAGCATTTCTTATTGTATCTGGAGATCTGATATTGTCCAGTAGCTCCAACAATACAACTACCTCTTCATCTTCCACAGCATTGAAGTTACAGTCATAAACAGGTCTAGTGCTTTTGGGGGGATAGTTGTACTTTTGCTCATTTTGTATTTAGATTTTTTTTCATCTTTATTAACTCAAGTATTTCTTATTTACATTTCGATTGTTATTCCTTTTCCCCATTTCCCCCAACCCCTCCCCCTCCCCTTCTCTGTGGGTGTTCCCCTTCCCATCCTCCTCCTATTACTGCCCTCCACCCAACAATCACGTTCACTGGGGGTTCAGTCTTGGCAAAACCAAGGTCTTCCCCTTCCACTGGTGTTCTTACTAGGCTATTCATTGCTATGTATGCAGTTGGAGTCCAGGGTCAGTCCATGTATAGTCTTTGGGTAGTGGCTTAGTCCCTGGAAGCTCTGGTTGGTTGGCATTGTTGTTCATATGGGGTTTCAAACCCCTTCAAGCTCTTTCAGTCCTTTCTAAGATTCCTTCAATGGGGGTCCCGTTCTCAGTTCAGTGGTTTGCTGCTGGCATTCGCCTATTTATTTTCTGTATTCTGGCTGTGTCTCTCAGGAGAGATCTACATCCGGTTCCTGTTGGCCTGCACTTCTTTGCTTCATCCATCTTATCTGGTTTGGTGGCGGTATATGTATGGGCCACATGTGGGGCAGGCTCTGAATGGGTGTTCCTTCTGCCTCTGTTCTAAACTTTACCTCCCAATTCCCTCACAAGGGTATTCTTGTTCCCCTTTTAAAGAAGGAGTGAAGCATTCTCATTTTGGTCATCTTTCTTGAGTTTCATGTGTTCTGTGCATCTAGGGTAATTCAAGTCTTTGGGCTAATATCCACTTATCAATGAGTGCATACCGTGTGTGTTTTTCTGTGATTGGGTTACCTCACTCAGGATGATATTTTCCAGTTCCAACCATTTGCCTATGAATTTCATAAAGTCATTGTTTTTGATAGGTGAGTTATATTCCATTGTGTAGATGTATCACATTTTCTGTATCCATTCCTCTGTTGAAGGGCATCTCGGTTCTTTCCAGCTTCTGGCTATTATAAATAAGGCTGCTATGAACATAGTGGAGCGTGTGTCTTTGTTATATGTTGGAGCATCTTTTGGGTATATGTCCAAGAGAGGTATAGCTGGGTCCTCAGGTAGTTCAATGTCCAATTTTCTGAGGAACCTCCAGACTGATTTATTTTGCTCATTTTAAATTCATTCTGGGGATTTGGACTGAGTCCTTCATGCTTGGGCAGCAAGGTTTCTCACTGGTTAAGCTCCTAAGTGCCTCTCTCTCTCCTTCTCTCTCTCTCTCTCTCTCTCTCTCTCTCTCTCTCTCTCTCTCTCTCTCTCTGCGTGTGTTTCTTTTATGAATAATTTAATTTATATCCATAACTTTCTAAAATGTTCATGTGTATATTTTAAAGAAAATATTATTATACTTTTCCTATCTGGGAACAAAAATTGATGACAGAAGTCTGGACAGTGGACTCTCCTGTTATTAAGGACAACATATTCTAGGAGAGGTTCTATGTCTTATGCAGTGTAAAGAAACAACAGTAAAATGCTCCCATGCTTACTGCCCATTCCTTTTCTGCTCTGCCACTCACTCTTGCTGCTTGTAGAAACCATTCACCTGAAGAGGGAGAGAAAAATAATCAATGTCCAGCTTTGGAAGGAAGGGCCCCGCTTCTAAACTAGCGTTATCGGAGACGAAAAGTTTAAATTGAGCAGAAGTTCCTGTAAATCCACATGCACCCCACCAACTTCTCACATGTATTATGGAGAATGGTCTTCCTGAGACTAAGTCCGATGAGAAAGGGAGTCCGAGGAGAAAAACAAACCAGGAAAGCTCTCTGTCCAATAAACCTTAAAGATAAAGAGATGAACATGCCCAACCCCCCAAATCAACTGAAACGAATATCCTGTCAACATTTCACATAAAGATAGACTCGGGTACATTCATAAGGCTACAAAGACCTTTGTGCCAATGTAGTATTTTTTGTAAAAGGAAAAGCAATCTGATATTTAACTGAAGAATGACAGCAAGAAAAGGTTTTGTTGGATTGACTAATCTGGTGAGGGCTGAATAACATAGCCAGGTATGCCTGGCATCCAGCTCTTAGAAAGAAGTGGAGGCAAGAATAATTTTAAGAATCAGGCTGTCTAGCCTACATAGTCCGGCCCTCTCTCTCTCTCTCTCTCTCTCTCTCTCTCTCTCTCTCTCTCTCTCTCTCTCTCTCTCCTTCATATATATATATATATATATATATATATATATATGTGAATATGTATATATGACACAACCCTCATCAATAGCAAGCTAAACACTATGTGCTAATGTCCAAGAAAGTGGGAAGAAGCCTTTAAAAAGGGTTATACAGTAGCTGTAAATCAAAGCACCTAATGTAGAAACCCCAGCTCAGAAGCAAGTTACTGCCTGAAAAAGCTGAACTCACAAGAGATATTGGCTAGGGAAAGGAATGCCTTTTGAAATGATATTTTTTTTGTACATCAACAAAATCAATTGCTAATAGCAATATGAAGGAACAGAAAGTGTCTGTGGTGGAGGTGATACTGCATAGAACAGGCAGAAATCCTGAATGATGAAAAGCTCATTCCACAAGCAGGCTATGTACAAACTGCTTCCAGTCCACCCCCTGAATATTTACTTACACCTACAGAAGAAGAAAAAATAATTGGAAATCTTTACTTTGAAATAGAGAGAACTTCGGGCTCAGTCAGTTCATGCTACTGCATACATTTCCGTCAAAATATAGGAAATAGAGTTTACAAGATGAGGGCACTAGTATAGTATTGGGTCAACAGAAAAATAAACATCTCAATTAAAAATGGAGATAAAGACAGACAGTATTTGAAAAGCTCTGTAACAGACAGAGGCTATCACTATGAATTTCAGGATTCCATTCATGCTTCTGCTCTCTGACCCTGCTTCCACTCGCTGCATATTTTCTTACAAATTCTATAAATTGTACAGAACATATTATAATTTTCTATACATGTACATACACGCATGTATACATATATATCATGCACATACATATATATCACCTCTTTACAAAATATATATCCAAAAGGGAAATAGGCAGATAATTGGTGGTGAATTTTAGCAAGTACCTAATGCTTTGACTAGCTTTCAAATTTTTATAATGACAAAATGGACAATAAGTCAGCTGAAATGTCTTGCATCTGTTTTTTAACAGTGGCACATAAACATAAAGGTCTGACTAAGTGAAAATGAGTGGGGGATACAGGGTCATGGATTATTCTCGAAGTTTCTTTCTAATGGGTTTTCTTTGGAATCAAGTGTCCCCTGTGTTTCCTTGGAACAGTGGGATAAGTCATATACACTGCCTGAGCTAATTTTGTTATTAACTATTTGGAGGACGGTGTAATGTAGAGGAGTTCAGAGTTGGAATTCTGGGTCCGATTCATGCCTCTGCAAGGGACACTGGCCTTCCTCCCGTTCTAGATTTGACAGGCATGACTTTCATACCTCCAAAGTTGCTAGTACAACAACAGAAAAACCTGTTGTGGGGAGGCTTTGAATACTTTGGAAGTAAAAGGGGACTGTCTTTATGCCATCTCCATGACAATTTATTTTAGATGTGTGTAAAACTGAATTTGCACACTTGCTTAGATTCTTCTGTGGGATTCTCCACACCCGCAAGTGGCTACAAGCAAACGAATCCTAAAAGGATCAGAACTTCTGTGTTTTGGTTACAGAATTACAGACACAGAGTTTCTAAAGCCTTTTAATTGAACTTATTTCCGAAAAGGAGAAGGAGGTGGTACCATTTAGAGTCTAAGATGGTCACATCAGGCTTTAAGAAGGAGTGAAAACAAAAACAAAAACAAAACAAACAAACCCACAATAGCAACAACAACAAAACAGTCCTGATTTCCTACTTCTAAGCACCCAGAACGTACATACCCGGAGAAAGAAAGCAAGCCGAGCAGGTGCATTTTCTAAGGTCTCCTTTAGCTGTGGAAATAACCACCGACAAATAAGACGGAACCTTTCTGAGCAATGGAGAGGCATGATGCCTGAGGTACATATCAGGAAAGGGGAAAGCATAAAAACGGACACAAAAGTAGAAAGGGCCCGAAATGAGTAATGAGGAATGAAAGCAATCTGAAAAGAACACCTGCTAGACTGACAAGGGAGAGGGATTGGGGATGCAAAGTAAGATAAATGCTCGTCTCGGAGTTATGCAAGATTGACGGCACAGAGGAAGAGGCAGGTTTGAGCTGGGGATCCAGGTGACTACTCAGGAGCAGGCTTGTTTCATTGCAGGCTTGAATCAATGCTATGCAAAGATCTATGATAACCACTGTGCCATTTTGTCGATGCTCAAAATAAGCAAGAAGAATCAGGAGGAGAGATGGTAAAAGGCTGAGAAGTTGGGTCCCATCTGTCTTTTCCTTTCCTGCCACGGTTGTTATTATTATAGCAAAGCTGTCCACAGGCACAATCCATTCTCTGGCTCGGAGTTTCTAGATAGGAAAATGCTTGTCAGCTCTAGGGCCTGGGCTTTACGTTAAAACTTTAAGTCAACTCTTTTCTTTCAATACACTGCAAGCTACTTTATTTCTCTTACGTTAATTGTTTTAATTTTGGACCCTGGCCATATTCAGCCCCAATGTCTGTCATATTGGTCTACTGTAGGTGTTTATTAGATCATCACCATGGTCATCTTTGGCTGTACACTTTCATTCAGGCATGTGTCAAGATAAGTAAGCTCTCATTTCATTTTTTCTCACCTTCAAACCTATCCCCCAGTTCTCTGGAGTTTTAATTGTGTGAGTTCTTTTTGTTTTCTCACCTTTAATTTTACAACATATATCTTTATTTAGCTTAACCTAAATAGGGTGTAGAAAATTTTACAAGATTAATAAGGAAAAATAAAGAAAGTTGATAGACACCTTTACAGACTAAATAGAAAGAATGTGAGTTTCCCGAGGTGTGGATCTTGCAAAAAGTTACACTTCATTTAAGGTGGGGAGTTCCAAAAGGGCTATCCAGAATGGATGAAATCTTTTCTTAAGATCATCTTTGGATACAAAATAAACCTTCTTGTCCTATAGCTCTTCTGTTTCTCAGCAGAGGGCCAGGCACTGTACTGGGAATTTTCACATTGCTGGCACTATGTTACTTGTAGAAACAGAGGAAACAGTTATTTTGTCTTGTTTGCAGTCCACCATGAAGGAGGAGAACGTGAAACTGGCAATTCACATTCTGATGAACAGGAAGGCAGACAACCAAAACCAAGGCCTAGGGAATTTTCAATTATAAGTTAGTTGAAATATTAATTATAAGTTAATAATAATTATAAGTTAAGTCACACAAGTGCCTTAAGTCCACCAACAATATAGCTCCTTCCATAGTCTCCCAAATGGTGCCACCAGCTAGAAGGCTTTCATTTAAAACATGAGCCTATGACAGGACTTCAAACAAACCTGAACTGCAGGAAGTCGTACAGGCATGAGCTTGAGGCGTGGAGATAGAACAGACTTCCCTTCATCTTACCAGAAAGGAAAACACTACAGAATAAGACTTCTGAGTTTTTAGTTCATGTAAATAACTCTGCATTCAACTGTGGTCATCCTCAGAAGACTGGAAAGGGAGCTGGCTGACTCACTGGTAGGAATTTACTTCTATCTGACGCTATTTAGAATCTCTCTAGTACAGTTTCACCTTACATGGAATTTTATGGAATACTCAAGACAAGACCAACAAAAGGAAGATAAGTGACTTGAAATTACTTACTTCATATCTGCTTTTGAGTGATCCTTCTTTCCAGGTTCCACTGATTGTGTTTGACTTATGAGCAAGGCAAAGCACCATGGTGGATAAAGCTTAAAATTAGCAGTCGGGTTAGATCCTCTTGAGAAGGGTGCCACACAGCTCTGGAATCCAGACATAAATCTGGGTGTCTACTAGACCCACAATTCTTAGAGGAGTAGCCATTTTTCTTCTTGAATGATCTCTGAGTTACCATGGTACAGAGGAGAAAATGACCTAGTAAATGAGTCATGATAGAAGCGTGTGAGTACTGCTAATGGATGCCTGGAGTGTTGGGAAGAACATGTACAGGAAGAACAAGCAAAGGATTCAGCATCGGTAGTGAAGGCAAAGTCAACTCCTTACGTTCATTTACTATATGGTTAAAGCTGAGGACATGTAGAATACAGAATTTAGGGACACTGTTCTAGACAGAGAAAGATAATTCAGGCAGGCACGGGATGGAAAGACCTGCTATTTCTAGATGCTGTAAATATTTGTATTGCCTTCAAATGGCCCACATGGTGGAGATAAGGTGAAAAAGGAAGCTTGAAGACCTAGGTTTTCCAAAAGTATACTCAAGGCACCACTGAAGACTCTCAGAGAAAATAAGGAATAAACATTTTCTACTTAAAAACAAATGCTATCAGAGTTGCACTGCTCACATAGATTGGAGACTATCTACTGGGTTGTGCTATGGCTATCAAGATGATTCCCGTCAGGAGGGTGTCCCTGTGGTTCATAATACAACAAAAAGGCAGGAGGAAAGAACTGATCAGATTGTGAATATAGGTAGGGTAAACGCATAATTATTAACAGTGTTTGCTAGTTATGTAATGGGGCTATGAGGGACAGCTGAGAGTGAAGACACCATGAAAAGATAGGGATCGAAAGCTCAGATAAGGTTACAGGAAAGATAAAACGTGGAACAGTAAGGGTTAAAAAGTATAAACCAAGCCACGAGGAAAGCAAGGAGAAACAGGACGAAAATGTAGGTTAAAAACTAGAAGCCATGGGAACATTAGGAAGCAGGACTTAAATCTAGCCAGAAAAGGATGTAGGGAGAACAATGGTCATAGCCTTTGGTCACAGGAGAATATATAATGACAAAAAGATAAGGTGAGTCCCTGATAGATTGCTGACGAGTGGCCTGGGTACCTCTGCACATGCTCACAGTTTGCCATCAAGAGTTTTAATGGGCAGAAGAGGATAGTAACTGACTATTTGAGGTGCTATCTAGGGTCTTGGTTAATCGACACACAATAACTGCTATTTATAAATTATGAAATATGACATAAAATTCACAGGAAGAGATTTGAAGTCCTTTTATTCCTATACTTAGATACAGAAGAGAAAGTACCTCCCTGTTTCTACGTCTTATCTTGAGTCCCCTACCATATACTCAGGGAAAACTTCTGGGTTCATCATAAATTTCTTCTATAAGTGATTAATATTATTAGTCTTTGTCTCTTTGTGTTTCTTATATATGCAATTCAAGTCTTAGACCTCAGAGGTGTGCAATAGAGAATTTTATATGTGATGGATTGGTTAGTTGGTTAATCCAATAGTATATCTGTTTCTCTAGATTTAAAAGGCTATACTTCTCAATCAGACATTTGGGCTGCTTATTTAGTGTCAGAGAATTAATGTGAGATAATTTCTTGGAATTAATGGCACTTTTAACAATCATTGAAAACACTACTTTGGTAAGATATAAAAAACCGAACAGTTCTTAAATTATTATCTTAAAGATTTCATGGAAAAAAATATGTCTGTTTGCAGATTGACTCATAAGGCCACTGGAATAGCAACCAATTTGCATTTCCTCCCATCACATGTAAAATATCACAGAAAATTTCAAAACAAATTCAAAAGAATAAATAAAGTAAAAGAGGAAAAGCGCTAAAGTTTGCTTTAAATTTTTCAGAAGGAAGAGTACCATACAGGCAAACACATTCTCTCTCTCTCTCTCTCTCTCTCTCTCTCTCTCTCTCTCTCTCTCTCTCTCTCTCCAATACATTCAAAATAACTTTAAAAGGAACTCCAAACTCAAATGTCCTTGGGGATATATGAAAACAAAGAGTGTTTTTTTCATCTTCAAACTATGTCAGATTCACCAAGGGTGGGAGCTGACCCTAGGCATGGACTCTGAGATATAGTTCAGCACTGCTTATTAAATTTTGTTTCCTTTTCTGTCTCTGTCTTTTTCCTGTCTTGAGTCCTGCTGTCTTGAAACTGCAGGTTATTAATTCTGCACAAAATATTATTACAAAATAAATAGTATCCAATCAATGAATCTCTTCATTACAAAAATTATTCTAATATCTCTGAGGGCCAAGGAATAGTGATAATATTTTATATTTCAGTCATGTATGATACTTTTTTGCTGTGCTAGGTTTCTCAGACACATAGATAACTGTTGATAATTCTTCCCATTATATAGGTGATAACTTTAAGATTAGACCATGTAATTCCCTTCCTCTGAAGAATCATGACTAGAGCAGGTTAGATGCAAAACTTTGACTACTTAGCTATATATGTTTAGCATTACTTAGCAAAATATGGAGTTAAAGAAATTAATTCTCATTAAGCATGCTAAAGTCTAAGAAGCCAGTAGCTACTTTTGATGTGTTAGAAGTGTGGTTTTTAAAGCTTCAAGTGGTTGTTAGTAATGCTTTAAATTTCTAGGAAGGGAAGAATGGCTGGACTAATGACAGAGCAATTAATTGTAAGTATCATTTGTCAGATTCAAATGCTGTCATAGGGCCGATTATCAAGACACAGAGGTATTGCTACTGTCATCCTAGAATTTATGACCTGCTTCTAAAAGTGCCAGAGGTCAGCAGTGAATACAGACATCGGGGCTAGGGATGTAGCTCAGTGAATATAGTGAATATAGGCAGCGTGGCTGCCTGGCAGCCATGAACCAGGTGTTTATGTCTCAGTACCCAATAATAGGTGTGATGATCCCCATGTAAAGTCTCAGCCCCTGAGAACTGCAGGATACAATGGTTATCTTCAGTTTCATAGTGACTTTAATGCCAACCTGACTACTTAGCAGTCTGTCTCAAAACAATCACAAGAACTATATCAAGACTGTGATAAAATGCACATAATCACAAAATCTTGAACTCAAATAAGCTATAATAATCTATGCTAAGGTATTAATTCTCACAATGTTAGGTTTCTTTCCTCTTTATAATTAAGCTACAAAACTCACAATCTATTATCCCAATATTTAAATTCTTCACATTTATACAACAACCCTTTTTATGTGTTGATTTGTAAATTATATTTCATATTATATAACTATACAAGTTTTTGCATTATTCATAATTTTTTCAAACCTAAGGAATTGTACAAAGCAGCCTGGGACAGTTTTCAAGCTCCTGGTATGTACAATGTATGTTCCAAGAATCTGAACTCTAATCCTCTCTCTTCCACAAAGTTCTCCCGGAGGGAGTACATGGTTCAATTTTCAAAAATGCTTGTAAAGGATCAGTGGATTGAAGACTCCCCAACTGAAATGGTTTTCCCACCTCAGAGCTTGTATGTACTTAACGCTCACACTCTCTTGTTCCTCAGTCCTTACAGGTACATTGTACTTGTTAACTTATCTGAATTCAGTAGGGTATGTTCATCTCTTAAAACCATTTTATCCTTTCGGAGCTCACACCCAAGTTGATTTTCAGTTTCTAAAGTAAAACTGTGCAGTTTTTCCTATGTCACGTGTAGAGCATTGTAAATTGCTGGCATTAAAGTATTGGCACTATTTTTTTTTTACTATTTTTAGTTAATTTGGCTGGGTTTAATTTTATAATAGGCACAGATGAATTTTCATAGATAGATAATGACTTTCATTCTTCTATAAGTATCTGTACATGCTTTCATTGCATTTTTCTCACTAGGGATTTTAGAGTAAATTGTTGTAGAACTGAACTGCTTGGCCTATGAAATAGAAACTGAGTCTTTAAGACATGATTAATTACTACCAAAAAAAGCTCCTCAGGTAAATTTAACATTTAAAATCTCTAGCTTTTTTTTCTTTTGACGTTATGGGAAACACTGCAATGAAACCATCTGATAATGTGTGTTATAAAATAACACTTATGGACACATACCTTATGCTTGATCCATTGTTCCACCTTTGAAAATGACTGTTCTATGAGAAGAGAAAATCAAAGTGTCCATATCATGAAGCGAAAAACTTTCAAGTGTCTCTGTGCCTAGGAAGAAAAGTGGAAAAAAGAAATCGATCAGCAAATTAACAAAATTGTGATCAGCACAACTGTATTTATGGTTGTCTGCCATTTTTGTCTAATTTATTCTGGGTGTGTTTATTGCTGGTGTTCTTTTAGCACTGGTGGTCTACTAAATAGAAGTCAATATTTACATAGATGCTATTATACACAGGGGAGTGGAGAAGAGAAGGAGGAGATACAGAAGTGTGGTCATGGAGCTGGTGATAGAGCTCTGTCTAAACACAGAGATGTCAATGGGAAAGATTGAGCCCCAGCCACTTATGAATACAAGGAAAGCAGTGCACTGGCTTGCTTGGCGCTACAGTTCTTACTGGGGATGCTGGTGGAAGCATTCAGTGATGTCTACGAAGTTTTTCAATTTATTTGACTAATTATCATACTTAATTTGTCATAAAGAGACTAAAGTCAACAGACCAGATGAGAGAGATTGCGCCATTTCCTCTCTAGTCTAAGAACTGGCTTCTTACCATTTATTTGCCACTAAAACAGTCTGCAACAAATTGAATGGAAGGGAAATTTTCATTCTTTACTCAATTTATCCAAACTACATAGACATTTAGTTTCTTGGATTCAGTCTTTTAGTGGATTTCATTAATTTCAAAGGGTGCTGAACTGTTTCAGCATGAACTTGGGAGAACTTGCGCTACTTGGGGGAAATGTTGTTAAATCCCATTGGTGACTGGTTATGCTGTGAGTTCTGGATTCCATGCACTTATGGGAGCTGAGAGGTAGCACCATCATTATGGAAGCATTTACACGTCGCTATGTTAGTTCTCATCTCCCACTTTCTTCCCAAGCAAGGGCTTTAAAGACAGTAAACAATGCAATTGAAAACCCCTGAGTGGGGGTAGGAGGGCATTTGATCTGGATTTTTAAAGACACTTTATTTAAAATATAATTGTTGTATGTAAATAAGAGTTGGTAATGGGAACCAGTCAAATCTCAAGTCTTTCATCTGAACTCTGGGATCAACTCCTGGTCCTAATTTATAGCCTAAGAGCCATTGATTCTTGTCCCTTTTCAGTCCTTCCTTCTATTACTGTCCATTGTTTGGAGGCAGGCTTTAACTGAAGGCTGTTGATTCTTTTTACATGTGGAGATGTTATTTTGTTTGGTAGGAGATTTAAAGTCAGAGCAAGGAGGTTTAAATGCAAACAAAATATAAATAAACATAATTATGGTATTGCTTATTTCTGCTCTATTAAATGTCACAAGAGAGTATGAATTTTTAAAGTAAAAATGTTTTCGAATGTGGGATGCATGGGTTTAGATTTTGAAATTCTACAGCTGTTTGAACACAAAGATCTTATAGTCAAGCAGCATGCAAGAAATATAATGATTTATCTCTTCTCATTTCCTTTGACACTACTGACAACTGTAGAGTTTACTCTAAATACATAGAGAGACTTTGCCATGAAGGGTTTTTTCTTGTGCAAAAGAAAGATGTGAATGTAAATTAGGGTGAGAGAAGTCAATGGAAATTTGGAAACTAAGATCAGCATTTTATCCCTTCTCCACTGAGATGGCATAAAAATGAGTAAGCACATCCTATTCTCCTTTTCTCTGCAATTTGTCATAGCAACATAAATACTAATTGGTTTCTATGGTGATCTCAAGTTTGTAACTAAAGCAGAGATACCTATGTGCAGTGTGTGCAGGTGAGAAGATGAATGTCTTAGCTCGGGAGCCTTGCGGAGTTGGTTCTAGAGTGAAAAAACTGGCAAATGTAACCTCCCTCCATGAGACTGGTAAATTTGTTAATTTTATCATTGTCATTTCTGACTAGATCAATTCATCTACCCATGGAGGCAGGAGTGCCATCATATAAGTTGGTGTTGGAAATTAACAACTTAATACACTTGCAGTCAATGAGAAATACCATGTGTGGGAAGAATTTAGCACCTAATATGCTCCTTATTTTATTGCTGAGAGGAATTCAGCAGCCTGGTGGAGCTTTCAGCCAACACCGGGAAGTGGTGAAGAAAGATGCTGAAGCCACAACAGTCTGTGCCTCTTCCTTTTGATTCACAGGTTTTTTGTTTTTTGTTTGTTTGTTTGTTTGTTTGTTTGTTTTGGAATCCCATTCATTAAAACCAAGATATGAGAGACTCTCCTCTACGTCAAGACTTAGCATTTTAATCACTAGTTGCCAATAATCAGCCACAAAGTGTGTCAGGAACCCATTTCCTCATTTGTAAGGGGACTGATAGTTGAGTCTCTCTCCAAGGGCTGTTGAGGGGATTAGGGACTGAGTAATTCTTGAGTACTTTTGCAAATACATGTGTTATATAAATGGTAAATGGTAACCTCTGGCATCAATTCCATTACCCCTTCACATTGCAGGGTAACTGTGCAGCAGAGGACTCTTTGCTATTAATGAGATGTACAAATAAATGCATACATATTGTGCATATAGGGACTTATGGCTACTGTTTTTATTTCCATGAATCTATTGTTCTGTCATTGATAAGTAACTTCCAAAGAAGGGGTGGGCAAAGACTGATGCTGATTTATTGTACCACAAATTGGGGGTAAGAAATTCAGGTAGTCAACCCCCTTCTTTCATTCTTCTTTTCTTACCTTCATTGAGCTATGAGGACATATAGAGCAACATGATGTCAATTTAGGGGATTAATAAGTAGAGAACAGTGTTTCTTATGCCCTAGTTTTAAGTCAATGGAATGGGGGGTGGCTGCTTATCATCCCACACTAAGACTAAAATGCTAAAATATTACAAGAAAATGTTTATTATGGATTGTGGTGAGGAAGGGCAACATTCTGTTATTTTTACTTTATGGAATGTGTTTGAAAACTGTGTCTTTTGACAATTATACAAAATAAATTGATCAGTAGATTGTGTACAGCCCTAATAACGGTATATCCTCATTCATAAACATTTTAAACATATATGTGAAACTGAATCATTCCAAGATCTTATTATAATGAGGGAGCCCATTGGACATAGGCATTTTAGACACAGGAGGTATGGAATGGATTTACAGAGATTAGGAAAGTGTGATTTGGGAAAGCTATGTGAGGATATAGAATAGGTGTTCCAAAACTCACAACTGAAGTTATACCAAAGCTCTCACGATAGGAATACCATATGATGAATCTTTTAAGACTTTCCAAACTGGGACCATTGATTTTCTGGTTCTTACTTTCTACTTCATCATAGATGAAGAACAAAGGTTAGAACAATAAGTGCAGACCAAGACACCTGTAATTCCTCTACATCAGACTTAAAGCACCTCTTTCACAAGAAAAGCCACAGGAAAGAATACTCACTGTAGTGTTGGACTGAACTTGCAAACCAAACAGAACTGTCTGCCCAGCTTTTGTGTTTGGGAAGCAGTGAGACCTTCCACAAGCACCTTGGATGAGATGGAATGGGAGATTTGGGTAATGTTTTTGAGAAGGTAATAACTGAGAACAAATAAAGTCAGACTTTGATTTTGTTTTCAATCTAAATAAGGAAAGATACCAGAAAAAAAGTTTTAATTATCTACCAGACAGCTCTCCCAAAGTAACTTATATATGTTTCACAATTCACAATATATTAATAACAGAAGTATATAAAACTGATTTGCATGAATTCAGCCTAAATGACCAAAGAAATAGGAGCAAACTGCTCTGTCTTCAAAAATGAAACTCTCCAAATATAATAGTCCATATAAAAATTAAAATATACATGCTAGAAAAAATATAAATTAATACTTGTGCACTATGAAAAATAATGATTGTTAAGCAGAGGGGTTTATTGAAAAAAGTAAGAGCTGGTAAAAAGGATCTCTCTATACGCTCAGAATGTGATATTAAATGAAGACTCAACAGAGCCTTTACCAAGTCATATGTCAGGATTAAGTAGAACAGATATTAAAAGCTTTATTTTAGGGGTTGGGGATTTAGCTCAGTGGTAGAGCGCTTGCCTAGCAAGCGCAAGGCCCTGGGTTCTGTCCTCAGCTCCGAAAAAAAAGAAAAAAAAAGCTTTATTTTATTCTTAAAATTATAGGTATGCATGTGTATCTCTGTGTGTGTATATGTATATGAATTTTATGTGCATAGAAGCATAGAAAGGTGGCATTAAAGGTAGTTGGATTACCTGATGTGTTAGGAGCCAGTCACATTCCCTGAAAGAGTAGTAAAAATTCTTAACCATGGAGATATCTCACTAACCTGAAAATTTCATTTTTTGAATTCATGTACAGTTAAATGAATAAGTGTAGCACTTATTTAAATGACTAATCTCATTTCATCTTGCTTAAGCATTTGATAGTCACCATTATGTCACTGAAAAACGACATGGCCAGTGATATGTGAATATATGGAATTTCAGCTGAAAACGAATGATTAGGGTGTGATCAAGGAATATCAGATCTTCCTCAGGTTACATAACTGATGACCACATAAGATAGCTGAGTTGGGTGTCTTTATTAAGGTGTCATGGAAGAGAAAACTGAGGTCCCTAAAACATCAGGTGGCTGACCAAGGACAATTCAATGAAACATGCAACACCATACATTTTGATGTCTGATTTATCTTTTACATATAGTGCAAAAGCAAATAGTAAAAATGGAGAGATCATTGTGTCATCTCTTATGGTGCACGTATCTGGAGCCTTTTCACAGTGTCTCATTACATGTAGGTACTTGGTATACGTGTATGTATATGTAAGTGTGTACACCCATGTATATGTGGAGATGAGAGGAGGATGTTGTGTTTCCTGCTCTATCACTCTGTCATTATCTTCTGAACCAGGGTCTTTCATTAAAGGTGGAGATGAGCTTGTGATCAACAGTTGTCTTGTCTTCACCTCTCCAAACATACTACTGGGGAATGTGGATGCTGGGGATTTGAACTTGGAGCTTCATGATTGCATAGCGAGTACATCTACATATAGTCATTTCCCCACCCAGGTTATGTATTTTTTTCATTGTTCCTTGGGGCAAATGAATCTTCACATGTCACAGCAGACTAGACACCATGTAATTTGTGATTATGCAACCTCATCTGGACTCTACAACCAAGAATACAATAGGATATTTTAAGTGATTGTATTCTTTCCTTCCTTCTTTCCTTCCTTCTTCCTTCCTTCTTTCTTTTTTCTTTCTTTACTTTACATCTTGAATGCAGCCCTCGCTCCTCCCAGCCCTCCTTCACACTTCCTGAACTCCCATCTCCCCTCCCCTTCTCCTCTGAGAAGGGGGAGGCCATCCTGCGTATCACTCCACCCTTTGGCATATGAAGTTTCTTCAGGCCTAGGCCCATTCCCCTCCCACCCCACTGAGGCCCTATATGGTGGCCCAGTTAAAAAAATGACATCCACAGAAAGGCAGCAGATTCAGGGACACTTCCAGATATTGGGAGAACTGCATGAAGACCAAGCTGCACATCTACTATATATATTCAGGGGTCCCAGGACCAGACTATACTTAGTCTTTGGCTGGTGGTTCAGTCTCTGAGTGCTGCTATGGGCCCTGATTAGTTGAATCTGTTGATATCTTGTAAAGTCCCTGTCCCCTTCAGGTCCCTCAATTCTTTCTCCAACTCTTTCACAAAACTCCCGGAGCTCTGTTTAATGTTAGGCTGTGGATCTCTGCATTTAATTCCATCAATTGCTCTGTGGAGCTCTCAGGGGACAGTTACGTTAGCTTCCTGTCTGCAAGCCTAACAGCTTTATTTGGAATAGGCAGAAACTGGAAACAACCCAGATGTCCCTCAATTGAAGAATGGATAAAGAAAATCTGGTACAAATTATTCATAAGAGGAGATATGGAGACAAAGTTTGAAGCAGAGACTGAAGGAGCCTGCCCCACCTGCCCACACACATACAGCTACCAAACCCAGACAATACTTCTGATGCCAAGAAGTGCATGCTGACAGGAGTCTGCTATAGCTGTCTCCTGAGAGCCTCTGCTAGAGCATGGCAAATACAGAGGCGAATGCTAGCAGCCAACCATTGAACTGAGAATGGGGTCCCCATTGGAGGAGTTAGAGAAAGGATTGAAGGAGCTGAAGGGGTTTGCATCCCCATAAGAACAACAATGTCAACCAACCAGGGATCCCAGGGAGTAAACTACCACCAAAAGAGTACACATGGACAGACATGTGGTTCCAGCTTTATATGTAGTAGAGGATGGCCCTGTTGGGCATCAATGGAAGAAGAAGCTCTTGGTCTTGCCAAAGCTAGACCCCCTAGTGGAGTCAGGGCAGGACAAGGAGGCAGAAGGGGTGGGTAGGTGTTTGGGGGAACACCTTCATAGAAGAAGGGGGAGAGGAGATGGGTTAGGGGGATTATGGTTGGGAAACCTAGAAAGGGGTAACATTTGAAATGTAAATAAAGAAAATCCAATTTAAAAAATATTTAAAAAAAGAAAATGTGTACATTTACACAATGGAGTACTACTCAGCTATTAAAAACAGGGACATCAGGGACTGTGCAGGCAAGTGAATGGAACTAGAAAATATCACTGTGAATGAGGTAACCCAGACTCAGAAAGATATGCATGGTATGGGCTCACTTTATGTGGGTATTAGCCATAAAATGCAGTATAGCCACACAATAATCTACAGAGCCAAGAAGCCAAATAACAAAGTGGGCCCAAAGGATGCTTGAATCTTAATAGACATGAGGTGGAAGGAGGGAACTGGTTGGGAGAGGAGACAGGAAGGGACTTAGATAAAGGGAGAACGAGGAAAGGAAATCGGCAGCATCTCCAGAATATGACAGGACCTGGAATGGTGGGGGGAGTCCGCGGAGGTGACTATTGCTGAGGATCCTAGAAGTTGGGGATATGTAGCCTAACGTGAGCACCTCCTATAGCCACTCTGTACCTATAGCAGAGGGATGAGGATGCCAAACCACATACAAATCTGTAGATCCAAATCGGGCCATGTCTACAAGAAGTACAGGGAAAAGGAGGGGGCAGAGACAAAGGAATGACCAAGCAATAGCTGCCCAAACGAAGACCTAACTCATGGCAAGAACCTGACAATACTAGTGATTCTAAATCTTTTAAAACTGTCTTCTAATGTTTTTACTAACATGACTTATAAAGTTCTTTCATACTATATCTCTCAACAACTTAGGAGTTACAATTAGTCTGATTGACGAATGAGCTCACTGTTCCAAACATGTTTATCCATCTTCTTAGCAGCATGAAGAGTGGTGTGCCAGGCCACCGATGACAAGCTCTAGAGTTGATCCTTCATATTTCCCACAGGCCCATGGTGGAAATTAGTACTGTGACTTTCATCTATTATTTTACTTCATATTTTATGTTCGAGATATAACATTAATTTGATGTCTGCTGTAATTTGAGCGTGAGATGTCTCCCACAGGCTCCTAGTACCCAGGTGGAGATACAATGTGCGTATCAAAGAACATTTTTAAGTTTCTAAAACACAGCACTGAATCGAAGGTCTTCCAGGATCGGTGCTGTCCTATCGCTGTGACTTTTTTAACAGAGGCATGGAGCCATAAAAGTAGTGAGGGCAGCCTCTAAAACCTCTAGAAAGTGACTAATTTTGTGAAATAAAACAATTTTGAGCAACAACACATAGGACAACAGCCATGTCTTGTACTCTGAATTATCTTTCACATTTCTATTGTGCAAATGCAGAAAGGATGCCCTAGTGCCATCATTCATCTTCTGTGGTTCATGCCTTTGGAGCTTCTTCACGCTCTCTTTCATAGCATGTGCAATCTCTATCCATTCAACTGGACATGTCTTCTTGGCCATGCCGGATTGTACAGAAACTTCTAATCTTGGAAAATATTGATATTCTTTTCTTATGAGATGTATATAAGGTGTATATAAGTTTCTATGAAACTAGGAACATATCAAAAGTGAAAAAATAGTTTAAGTAGGTCTCACAGTGTTTTCCTTTGGAAAACTAAGCGAAGATGATAAAGTCTGTCTGTCCTACTAGCACCTGGGAGGCAGAGAGAAGTCAATCTCTATGAGTTTGGGCTCTGTCTGGTCTACATCGTAAGTAACAGGAGGTCCTGGATATACACTCACCTTGTCTCAAAAAGGGTCTAGGGATGGAGTTTGATGATCCCAAGTTTGGGCAGATGAAGCCATTACCATAGAGAATTAAACACAATGTGAATTTTGAATCAAGTAGACTGGTACTTATTCTTCTCAAAAAACTTCCTAAACATTTGCTGTTTATTTCGCATATGCATATTGTGTTTATTGCATTCTGGGTGGCTTTTAGGCATTGAGGTACTGCATATACAAGCAGACTGACTGCTTTGTAATACCAAGCCAGTGATAAGAAGAGTTATCCACCTATGAGGAGAAGGATGGGCTAGCAATGTCTCTTCCTGTAATCTTTTAAGAAGAGGAAGATACTAGCAAAGCCCAGGTGAAACATAGAGGACCATCATCAGCAGGAGACCTGGCTTCTGTCTCCTTTCTGATAATTAACCATCATTTCCACATTGTCTCCCCTCCCTTATATTGGTATTTCATCATATAATGGTCACAACCAGCAAAAATATGGTTAATGGGAAACGTTAAAATAATTAGACACCAATCTTCCTAACCCAATGATTATTTGTTCACTGACACAGTTATATAAAACAAGGCTGATGTAATTTAAGACCCTGTTTTTATGGCTGCCCTTCATCCCTCTGGTTCCTATATTAGCCTTTAAGAAATGATGTAAAAAAATTATTGATATATGAATTGATATAGTGACTCAATACAGAGAAGGGAGGAATTTAAATAAAACTTTGCAATAGTTAAAATATGCATTTTTGAACTTCAACTCACATTTTTTAGATTCATTCTGTAATAAGTATATTTATGACTCTTCTAGCAAATTTTACACCATAACCAAACACATTTGTCTGTATTTGTGAGTATGGTCTAGTTTTTCTTTAGCAATATAGAATATTTTAGTAGCCATTTCAATATGTGCAGATGTATTGCACTTTTCATGGTTTTTGAGATGCTGAGAACAAAAGTGTATATAATAATCTAATTTCTAAATAGTATCCTTAAACAACTGCTGAGATATTCCCTGCAATGGAATGTGTGTGAACAGAGATTTAGCCCCGCATTGTCCATGACTTCATAAAGAGGATCAAAAATGAAATCTTTCAACCTGGAACCTGTCTTCAGAAATATTTGGGAGAACAAAGAAGTATGAATTATAAATGTATATTTCACTATATTATATTATATAAATATATTTATATGCATATGTTATTTACATATTAGCTGCTTTATATTCCTAGAACATATATTTCTGTGAATAACATTTAAAAATAATTTTATACCAAGGTAGGTGTCATGGTGTGTGCCTCTATTTCCAACAGGAATATAGAATGTCTATGGTTACTTTGTTCAAAAAGTAACAAAAAAACCCAAGAGACAGAAGGAGGAAAGAAAAGAAAATATATATATATATATATATATATATATATATATATATATATATTCCACATTGTCTTTCCTCCCTTATATTGATATTTCACAATCAATATATATATGAGCAATATATATATATATATATGTGTATGTATGTGTGTGTATATATATATATATACATGTAATTTTCAGGTTCCATTGTTCAGAAGATTTACCTATTTTCCTCTTCTTCTTCTGCCCTTCTTGGAATTCACCTAACTTCTATTTATGGATAATTGTAGTAAAATGTATTATGATTCCTCTTGTATCTCCAAGGCCCAAATTTACATAGCATTTCACTTGATCTCATACTCACCATACTTAGGCTTCTAATACTAAATTCTTGCTCAAGGAATATGATGTATAGAACCAACTTTTTGCTTCAGTACTGGAAACAAATATAGGAAAACTATTATTTGCTGACTGTAGACTATGATAAAACAAACTCAGGTATTCTACTGGAGATGGGTTAAGAGTGCTAACTGGAGTCAAATGGGAGGTTTGGAAAGTAAACAATAAGAAGTCAGTGTGAAATCATTTTTCTTTTTAATTAGCAAAATGGTGTCAGCTAGTCTAGGCATTACACCAAACTGAACAATAAAAGTGAAGATAGACTTCTCATTCTCCTGTGCCTATAAGGAATGATATCTTGCCACCATAACCTCACTGGATTTCTTTAAATATTTCATTTGGTCAGAGATGGACTAGAGGTATGTTTCTAATCCAATGCTTGAATCAGAAGTCTTGACCAAATGCCATGTTTGAATGACAAGCCAGAATTTTCTTTGGACTAAGGGAGAAGAATCCATAAATGATAACTTCATGGATACAAGACACTGTGAGTTGCTGTTTAGAAAAATAATTTAAATCTATTACTACAAGTGTTCAGTGTCACCTTGCTACTTGGAAATTTTCTAGGTGGATTGTATTTTATATACAATGAAACCAGTAAGAAATACCACAGACTTCATCAAATTGTGTTGAGTATAGATTATATCATAAATAAGACTTACTATGAGCATGTATCATTTTGCATGTATATGCATATATATGTTGTGTAATAGCTTACATGGTTTTGTAAGCCTACTTTATCTTCAAAAACTAAAACTCTCTCTCTCTCTCTCTCTCTCTCTGTGTGTGTGTGTGTGTGTGTGTGTGTGTGTGTGTGTGTGTGTGTGTGTGTGTGTGTGTGTGTGTTTGTGTGTTATGGGCAATTACCTAATATCTACTCATCTCTATGTATATTCTTAGGGAGATGCATGCAATTTTCCTAATATACTTAACAGACCCTTACTATGAAGAATGATGTTTGCAAAAGGATTTGCAGTTGTGAAGTGATATGCAAATACAAGACATGATCATAACTCTTTCTCATTAACACTGTAAAATCTCTCTAGCAGGTACAAAATATCCAAAGGAAAGAAAATATTTTTCATATAAATAAATCAAAATATGAAAAAGAATGGTTTGAATAAATCTGGCCGGCTAGAGATTTCGTCTTATTTTGAAATGAGGTCAGCTTGGTTAGGTTTTGAATTTCAATAGAGAAATTTTGCATGGCTTTCTAAGTCATACAAAGAGATTTTAAATATAGGGAAGAAGAAAGCCCCTTACAGATAACAGCAGGAGTCATACTGGCAGAGTCGAAGTAAGTAAATAACAAATTCAAAATGCAGGGAACAAACATATATTTTCTACCATGATCTTCAAAGAACAGGAGAACACAGGACCCTGAGGTACAACCTAAGAAAAGTCAACTGAGCCTCAACTCCAGAAAGAGTAGAGCATTCTTATGAAATGAACAGCATCAGAGACAAGAACTGAGGTGTTTGAGAGAGTAGGATGCAGTACTCAAGATACTTCCAAAACACCTGATCTTGCACTTGCTGTAGATGGTGTTACACCATTATCAAGTTTTTTAATGTTGACCATCTTTTGGCATACAGACGACTCAAGGGAAAATGAAAGAAATGACGGAAGATTGAAGATCAGAGAAAATTTGCTCCGACAGAAGATTTAATCAAAGGTTACATGTACCTCGATCTCCAAACAAGCCTTCCTCCTCAAGAGGCTGCATGTGGGTTGGGGTACAGTCCTCAAAAGTTTATATGTGGAGATACTAGCGTTCAGTTTTGCAGTGAGGGATGAGTTATGTCTTTCAAGATCTGGGACAGAGTGCAAAGTTTTTAATGGAATTTTTTTTTTTTTTTTTTTTTTTTTTTTTTTTTGCTTTCCTGGAAAAAGGCCTCAAGAGGCATAGATGCTGAAATTTTAGCTTAGGACCCTACAAATAGCTCCCTGCCACGTGTCTCTTGTTCCTGGTCATCATTTTAGCATGATTCTCTTTGTTTTTCACCAGATGTGATTGAATTAAAATCAGAAGATAAAGCAAGAAGCTGGCCAGAACAAACTTCATTGAATAAATCTATCCTAGATGTCTTGATATGTTAATATTAAATGAAGTGATAATAGTTTCTTTGTGAATAAAATGAAATATATGTGGCATATTGAATTATTGATATCAGTACAATTAAACATATAATAATGAAGACCAAAATAGCGAATTGAATATCACCATATGGCCATAAGTTTATTAAATATTCAAATTTTAGACAAAAGAAGCTTTTTAATAAAGATTTTATCAGGAAGTTGGTCTAAATAAACACACTGACAGTGATTTCAAATTTTATAATCAATACCTCTGAAAGTAGTGGTACTTTAAGGTCTCTGTTGGAGTCATGTGATCTCTTCTAAATTTTTTATTATGTGTTTACTCTGTTTTACAAGATATTTATCATTTAATTTATTCTTATGGAAAAATGTACAGATGTATGTTTTTTTTGTTTTCCAGAAAATATTTATTATTTAATTATTTCTTATTTGTATGTCTCTGGGAGAGAATATATAGCCATATGTTTGCACACCTATGCATGTGCACACACATGAACACAAAGGGTACCAGGTTTCTTATTCTATTATGCTAACTTTTCTTTTGAGTCAGAGTCTCTCTCTGAACCTACATTTCTCATTTTCCGAGTCAAAAATCCCTGGGAAATCTCATGTTTCCCTTCCACTATCCAACTCAGATTTGGGATTATAGACATGTACCAAATGCTTGTCTTGTTATGTGGGGACTGTGATCCTAACTCCAGTCCTCACAGGTCTTCATGATTGGGAGCAAGAACTCTTGAGTGCTAAGCCATCATAACGGTTCTCCAGACAAGAGTGAAGTTCCAGGAGAAAAAGTCTTGTCACCTGACTGGATTTCCCCTCAAGAGGGTTAGATTGACAGTTTGTATCATAAGGCAATATAAAAAAACATTATGAAAACAATTTTATAATTCAGGTGACATTACTACTACTGCTGCTGCTGCTGCTGCTACTTCTGCTGCCACTTCAGCTGCCACTACCACTCCCACTACCACTAACACTACTACTACTCACACACACACACACACACACCACACACACACACACACACACACACACACACACACACACACACACACTCACTCACACACACACACACACACACAGATACACACACACTCACTTACACGCACTCACACTCACTCATACTCACACACGCACTCACACACACACACCATATACACACACACACATACACACACCACACACACACACACACACACACACCATACACACACACTGACACACACATACACACACCCATACCATACACACACACTCACACTCACACACATACTCACACACTCACACACACACCACACACACCACACACACACACACATACACATACACACACCCCACACATGCACACACACGCACACACAACACACACATGCACACACACACACACACACACACACATACACACACACAAACACACACACATTTTAGTTATAATCATCCACAGCTACTATTCTCACTTAGTCTATACTTTAAAAATCTACCATTAATTTTAAAATGTGCTTATTTGGTTTTGAGTTTCAGATGAAAAAATGTTTTTTTAAATTGTACCCTTTCCGTCAAGCTTAGTTTCAAGAAACCTTATTGTGATAAGGTTCATATATATGAGTTTGGGTTCGTTTTTTGTTTTGTTTTGTTTTTCATGTTGGAATGCCTCAGTTTTGAGATTATGTTTTAATTTTAATTTTTTTTCCTACCCTTTCCTCCTTCCAAGTCTTGAGAGTCCCACATGTCACTCTTATTTTCCTTCAAATTTATGGCTTTTTTAATCAATAAATCTTACTATGTGCTTATATGTATTTTGTTTGGTTTACGTAGACACATACCATACACATACACATATATTCAAAATTGTAATCTATTGAGTCATATAATGTTACTTATATGCATGATGTTTTCAGGGTTGATCTCTTGGCACAACTCGTATGCTTTTCAGTGAGGAAGACCACACCTCATGCTTCTAACTACTCCATTGCCATAGTTCCGTGTGTGGTGTTTTCCCTTTTCCATTTTGTTTCATTCTTGTCTTTCTGTTCCAGTTCATGTTTGGCAGTCATATTGGTAAAACGTTATAGGTGTAGACTCTGATGTTATTGAGACACAAACTCAGAGGAAAGGCTCTGGTTCTTTATCTCTTACAATATATCTATGTCTTCTTCTGTAATGGTCCCCAAAACTTAGATATAGCAGTGTTTTGCAGCTATATCACCTGGGACTAAGTTCTACCAATTTGCATACTGACTGCTGATGTTTTTCTGTAGCGAGCTTCATCTGTGATGCTCTCCCTTCAGACAAAAGAAGCGGTTCAGTTTTGTAAATTCCTTTTTCGGTATTGGAGACTGATATTCTTTATTTTCATTTTTTTTGGTGGCATTTGTATGATGGACAATGATACTTTTTGAAATATTTTGAGGTTTTAATATAACTATATCAGTTCTGGCATTTCTGGCATTTTTCACTTCATCATTGTCCCTTCAGATCCTCCAATGTATCATCCTTACAGCTTTTTCTTTCAAGTTCATGACCTCTTTCACTTTAATTGTTGAAAATGCACATAATGTAGTGTATGTGTATGTGTTCCTGAGCATGACAGATATATTCACATTCTTAAATATATAAATACAATAAATGTGTTCAGTTTGTAAAACGTTACTTGTGTGCATGTTTTCAAGGCAGACCATCTGATATTGGACAACTCTTTAATGTAGTACTCATCTCTGGGCAAGAGTGCTTCTCAAACTCTCAGAATTCCTTTCTTGTGTGTAAATCATCTCAGGGATTTCCTCCTTGTGCCTTAGTGTGTCTGTTATTGTTGTCCTTGTGCAGCTCACATTTAGACAATCACGTTTGTGATATTATGCATGAGGCTTCTAATATTTCTAGAAGATAATCTCATAGTAAACTTGCTGTTCCTCTAGCTTTTAGCTTCTCTCTGTTTTCTTTTCCACAATGATCTCTGAGTTTTAGGTGTGGGTATGTTTTGCAGATGTAACCATTGGAACTGAGTTTCACAACCCTGCCTTTAGAATGGTTATAGTTTTGTATAATGGTCTCTGTATATTACAAAGAGAAATTCCCATAATGATGAAAAAGTACTACATTTGTCTGTGTTTAAGGTAACAAATATTTAGAATGTAGGTATTGATTATGCTGATTTTATAATGTAGGGGTTTATAGATTCTTCTCCAGTTTCTATTCTTTCACTAGCATTGTGTATTTATCTAGATTTCCAATACTATGTATAGCTTTATTATTGTTGAGTGAGCCTTCAGTCCAACTGAGAACAGTTGGTTCCTATCAACACATGTGTGCAAATACTACAGTCTTAGGGTTATTATGCTGTTCTTTTCTTGTGGTTCATAGGGATTATAACTAGATAAAACTGTAGGTTCACTCATGGCACTGCCTGGTACCATGAATTCCTTAGGGAGCAAAAATTCAGATGAGTTACAGCACAGTGTCCAGGGTTATGAGTCTGAGATCCACAGTTTCTTCCACAATAGAAATTTACCTTCTACCCCTGAGATATAACCAAGGACAATATCAATAGGCTACCAAATGTTTGGAAAATCTTTTGGAGCACCCTGGCAAACAATTCAAAAGAATTCATCTCATGCTTGAGTTTGGGTTTTTTGTTTAACACTCTCTAGCTTTGGGAGGGACCATTGTCAACAAGATGGAAAGTTTCACTTAAACAATACATAATTATTTATATACCAACTTCCATGCATTAAAGATTTTTTTAGATAGATTGGTGGGCAGGCTAGCTTTAAGTCAACTTGACACAAGCTATACTAATCTGGGCAGAGAGAATGTCAACAGAGAAAATGACTACAGAAGATAAGACTTCAGGTTGTTTTCTTAACTATTGATCTGCATGGGTCCAGACCATAATGGACTGTGATATTCCTGGGAAAGTGGTCCCCTCGTCTACGACAAATTTAGACTGAGAAATCCATGAGTAGCAAGACAACAAACAGCAACTCTCCAAGGCTTGTGCTTCAACTCCTGCCTCCCGATTCCCCACCTGGCTAGAGTTCCTGCCTTGGCTTCCCACAGTGAACGGTGATTCAGGATATGTAAGTCAAACCCTTTCCGCCTCAGGTTGCTGTTGTTCATTATCTTTCAGCACAGCAACAGGAAACCTAAGTAAGACAGTAGTTAATAATATTATTCCTTATGGCATTTTCAAATGTCCTTTTTCTTACATGTGACTATTATGAACATTTTACTGTAAGTCATTTTTATTTCCATAGAAGAAATTATGTGGATGAAGATGTGGGGTGAATATAGGAAGGAAAATAAAACATAGAGGAAACATGGAGAAGTCAAGATTGTTTGCTTCTGGAAAGGTAGTGGTTAGACTGAGTCCTGGTACTGTCAGATATGGAGGAAGAACATCTCAAAGAAAAATGGAACAAGGAAAGTACATACCCAATTTATTTTCACAAAGATCAAGCTGTTCTGATGGAAGAAAATGGGGTAGAAGCTGTGAGTTGTTGGTGTTGCTTGAGCGAGGGTATTCCATCTGATCTTCAGCCATCTCTAAGAGGAAAATTACCCCTAGTTTGGATTTTGAAGGGTTACTTTGTCTGATATATGGAATGTAGATTGTAGGAGGCAAATAGAGCCTCATAGAGAGCCATTAGCTAATGCATCTAGACAATGCATTATGAAACACTGGTCCTGTGGAAGACTGGGGACACAGAAAGATGACATACTGAATGTATTTCAAATGGAATTTAAATGCATGGTTTGATGTGGTTTGTTCAGGGATCTTTCCTGCCATACTTTTAGAGTAAGAATCAGGATCACAGGGTAAACATCTTCCTTAGAGACTCCTCTAAAGGAACTGGTAGGAGATAATGTCTCCTTATTCACAGAAACATTATTTTGTAGTAAATATATTGATACCTCTTCAGACACATTTGTACCCAAGACGGGGATCTACTTTCTTTTTCGTGATGAAAGTTCACTCAAATTTCCACTAACTGAGTTGGCTAATATTTTAAGATTTTATTTATTTATGTTATGCATATATGTTTATATATGACATATGTATTTATGTGCTTGAAGAAGCCAAAATACGTTGGGTCCTCTAGCAGTGAAGTTATAGGTGGGTGTTAGTCACCCAAAGTGAGTGTTGGATATTGCACTCCTGACCTCTTGAAGAATAGCAATTACTCTTACCCAGAGAGCTATCCTTGAGGTCCCAATCGAAAAACTAAGATTGAAAATTGGGGAAGGGGTGGAAATGAAGATTTGATGCCTCTTGTAAGCATCTATCTCACCTGTTGTCTGTTTTCTTTTATCAAAATAAAAAAGGTTCAGAGGTTTTCATGTAAGTGGATGACATTTATAGCGCACAAGTACTTCGCTCTGTTTCCGGCAATTTCTGTTGATAACTCTATGCAAGTTTAAAGACTTCTATCTTGATTTCATATTAAATAGGTTTTACATATATAACTTTAAGACTTTAAAATGTATATATTGTCTGCAAGAATAACAGAGCAATTAATTTCATTAAAATCTGATTTACATGTCATAATACAAACATAAGTAGTGTATAATCAAGGTGATTTAAAAATAAAACAAAACCAAGCAAAGAAGACACAGAGTATTCAAGCTTCCAAAGTGTTCAGTCTTCAGAGCCTGCCAACTTTAATCTTCCAGTCATTATCAAAAGATGTTGCTAAAATGCTTCAGCATTCACTTGTGTCAGTGTGTACATGGTATTTCTTGTCACACTCATCCCACATCTTCAAGTATAACTGCAGTCTGCTTGTAGTTTGTATGTCCTGCTATTCCACTCTTTCTGTCTTTTTTATTTTATTGGATATGTTTTAATTTACATTTCAAGTGTTATCCTTTTCTGGTTTCCCATCCATAAAATGCCCTATCCCATCCCCTTCCCCTTCTTCTATGAGCGTGATCCCCCACCCAACCACCCACTCCTAATTGCCTCCCTGCCCTGACATTCCACTGCACTGCGACGTCCAGCCTTAGCAGAACCAAGGGTTTCCCCTCCAATTGGTGTCCAAAAAGGCCATCCTCTGCTACAAGGGTCTGTCCAGTGTACTCTTTACGTGGTGGCTTAATCCCTGGGAGCTTTGGCTGGTTGGTATTGTTGTTCTTATGGGGTTACAAGCCCCTTCACCTCCTTCAATCCTTTCTCTAACTCTTGCACTGAGGATCCCATTCTCAGTTCAATGTTTGGCTGCTACCATTCACCTCTGTATTTGTCAGGCTCTGGCAGAGCATCTCAGAGGACAGCTATGTCAGGCTCCTGTCAGCATGCACTTCTTGGTATCAGCAATATTGACTGGGTTTGGTGGCTGTATGTATATGGGCTGGATCTCCAGGTGGGGCAGGTTCTGTAGGGCCATTCTTTTAATCTCTGCTCCAAACTTTGTCTCCTATCTCCTCCTATGAATATTTTCATTCTCCCTTCTAAGAAGGGCTGAAGCATCCACACTTTGGTTGTCCTTCTTCTTGAGCTTTATGTGGTCTATGGATTGTATCTTGGGTAATTCGAGCTTTGGGGCTAATATCTACTTATCAGTGAGTGCATACCATGTGTGTTCTTTTGTGACTGGGTTACCTCACTCAGGATGATATTTTTTTAGTTCTATCCATTTGCCTATGAATTTCATGAAGTCATTGTTTTTAATAGTTGTGTAGTACTCCATTGTGATGCTTGGACTATTTCCTGTATTTCAGTTCAGATAGTTATGGCATTCCAAACATTGTTGTAAATGCAACTTGGCTGTAGACTTTCACAAATTTTTACATTAATAAGTTTCACCCATTAGTTTGTCAGGTTACAGAATAAGCATTTATCCAACTTTACTACATGATATCAACAGTTTCCTCAAAAAATCTTTACCAACTTATGTATCTGTTTGTGCTGCAAAGAGTTGTGGTAAATGCTTGTTAATATTGTAAATACCATTTACTTTTAATTTTGTTCATGCATATGTGTGTAACTGTGGTCTTGAATGACAAAATAGGGCACTGGATTTCAGTGAGCTAGAGTTATAAGTAGTTATGATCTACCAATTTGTGTCCTGAAAAAGGAACTTGATTCTTTTGGAAGATTAGCAAGTACTTTTAAACACCAAGCTATCTCTCTATAGCACATTTTAGTAAAATTTATATTACTATATTCATTAAAATTATAGATGATATATGATCTTGCATGACTGTCTCATTTTGACTTAACTCTCAATTCCGTTAATGAGATTTTATTTTTATTCTCATAGCTTGTTTGTGAATTATCGATTTTAATTTCACTTTTATTTTTAACTGTTAGTGTTGTTGATTTTATGATTTGTAAGAAATGGTTTGGATTCTTATGTAATCTAAAATTGTGATTTCTATCAATCATATGTTCGATATAGTGGCTTGTCTGTTGTATCTTAATGATGCTTGATCAAATGTATACATCTTTTCTTTTAGGATGGCACTTTGTGAATTTCTTTAAGAACACAGATAATATTGTTTCTTCAAGTGTTTGGTAGAGCTCAATTTTAAAACCATATGTGTTTCCACTTAGTGAATTTTAACTCCAGATTAAACAATTAAAATGATTCTTATTACCAAAAAAATAAGTTAGTTATTTATGTCCTTGTCTCCTTTTTCTAAAATTTACAATATATAAGTATATTTAAAGTAACTTTGTATGCTTTATACAGTGGAAAATTGTAGTATTTCTTGAATTTACTCTATTTGCAGTATTTCCTATTTCTTAGGGTGTTGATCCCCTTCATCAAGTGTTCAAGGTTCTATTGTCTGTACTCACCCGAAAACACAAAGGACTCTTTCTCTATCTTGAGAGACAGTAGTGAGTATCACTCTACCTTCCAACTCCCAGAAGTTTTAAAAACCTTAAAGAGAAACTTGAAACATCAGGCTGCCCTAGCCAAACATCAACCTTCCCACCTCTGGACTGATATTTCAACATTTTCTTATTATCAACCCACACATTCAAACACACTAAAATAAAATACTGGCAAGTATTCTATTTGTCCTTTTGGAACCATTTACTAAAAATGAATAAATAATTATAAACCTGCTTCATTCCAAAATGTGTTTACTTTCTATCCTGTCACAGTCACCCCCTACCAAGATCAGATCACAACATGACTAATATTCTAGCACATATTTTTCTCATCATGTTATGTTTATTTTCATTGTCTCCCTGCATAGATCATAAGGTTCATTGTATTATATTTTTAGACATTCTCAGTCTTTCCTCTTTCTCAACATGTACACAGTCCAGAACTGAGTATGTGATCACCAATAAAAAATGATTCAACAAACCTGAGTGAAAGTTACTGCACAGGTGAATGTATATCAAGTTATTTCCGGGTACTTTAGCAGGCAAACAAGAACTTAAAAACCATTTTGAAGAATCCCTCCAAACTGGAAATTTTAAAATGCCTTACATCCTACATCTGCAAGCTAATCCTCAGGCCATCATTTCCCCAAAATGAGCACAGCATGCAGGTGGGAGAGAAAGCCAACTTGCATATTGGGGTGTCATATGAATATTGTCAGAAAAGAACAGCCTAGCATGTCTTTCCTTAAACATGCAGCACTGTCTTGTTTCTCTCACATTTCATCTTTCCTCAGAAGAATTTCAAGTCACAGCGTCTGGTTCTGAGATTGCTCATACCATCATTCCTCATTAAAACCTTGAAGTAAATAATCAAGACATGAAGAAATGTGAAGGGTAGTTCTTAACAATCCAGCCTTCATTTCACAGCTTTGCCATTTCCTCTCCCTTGATATCACCCCTCTCCCTTGATTTCTTTTGGTCTATTTAATACCATTATTTCTTGGGTACATTTACACCATACTCAGTGTAAATGGCATAATTAGAAGTGGAAAATATTTTTGTTGTCTGTTTGCATTCATTTATGTGTAAAGGATCACATAAAGTTCTGCTACATTAAAATTTAATTCGAAAGAAAACGAGTCTTGTTCATTTCTCAATGCAATGCCTGTGTCTGCTCAGCTTGTATGATTGATAAAATATTATCAGTCCCTGTTTTTCCATTTGTTTTCCAGAGATTTGTGTAAACAAGTTACGAGAAGGAAGTGTTCCTTTGTTAGGCATGTGTTCAGAGAGGTATTGTAGAAACATATTTTATTCCAGCCACCCTGTCACTGTGTGGACAGGACACAATTCATTATTTAGCAGTTAATTTGTTAATCGATTGACCAATTGGTTCAGAGATTTTTTTCACTCTCAGATTACTAAAAGGGGGAGGGGATAAAAAGCAAGAAAGAAAACAATAACAATAAATGTCTTCTCTGTAGGGTAAATTTAAGGAAAATTGCATCCGAATCGAAAATGCAGTACTGTTTACAGATCTAGATTAAATCTGACACAGATTGGCAAACAATGAAAAAGGTTCCTTTGCTTGGAGCATAAACATTTGAATCTCACCAGCTTCGTGTTAAATCTAAGGAAGTAAATAAACAAAAATGACCTTCTCGGTATGGTGTGAAGGCCCAGGAGAGAGAGGAAGGCAACCTCAGTTTTGCTTAAATTTGTCCCAATTTCTCTGCAAGGTCAAAGGAAGGAAGGGAATATTTCCACTTTTGTACAAAAATTGACACATAGCCCCCATTTGTTCTTTCTCCCAATATGCAGCTCAATGTATAAACATGGAGATAATTACACTCTTTATAAAGGGTATCCATAACATATAAGGAGGGAAAAATTTACAATTAAAACAATATTTAGGATTATCAAATAACTGTGTGTACAAATTGAAAAGTAAACTAACTCTAATTGATATTAATGAACATTTCAATTGAGAAATGTGAGTCAAGATATAAGATGAGCTTGAAAAAAGTTTTTGTGTTTCTTCCTTCCATTTCTTTTCTATCATCTCATTGACGCATGTCTTTTGCATGTTATCCCTTTTTTTCGTTCCTCATGAGATATGAGTGAAAATATGACAATCTGTTATCTTTGACTCAAGGAGAGATCACTGTAAACAAGATATTTAGAATGTCCACCTCACAAACAGCAAGGAAGCAATTAGTGGACCTAGAAAGATACCGTTCCATCAGATTGCAGGGTTGGTCTGGATCCTGGCCTTTCTGCTCATCTGTTCTCACACTTCCTCTATGAAGACAAGTTTAGCGTCCTCTGAAATCTACTCCCTTGTCCAGACTTGTCCACAAGCCATCTACATGCATGCTCTGTGGAAAGCATGTGTGGATGCAACAGTTTATCACTTGCCCAGTCTACTAAGCCAAAAAACCCTCAAAAAGAAGAGAAGCTTCTTGGCTTCTGCTGAATAAATGCATGTACTCTGTTTACCTCCTGCATTAATTATTCCCTTCAAATCCAAATGCTCCAACATAAGAAATAACCTTCAACTGCAGAAGCGAGGAAGAACACTTGAACCCTAACTGTGGGAGAATGGAGGGAATTGACTTAAAAAGTATGAATGGCATGGGGATATGAGTGGCAAGCTGTGTGTGGGATGTATGTGTTGTGGGGTATATATGTGTGTGTTTGGGTGTGTATGTATGGGTGCATTTGCTGAGTATGAGTATAGTGTGTGTATGGTGTGTGCGTGTGGTGTGTATGTGTGTGTATATGTTTTAGTAAGTATGTGTATTGTATGTATTGTATGTGTGGATTGTGTGTGAGTGTTCTATGTGAATGTGTGCAGTGTGTATGAGTTTTTGGTGTGTGTACACAAATATATGGTATGTGATACATATTCGTGTGGTATGGATATATATGTATATATATACATACACACACACACGTGTGTGTGTGTGTGTGTGTGTGTGTGTGTGTGTGTATTTGTATCTGTTATAATCACATCTGAAGGTGAAGAAGGTCAGATGCACTGACTGGTCACTCTTTTGAGGTCCTCCTCTTTTGTGCTCTGCCTTATTTCTCTGAGTCATGATCTCCCATTTACTACCATCCCTACCTCCAAGGCCACAGAAAACTCATGCCATAACCATTGGCTTCAATTCACAGGATTGCTACAGTTCTAACTCAGGTGCTGATGCTGGCACAAGTGCCCATACCCAACCATCCATCCACATAGCCTTTAGTTTAATTTCCCAAAAGGTAAACATAGTCATGTCAGTAGAACTCATGAAAGTCAATGGTTTTGTCTTAGACATTACTTATTCTAATTCTCAAATGCTTTCTTTAAAACTGAATTTTTTAGTTTTCCCTACTGTCTTTCAGGGAGCACATCCCCCATTCAGCAGTGACCTCATATGGACTCCGTTTCCTCTTATGTTTAGGTGTTCATCTTCTGGAAAACTGAGGGAAACTGCTACTTAATGGTGCAAGTGCCTTCTGTCCTTCCTCTTCCCTCACAGGCATGACTATTAACATTGCCACTGTGCTGTGGTTAATTGCTACTGTCTTGAGATGTCAGAAACTCTCTGCACATCTGACACATATCAAACCGTAAGAGTTCCTTATGGCTAGATTATCAATCATTCATCTTTCTAGCCCAACCACTCTGAATTCCCATGATATAGTAGAGTCAAATGGGTGCCAAGTATGATGGATTGTGAATGACCTGATGAATTCTTTTAAGACAGTACAGACTACACATTTTCATTAATGAACTGTGATAAGACACATCCCTATTTTAATCTTTCTCTTTGTTGGTAATAATCAAATCAGTGGACTTGTATTTCAGGATTATGCTAAAAATATGCTATACTCTTAAATTAAAAGAAAAATGATGGAGCTTTAGAGTCAGAATTTCCTAGAGTATTTTTAATCACTGTTTTCTGAACCTAGCCCTAGAGACTGTGATTCAATTAGTAAAAATGCAGCCACAAAATTTGCATTCCAGATGACATAAGACATGCTGATGGTGATGACACCTGTCCTGGGATTAGCTATGAAAACTACTGCAGGTACAGAAGGGCTTTAAGACTAGGCATATCTCCTAATCAGAGCATGGGAATTTTTTGCATCCTTCACACTCTGCCTTGGGATGGTCCCATTGCTCTCTTACTTTTGTTAGGGCAAGCAGGGAAGAGATAAGTTGACAACATTATGAAGAGGTTTGTGAATATCCTGTATTTTATTAATATTGAGGTGCTTCTTTTGGGGGTGCATAAGGTATTTTTTTACTAAAGTAAGAACAAGATCATTGCTTCTAGGTTGTCTGCAATCAAAGACGTTAGATAAATGTAACTTGCAATTATTTTCTGAAATGTATATTATCCTTATAGATGTTCATAAAGATGATAGATATATCTAACTTGATAGATAATAGGATGATAGGTAAATGATAGATTAGATAGATAGATAGATAGATAGATAGATAGATAGATAGATACATACATACATAGATATATAGATACATAGATACATAGATACATAGATAGACTCAGTTAACAACAAATAGTCGAGTCCTTGTTGTTCCTGTAAGAAAGATCCTGTCAAAGTTTAGAACAGAGGCAGAAGAAATACCCATTCAGAGCCTGCCCCACATGTGGCCCATACATATACAGCCACCAAACTAGATAAGATGGATGAAGCAAAGAAGTGCAGGCCGACAGGAACCGGATGTAGATCTCTCCTGAGAGACACAGCCAGAATACAGCAAATACATAGGTGAATGACATCATTAAACCACTGAACTGAGAACGGGACCCCCGTTAAAGGAATCTTAGAAAGGACTGAAAGAGCTTGAAGGGGCTTGAGACCCCATATGAACAACAATGCCAACCAATCAGAGCTTCCAGGGACTAAGCCACTATCCAAAGACTATACATAGACTGACCCTGGGCTCCAACCCTCATAGGTAGCAATGAATAGCCTACTAAGAGCACCAGTGGAAGGGGAAGCCCTTGGTTCTGCCACGACTCAACCCCCAGTGATTGTGATTGTTGTGGGGAGGGCGGTAATGGGGGGGGAGGATGGGGAGGGGAAAATAGAGAAGGGGAGGGAGAGGGTTAGGGGGATGTTGGCCCAGAAAACGGGAAAGGGAATAACAATCAAATGCAAATAAGACATTCCTAAGTTAATAAAGATGAAAAAAAGAAAGGAAAAAGGAAGATCCTGCCATCAACCATTACACAAACAAGATGAAGACCACTCTGTGAACAGTCAGGGAATTTCCTCTTGTCATCTCTACTATCATGTCAAGGGCAACCTCAGCTTGGAGAGGAGGTCTTAAGATAAGGGTTGGCTGGGAGCTGTGAAAAACAAATGATTCAAAAGTCAAACTATGGATCCAAACTTATGGCTAGGCTCTATTCAAGGCAGCTTGCCAGTCTGCTTTCTCTCTGTCCTGCTTTCTTTCTCTCTGACCAGCTTTTTCTGAAAATCTCCTGAGAGCTTTCTCTGTATTCTGCTGGACACAATTCTCCAAGCCTTTCTTTCTTGCTTATCTAAAAAATTCTTTGAATAGTTCATCTCTTGCAGATCATAAGCCCAGTCTTTTATTTTACACATTAATCCAGTCATTTTCTCTAGATTTTCTTCTGATTATCCTATGAATCAGCATCATGTGACCATAGTTCTTTAATCCTTAGGTAACAGCAAGCAAGCATTTCCTTTTAAAACTGCAAAAGAACTCAGAGATCTGTCTGCCTCTGTTAAGCACAGATGCTAAACTGATGCTAGATGGGATGCTGTCCTGAAATTTCCATTTCTCCCACTAATGGGCCTAACCTTGCCTGTTCCTGGCTGATCCTGAACTCAAGCATTTGTTTGCCTTTATAAGCATAAACAAAAACCCACACCTGGGTGGGATCTCCTACTATAACCACTCCATATATCTCTTTTTCTCTGTCCTTAGTATCCTTCTGACATATTGGCTTATAGTGTAATTGCTTTCCTTCCATTAGATTTATGAAGTGTCTCATATAATTCATACTACATCCTTATTTTTTAAATTGTTGAGAAATTTTCAAAATTTCAAACCCATGTTTTTAAAGTTATTTCCATAGACTTAAGGGATGTTTTGAATATCCCAGTATTTAACATTTTTCTAAGACATTAGCCACAGTATAACATCCTAGACTAGTGTGTCTGATTTATCATGGAATCATTACCTTTAACAGTGAGGATATTCCTTGGAGGAACATGAAAATATGTACATTAATATACAAACTAGTCTAATGCCTACAGTAGCCATAGACACTCATGGAGGCTCACTTCGGCTGGCCCTGTCCCAGGGACAGGAACCATATCATTCTGTCCCCACCAATCCCATTCCAGGCCTGGCAATCTCAGCTTGAAAGAGAAGGGTGCTGGTGCTGCTTGATTCATGAATTTTCTATTCATAAAAACTCTGGAACTTTTACTAATTTTAGAGTTTTACATTTATGTTACACAATTCACAGGTGCCTGGGACAAAAGCAATACGGGCCATGCCTTTCTGAGAGTATTTGAAGCCAGCTTTGAAGACTTCTATATTCATGTGTCTTTACTTTATAAAGACCAAAGACAAAACCCAAAACTATTCCAGTCTTTTTTTATTACACAGGCTGGGATGAATTCCAGGGTTGAAAAAGGAGGTTGGGACTCCCATATCCCATGGGAGAGAGAGCTGAACACTCAGACTTGCAGGGAATTCTGAGACTGCAGCACAGAGTGCCACTTCTTCCCACATTTGCTCACATCCCTGGCCCAAGAGGACACTGCATAGTGCCTCTGGACACAGGAATATAGGAGCAGCCAGCTACAGGAGCCCCAATGTCTAGGTCTGCCCCCAGAACTGAACTGAACTAAACAGCTCTCTACACCCAAATCCCATGAATTGGGGGAGATCTAGACCCTCAGAAGTACAGACATTCCTGAGAAACCAGAGGACAATACTCTCTGCCCACATCCCTGATTCAAGAGGAATACACCTTGTCCCATCAGTGGCCCCTGAGAACAGGGAACTAGGAACAGTAGGAGCAGGAACCACCCAGTTGCTGCCCTCACCAAGAGCTGAAAGGCAGCTGCAAGGAGAAACTACGTGCCTAAGAGCCGAACACTCTGTTCCCATAACTGGCTGAAAGAAAACAGGAAAACAGGTCTACAGGAGCACTGACACACAGGCCTATAGGAGGGTCAAGCCACCATCAGAAGCAGCAAGACAAACTAACATCAGAGACAACCTGATGGTGAGAGGCAAGCACAGGGACAGAAGAAACAGAAATGGAGACTATTTGGCATGATCAGAGCACAGTTCTCCCACCAAAGTAAACACTGAATATCCAAACACACTGGAAAAGCAAGATTTAGATAAAAAACCATATTTTATGATGATGATGGAGGACTTTAATTAGAAAAATAAATAACTCCCTTAAAGAAATGCGGGGCGGGGCTGGGGATTTAGCCCAGCGGTAGAGCCCTTGCCTAGCGAAGTGAAAGGCCCTGGGTTCGGCCCCCAACCCCGGAAAAAAAAAAAAAAAAACAACTAAAAAAAGAAATGCCGGACAACACAAGTAAAGAAGTAGGAGCTTTTAAAGAGGTAACACGAAAATCCCTTAAAGAATTACAGAAAAACACAACCAAAAGGGAAAAGGAAATGAACAAAACCATCCAGGAGTTAAAATTGGAAATAGAAACAATAAGGAAAGCCTAAATGGAGACAACCCTGGAGATAAAAAACCAAGGGAAGAGATCCAGAGTCACAGATGTGAGCATCATGAATAGAATACAAGAAATAGAAGAGAGAATCTCAGGAGCAGAAGATACCATAGAAAACATCCACACAACTGTGAAAGATAATGTAAAACAGTAAAAGCTCCTAACCCAAAACATCCAGGATATCCAGGACACAAAGAGAAGGTTAGATAATAGGTACAGAAGGATGAAGACTCCCAACTTAAATGTCCAGTAAATGTCTTCAACAAAATTATAGAAGAAAACATTCCTAAGCTAAAGAAAGTGTTGCCCATAAACATATAAGCAGCCTACAGAACTCCAAATAGATTGGACCAGAAAAGAAATTCCTCCATTCACATAATAGTTAAAACACCAAATGCACAAATCAAAGAAAGAATCTTAAAAGCAATAAGGGGAAAAGGTCAAGTGACAGACTTCTCACCAGAGACTGTGAAAGCCAGAAGATCCTGGACAGATGTCATACAGACCCTAAGAGAACACAAATCCCAGCCCAGGCTACTATATCCAGCAAAAACTCTCAAATACCATTGAGGGAGAAACCAAGATATCCCATGACAAAACCAAATTCACACAATATCTTTCTATAAATCCAGTCCTACAATGGATAATAAATGGAAAACTCCAACACAAGGAGAAAAACTACACTATATAGAAAGCAAGAATATAATCTCTTTGCAATGAAACCAAAAGAGAGACACACAAACATAATCCCACCTACAAATACGAAAATAACAGGAAGCAGCTCAAAGTACACATTGCACCTCAAACAATAATAATAGGAGATTTCATTACCTCACTCTCATCAATGAACAGATCATGGAAACAGAAATTAAACAGAGACATAGAGAAACTAACAGAAGTTATGAACCAAATGAACTTAATGACTATTTATAGAACATTCCATTCTAAAACAAAAGGATATACTTTCTTCTCAACAGCTCATGGTACCTTCTCCAAAACTGACCATATAATCGGTCACAAAGTAGCCCTCAACAGATACAGAAAGATTGAAATAATCCCATGCATCCTATCAGATCACAACGGACTAAGTCTGGTCTTCAATAACAACAACAACTTCAGAATGACCACATATACATGGGTGAAAAACAATGCTGTACTCAATGATAACTTGGTCAAGGAAGAAATAAAGAAAGAAATTAAAGACTTCTTAGAATCTAATGAAAAGGAAAGTACATCATACCCAAACTTATGGGACACGATGAAAGCTGTGCTAAGAGGAAAACTCATAGCTCTGAGTGCCTGCAGAAAGAAACAGGAGAGAGCATACATTAGCAGCTTGACAGCATCCCTGAAAGTTCTAGAACAAAAAGAAGCAAATACACCCAAGAGAGGTAGAAGGCAGAAAATAACCAAACGCAGGGCTGAAATCAACCAAGTAGAAACAAAAAGAACAAACCAAGGACTGTTCCTTGAGAAAATCAGCAAGGTAGATAAACCCTTAGCCAGACTAACCAGAGGGCACAGAAAGTGTGTCTAAATTAACAAAGGTATTACAACAGAATAAGAGGACATTCAACAAATCATCAGATCCTACTACAAAAGCCTATATTAAATGAAAAGAAGAAAGTCTGGATGAAATGGACAATTTCCTAGACAAATACGAGGCACCAAAGTTAAATCAGGAACAGATAAACCATCTAAATAACCCCATAACTCCTCAAGAAATAGAGCAGACATTAAAAGTCTCCCAACCAAAAAGAGCACAGGGCCAGATGGGTTTAGTGCAGAATTCTATCAGACCTTCATAGAAGGCCTCATACCAATACTGTCCAAACTATTCCACAAAATAGAAATAGACAGAGCACTACCAAATTCCTTCTATGATGTCACAATTAATCTTATACTTAAACCACACAAAGATGCAACAATGAAAGAGAACTTCAGACCAATTTCCCTTATGAATATTGATGCAAATATACTCAATAAAATTCTCCACACCAGATCCAAGAACACATCAAAACAATTATCCATCTTGATCAAGTAGGCTTCATCTCAGGTATGAAGGGATAATTCAATATACAGAAATCCATCAACGTAATCCACTATATAAACAAACTCAAAGATAAAAACCACATGATCATTTCATTAGATGCTGAGAAAACACTTGACAAATAGAACACCCCTTCATGATAAAAGTCTTGGAAGAAACAGGAATTCAAGGCCCATACCTAAACATAATAAAAAGAGATTATATAGCAAACCAGTAGCTAACATCAAACTAAATGGAGAGAAATTTGAAACAATCCTACTAAAATCAGTGATTAGACAAGGCTGCCCACTTTCTCCCTATTTATTCAATATAGTTCTTGAAGTCCTAGTCAGAGAAATCAGACAACAAAAGGAGGTCAAAGAGATATAAATTGGAAAGGAAGAAGTCAAAATATCATTATTTGCAGATGATATGATAGTATACTGAAGTGACCCGAAAAGTTCAACCAGAGAACTACTAAGCCTGGTAAACAATTTCAGCAAAGTAGGTGGGTATAAAATTAACTCAAACAAATAGTAGCCTTCCTCTACTTAAAGAATAAACAGGCTGAGAAAGAAATTAGGGAAATGACAACCTTCATAATAGTCCCAAATAATATAAAATACCTCAGTGTGACTTTAACTAACAAGTGAAAGATCTCTATGATAAGAAATTCAAGTCTCTGAAGAAGAAATTGAAGAAGATCTCAGAAGATGGAAAGACCTCCTTTGCTCATTAATTGGCAGGATTAATATATTAAAACTGGCCATTTTATCAAAAGCAACCGACAGATTCTAAGCAATCTCCATTGAAATTCCAATTCAATTCTTCATAGAGTTAGAAAGAAACATTTGCAAATTCATTTAGAATAACAAAACCCCAGGATAGTTAAAACTGTCCTCAACAATAAAAGGACCTCTGGAGTAATCACCATCTCTGACCTCAAGCAGTATTACAGACCAATAGTGATAAAAATTATATACTATTGGTACAGAGACAGGCAGATAGATCAGTGGAATAGAACTGAAGACCCAGAAATGAACCCATACACCTATGGTCATTTGATTTTTGACAAAGGAGCCAAAACCATCCAATGGAAAAAAGATAGCATTTTCAACAAATGGTGCTGATTCAACTGGAGGTCAGCATGTAGAAGAATGCAGATCGATACATCCTTATCACCCTGTACAAAGCTTAAGTCCAAGTGGATCAAGAACCTCCACATCAAACCAGATACACTCAAACTAATAGAAGAAAAATTGGGGAAGAGTCTCAAACACATGGGCACTGGAGAAAATTTCCTGAACAGAACATCAATGGCTTCTGCTCTAACATCAAGAATTGATAAGTGGGACCTCATAAAACTGCAAATTCTCTGTAAGGCAAATGACATGATTAGGAGAAAATGGCAACCAAAAAATTGGGAAAAGAGCTTTACCAATCCTACATCTGATAGAGGGCTAACATCCAAAATATACAAAGAACTCACGAAGTTAGACTGCAGAACCAAATAACCCTATTAAAAATGGGGTTCAGAGCTAAACAAAAAATTCACAGCTGAGGAATATTGAAAGGCTCAGAAGCACCTAAAGAAATGTTCAACATCCTTAGTCATCAAGAAAATGCAAATCAAAACAACCCTGAGAATCCACCTCACACCAGTCAGAATAGCTCAGATCAAAAACTCAGGTGACAGCAAATGCTGGCAAGGATGTGGAGAAAGAGAAACACTTCTCCTTTGTTGGTGAGGTTGCAAACAGGTACAGCCTCCCTGGAAATCAGTCTGGAGTTTCCTCAGAAAATTGGGCATTGTACTACCTGAGGAACCAGCTATACCTCTCCTGGGCATAAGCCCAAAAGATGCCCCAACATATAACAAAGACACATGTTCCACTATGTTCATAACTGTGTTATTTGTAATAGCCAGAAGCTGGAATGAATCCAGATATCCTTCAACAGAGGAATGGATAGAGAAAATGTGGTACATCTACACAATGGTGTACTACTCAGCTATCAAAACAATGACTTCATGAAATTCATAGGCAAATGGCTAGAACTACAAAATATCATCCTGAGTGAGGTAACTCAAACACAGAGAAGCACACATGGTATACATTTATTGATAAGTGGATATTAGCCCAAATGCTCGAATTACCCAAGTTCCAATGCATAGACCACATCAAACTCAAGAAGGGTGATCAAAATGTTGTTGCTTTACCACTTCTTAAACAAGGGAACAAAAGGTGGGGATAGGGAAGCAAAGTTTACAGCAGAGACTGAAGGAACAGCCATTCAGAGCCTGTCCCATGTGTGGCCCTTATATAGAGAGCCATCAAAACTAGGTAAGTTGGATGAAGCTAAGAAGTGCAGGAACTGGATTTAGTTCTCTCCTGAGAGACACAGCCAGAAAATGTCAAATACAGAGGCGAATGTTAGCTTCAAACGACTAAACAAGAGAGTGGGACCCCTGTTGGAGGAATTAGAAAAAGGTCTGAAAGAGCTGAAGGGGTTTACAAGCCTGTAAGAACATCAATGACAACCAACCAGAGCTTACAGGGACTAAGCCACTACCCAAAGACTATACATGCACTGACCCTGGGCTTCAACTGGATATGCAGCAGTGAATAGCCTTGTTGGGGCACTAGTGGAAGGGGAATCCCTTGGTCCTACCAAGATTAAACCCCCAGTATAGGGGATTGTTGTGGGGCTGGTAAGGCAGAGGTGGATGTGGAGGGGAACAACCTTATAGAAGGGGAGAAAGAGAGGTTAGGCGCTGATGGGCAGTAAACTGGCAAAGGAACAACATTTGAAAATAAATAAGGGGCTTAAAAAATATGGAATACCTAATTTTTGAAAAAAAAATATGGAAATATTAATAAATAAGAAAAGAGGGGTTGAAGCTGAAAAGATAGGTCAGTGGTTAGAATAAGCATGTAGCTGACTCAAGTTTACCTCCTGGCACACACATTGTGTGTCTCAGAAGTATGTGGAATTCCAAGTCTTTTGTTATCTGTTGGCACAGAAGCACATGCCCAAACCCACACTTAGACATATACACACATACACAGAGTTAAAATAATAAAATTTGATTAATTTAATTAAGTTTTTGTTTAATAAGCAGATTTTAGACATATTTATGGCATTTGTCATAGCACTGATCCTAGAAGAATTTTTAATTCATTTACCTAAAAGTGAGTTTGTAAACATTTGATTTCCCCCTCATGGGGCTCTTGGTCAATGGAAATTTTGTGTTTTTAGATACAAAGTATGCCCATTTTAAACTAAATGCAACATATTACTATATTGAAAGACTATGTGTTATCCTAGGTCAAGTCCATTCTATAACTTTTGAAAAACCACAGAATGTAATGATTAGCCACCCTAGTCCCATAAGATTTGAATGTCCTAATCCATCATTCAAAGATCAATATGGATTTAAAACTGTTAAGTGCCCTAAAAAATATAAAAAGACTATTTGGGGTCATCTTCAAGCTGTAAATATGAACACTAGTGATGTGAAAATGAGGCAAAAGGTCATGACAACCAAGTAGATACATAATGTTCCTTGGGATTCTCCCCTAATTCATTTGATTAGAATTGTCATTGATTTAATAAATATTACATGAGTTATATTCAGCTAAACTAATAGTCTTAATTTGGTTGTTTGCATTTTATATGAGGTTTGAATTTAAGTAAAACTAAGCAAAACAAAGAAATACGAATTCAAATGGAAAAATACTAAGTCATTCAGCAGAAAAAAATATTGCAAAAGGACAAGGGTACAGGGAGATCATTAAAGGGAATTAGAATTAAATGAAGGAAGAAGCAAGGCTATATGGGAGCAACATGAATCAGCCTCTAGTCATGACATAATCTAACTATAAAAACTATGTTGTGGTGACTGAGAGATGGCACATGGTTGTTTGTTTCCATACCCTTGCATGCAATGTCTAACATGTTTTGTCTTCTCAGTTCCTGGAAAAATCCTTCATGAACTTCCCCAGTTCACAGTGATCCTGGTTTCAAGTAACTGAGGGAGTTCTTTCCCTTTCTTACCATTGCAATGGAACTTGTAATAACTCTGAACTCCCCTTTCGTGTTCTGGACTTATTTGTTGTCTTCTTAAAGAAATTGTTGTGATGCTTTACTGACTCAGCACATTTCATAGGTTGGTGCCTTAGTGTTTTACCACTATATTCTGAGAAATGTCAAAGATAAACCTAACTGAGAAGTACAAATACTCGAACTTTGAAAAAAATGAGAAGACTATATCTTGGAAATGGGCATCAGGGCCAAAGAAATGGTTCAGTTGGTAAAATCTTTTCACTAAGACTGGTACCCTGAGATCAGTACCCAAAATCTACTTAGTAGAAGGGAAGAATCTACTTCACAAGATGTCCTCTGATTTCCACAAGCATGGAATCAAATAATGCCCCCATACATATATAAATAAGTAAATAAACAAATCAATGAATAAATGTTATTACAATTAATTTACAATTATAAATGTGTGAAAAAATGTTTTCAATCCAAATTCTTTATTGAATGTGTGTGTGTGTGTGTGTGTGTGTGTGTGTGTGTATGTGTGTGTGTATGAGCATTTGTATATAAAGGAAGCTGTAGAGAGGAGAAAGACAGAAAGAAAAGAGACATAGTCTAATCTTAGACAAGACTATATTTATTCACAGAGAGAGAGAGAGAATATACCTTGCATTCCATATGAGTAGACGGCCAAAATTCCTACAGGTAAAAATGAGATGTAACTCCTTATCAGAGCCAAAATGGGCTGACAAGGGAAACTAGGAATTCTAGTATTTCAGTACAAATTTATCACATTGACTAATTCACTTGAGTTGATTAATAAACAAAGTACAAAATAAGTCAGAATAACTGGGCTACTGGACAGTTATCTGGAAAATCTCAAAATGTTTTCAAAATACTAAAACTTAGTTCTCTTAGTTTGGATCTGTCTGTCTCTCTGTCTCTATCTCTGTCTCTCTGTCTCTCTGGGTCTCTCTCTCTCTCTCTCTCTGTGTGTGTGTGTGTGTGTGTGTGTGTGTGTGTGTGTGTGTACATTTAGGTGACAGGGCGCACACCATAACAATATAAATACATATATAATCACTCTCTTTAAGTGTTAAGAGTGTTAAGGGGATCAACTAAATATGAAATATTTAGAAGCATATGTGGATATGTGTGTGCTATCACCTTGTGTAAATGTATGCTTCCTTTATCCTAAAAATATGAGCATGTATAGTGACAGATAGAGATAGATACATAGACAGACAGCTTACCTGACTGCCAGACAGTAAGATGCATAATAATACATGCATACATACAGACATACATACATACAGACAGACCCATGAAGGATTATATTAACATACAGACAAGCCACACAGCACATAGCCTCTCTTTTTACTTTCTAGAACTAGTGTCATGTAATTTCACATACTTCACATACAGATGACAAAACTTGACAAATACAATTATAATTACTTGCAATCAATACAGCCAATTCCAAATGGTGAATAGCATCTATGAAAAATTGTGATTTAAGATACTCCTACTAACCACACTAAGAGAGACATAAAACTCTGCAGGAAAGAAACGTTTATCCCAACAGCCCATTTATTACCATAGAGGAAACCTGAATTGTGTTTTATAAACTTTGCATCCAATTCAAATTTTTATATAAAGTGGATAGAAAGAAGTAGTTTATCCTTATCTAGTCTCCACACCTGGGAAGTTAGCTATTTTCTTTTTCAGTTGGACAAAGTGAGTCCCACAGAGTACACCCATTACCCGAAAGCCATGCTGAGCCAAGAATTGACCTGTTTCCTGACCTGGCCTCTTGAGTTTTTCTTCAGGGCATAGAGAATCTTCCAGACATCATTAAGCATGATTTCTTCCTCCACTAGGCTTTCAGTCTAAGCTGTATTTTCTGTAGAATCCACATGCAGGGGAAAACAGCCATGCAGTGCCCCATTAGAAATGAGCAACAACATTCAAAGGAAAATTGGAAGCTGAAGATGTGATCATTAGCAACAGATGCATTGGCTTGGATCGGATAAACAAGTTGTTGTTTTCCTCTTCCTTACCCACTTGAACTGCTGACAAGTGTATCTATATGTGAAGTGTAGAGCACCGCATTAGTACCACAGATCCATACCTGATAGAAGGAGTATGACTACTGCCAAGTTAAAATCTTCAATTTCACCATACTTGACAGTCTGATGGTGAAGCCTTGCTATGCCTGTCCTATTTGTTTACCTTATGAGAATTTGGTTACTCAATGTCCTCTGATTGGCTCCATGATTCTTTTTCTCTTAATTTTTTGTGTTATAACTCATCTCCCACCAGAATTTGCCTTCCTACAATCAAACCTTCAAAGGGGTTTTGTTGCATCTTCCTTGACCCTGCCATCTTTGTGTGATGTATTAGACAAGAGAAAGAGTTTACAAAACATTAGAGAGTGTTGTCAGTTGAGAAGCTACCTCAAAAGATCATCAGAAGGACAAGCATGTAGAGATGATCTCCAAATCATTGCTCCTGTAGAGACAGTGGTTCAAGTTTTGTGATATTGCCAGAGAATGATTTAAGGATGGCTTTAGCATTTTCCAGAATGAAATAGCCTTCAGTGAGGTACTTAGACATCATTGTTTATGGCTAATTATTACATCCTTAGAATCTCAGTCAATTAGACATCATAGGTAGAGAAATAATATAGTACATCAAACTAAAAACAACAGGGATAATATGTACAACAATTACCTAAGCAATCAAATGAAAGAGTCAGAAGACCAGGAAAATATTTTAGAGACTCAGTAGCTACAGGACAAATATTATAAATCCAAATAGTTTAAATCTTAAACATTGCCAAGTTTATGTTTTGAAAACCAGCCTGGCATTGTAAGTAGAAATTCCCATACTAGTGTTTATGACACATATGGACTCTGAAGAAAGGCACATTCAAGGTGCAGTGTGTGTGTGTGTGTGTGTGTGTGTGTGTGTGTGTGTGTGTGTGTGTATGTGTGTGTGTATTTGTTTAAACACATGGACAAAGTCTTTAACTTATTCTGGGGTATCTTATTATAAATATACAAATATTCAAAACTCTGAAAAATAATTGAAGACTAAAAGATTTGTAAGCCATAGTACTTTAGATAAGGGTTGATACTATCATTCTTTTAGGATTGGTAAAAGGTACCTTGGCGCATTAAGGCCAAGGAAGGTTTACTGCATAGATCATAGCCTCACCAAATCTAATGCAAGGGGTTTATTGGGGAAAAGAGATGAGATGGGGCAAAAGGTCTTTCCTGAGTGCAGATATGAGAGAAAGAGAAAGATACAGATAGACAGAGAGACTTAGAGATAGAGAGAATGAGAGAGAGGTGGGGACAGGGAACGGACAGGGGAGGGGTAGGGGAGGAAAAGGGAGAGAGAGAGAAAGAGAAATAATGTATAGAGACTCTTTTTGAAGGGTGTTTTCTCCTAAGAAAATATATGTGACCAAATCCTGTGGGAGAAAGAGCTGGGCTCTCAGAGTAAGGGGAATCCAGAAAACTCAGGGGAGACTACCACTTCTATTTGCATTCCTGGTCCAATGGTCCAATTCCTGGTCTCCTCCTGGAGACCTCTGGACCCAGGAACCAAGGAGAAATCTGGGACAGGACAGTTGTAGTCTCTGCCTGCACCCAGAGCTGAAAGCCAGTCACCAGGAGCACTGACACACCTCAGAGCAGAGGAACCTACCTGGAGACATCTAGAAAGACGAACTGAGGAGCAGTCTGGGACAGGATCCTTCTAGTTTCCACCTGCACCCAGGGCTTAACCTGTGAAAGAGCTGTCTGTACCCAGATCCGGCTGGAAGAAAGCCAGTATCCCCGAATGCTGCCACACAGGATTACAGGAGGATGAAGACACAGTCAGAGACAGCTAACACCAGGAACAGCATGACAGCTAGAGGCTAGTACAGGAACCTAAGCAACAGAAAGCAAGACTACTTGGCATAATCAGAAACCTGTTCTCCCACCGAAACAAATAGTGGATATCCCAATGCACTGGAAAAGAAAGATTTAGATTTAAAATCACATGTCATGATGATGATGGAGGACATTAACAAGAAAATAAATAAATCACTTAAAGAAATGCAGGACAACACAGGTAAACAAGTAGAAGCCCTTAAAGAGGAAACAGAAAAACCCCTTAAAGAATTACAAGAAAACAAAAACAAACAGGTGAAGGAATTGAATAAAACTATCCACTATCTAAATATGGAAATAGAAACAATAAAGAAATCAAAAACGGAGACAACCCTGGAGATAGAAAACCTAGGAAAGAGATCAGGAATCATGGATGCAAGCATCACCAACAGAATACAAGAGATAGAAGAGAGAATCTCAGGGACAGTAGAAACTATAAAAAAACACTGACACGGGGTTGGGGATTTAGCTCAGTGGTAGAGCACTTGCCTAGGAAGCGCAAGGCCCTGGGTTCGGTCCCCAACTCCGGAAAAAAAGAACAAAAAAAAAAAAAAAAAAACACTGACACAACTGTCAAAGAAAATGTAAAACACAAAAATCTCCTAATCCAAAACATCCAAGAAATCCAGGACACAATGAGAAGATCAAGCATAAGGATAATAGGGATAGAAGAGAACAAGATTCCCAAATTAAAGGACAAGTAAATATCTTCACCAAAATTATAGAAGGAAACTTCCCTAATCTAAAGAAAGAGATGCCTATAAATATACAAGAAGCCTACAGAACTCTAAATAATTTGGACCAGAAAAGAAATTCATCCCATCATATAATATTCAAAACACCAAACACACAAAAGAAAGAATGTTAAAAGCAGTAAGGATTAAATGTCAAGTAACATACAAAGGCAAACCTATCTGAATTATACAAGACTTCGCACCACAGACAATTAAAGCAGAAGATCCTGGGCAGGTGTCATACCAAAACTAAGAGAACACAAATGCCAGCATAGGATACTATATCCAGCAAAACTCTCAATCGACATAGATGGAGAAACCAAGATATCCAAGACAAAACCAAAATTACACAATATCTTTCCACAAATCCAGCCCTACAAAGGATGGAAAAGTCCAACACAAGGAGGGAAACTAGAACATGAAAAAAGCAAGAAAGTAATCTTCTTTCAACAAACCTAAAAGAAGAAAGCCATACAAATATAATTCTACCTCTAAAAACAAAAATAAGAGGAACAACAATCAATATTCCTTAATATCTCTCAACACCAATGAACTCAATTCCCCAATAAAAAGACATAAGTTAGCAGACTGAATACATAAAGAGGACCCAGCATTTTGGTGCGTACAGGAAACACACCTCAGTGACAAAGAAAGACACCACCTCAGAGTAAAAGGTTGGCAAACAATTTTCCAAGCAAATGGTTCCAACAAAAAAACAAACAAACAAACAAACAAACAAACAAAAAACTGGAATAGCCATTTTAATATAGAGTAATATTGACTTTCAAGAAAAAGTTATCAGTTAAAGTAAGGAAGGACAATTCATATTCATCAAAGGAAAAATCCACCAAGATGAACTCTCAGTCCTTAATAAGTATGCTCCAAATGTGAGGGCACCTATATTCATAAAAGAAACCTTACAAAAGTTCAAAGCACACATTGCGTCTCACACAATAATACTGGGAGACTTCAACACTTCACTCTCAGCAATGGATCAATCACAGAAAGAGAAACTAAACAGAGACACAGAGAAACAAACAGAAGTTACAGAATAATGGATATAACAGATATTTATAGAGCATTTCATCCTAAAACAAAGAATATACCTTCTTCTACTTACCTCAGATACATTCTCCAAAATTGAGCATATAATTGGTCATAAAACAGGCCTAAACAGATACAAGAAGACTGAAATAATCCCATACATCATATCAGTTCAACAGTAACTAAGACTGGTCTTCAAAAACATCAAAAATGACAAAAAGCACATACACTCATGGAAGATGTACAATGATCCATTCAATGATATCTTGGGAAAGAAAGAAAGAAAGAAAGAAAGAAAGAAAGAAAGAAAGAAAGAAAGAAAGAAAAGAAAGAAAGGAAGGAAGGAAAAGAAGGAAGGAAGGAAGGAAGGAAGGAAGAAGGAAGGAAGAATGAACTTTTTAGAATTTATTGCAAATGAAGGAAAAACATACCCAAACTTACGGAACACAATGAAAGAAGTATTAAGAGGAAAACTCATAGCTATGAGTGTCTCCAAAAACAAAATGGAGAGAACACACACTAGCAGCTTGACAGCATGTATGAAAGCTCTAGAATAAAAAAGAAGCAAATACACCCAAGAGGAATGAGTAAACAGCAGGACCTAATCAAAATCAGGGCAAAATCAAGCAAGTAGAAACAAAAATAACTATACAAAGAATCAACAAAACCAGGAGCTCATTCATTGTGAAAATCAACAAGATAGATAAACCATTAACCAGCCTATCCAGAAGGCACGGGGAGAGTATCCAAATTAACAAAATCAGAAATGAGAGGTGAGGAATAATAACAGAATATGTGGAAATTAAAAAAATAATCAGATCCCACTACAAAAGCCTATATTCAACAGAACTGGAAAAGTTTGATGAAAAGAACAAATTTCTAGACAGATACTAGCTACCAAAGTTATATAAGGACAAGTAAACCACCTAAAGAGTCCCATAACTTCTAATGAAAATGAAGCAGTTATTAAAAGTCTCCCAACACAAAAAAGTCCAGGTCCAGATAGGTTTAGTCCAGAATTCTATCCCCTTCATAGAAGACTTCATAGCAATACTGTTCAAACTATTCCATAAAATAGAAACAGAAAGAACACTACCAAATTCCTTCTATGAAGCCACAATTATACCTAAACCACATAAAGACCCAACAAAGAAAGAGAACTTCAGACCAATTTCCCTTATGAATATTGATATAAAAATACTCAATAAAAATTTTGCAAACCAAATCTTAGAACATATCAAAATGATCATCCATCATAATCAAGTAGGCTTCATCCTAGGGATGCAGGGATAGTTCAATATATGGATATCAATCTAACTGACTATGTAAACAAACTCAAAGAAAAAAAACCAACATGATCATCTCATTAGATGCTGAGAAAGCATTTAAGAAAATTCAACACCCCTTCATGTTAAAAGTCTTGGAAAGATTTGGAATTCAAAGCCTATATCTAAACATATTAAAAGCAATATACAGCAAACCAGAAACTTGAAGCAATCCCACTAAAATCAGGAACTAGACAAGGCTGCCACACTCTCCCTACTTATTCAATACAGTAGTAAAGCCTTAACCAGAACAATCACACAACAAAAGGAGATCAAGGTGATATAATTTGGAAAAGATGAAGTCAAATATCACTGTTTGCTGATGATATGATACTTTACTTATGTGACCCCAAAATTTCCACTAGAGAATTACTAAGCCTGCTAAACAACTTAACCAAAGTATGAGGATATAAAATTAACTCAAACAAATGAGTAGCCTTCTTCTACTAAAAGGATAAAAAAAGGTAAGAAAGGAATTAGGGAATGGATACACTTCACGATACTCACAAATAATATAAAATACCTTTGTGTGACTCTAACTAAGGAAATGAAAGGTCTCTATGACAAGAACTTCAAGTTTCTGAAGAAGAAAATTGAAGAAGATCTCAGAAAATGGAAAGATCTCCCATGCTCATGAATGGGCAGGATTAATATAGTAAAAATGGCCCTTTTGCCAAAAGCAATCTACACATTCAATGAAATCCCCATCAAAATATCAACTCAATTCTTCATAGAGTTAGAAAGAGCAGTTTGCAAATTCATTTGGAATGAAAAAAATCTCAGAATAGTGAAAACTATCCTCAACAAAAAAAAGAACTTCTTGGGAATCGCCATCACAGACCTCAAGCAGTATTACAGAGCAATAGTGATAAACAGTATTGTATTGGTATGGAGACAGACAGGTAGATCAGTGGAATGTAATTAACCCATACATGTATAGTCAATTGATCTTTGACAAAGGAACTAAAAATATCCAGTGGAAAAAGATAGCATTTTAAACAATTGATGTTGGTTCAACAAGTGGTCAGCATGTAGAAGAATGCAAATTAACCCATTCTTATCACCCTGTACAAAGCTTAAGTCCAAGTAGATCAAGGACCTCCACATCAAACCTGATATATTCAAACAAAGAAAAATTGGAAGAGCCTTGATCACATGGGTACTGGGAAAATTTCCTGAACAAAACACCAAAGGCTTATGCTCTAAGATTAAGAATCAACAAATGGGACCTCATAAAACTGCAAACTTCTGTAAGGCAAAGGACCCTGTCATTAGAACAAAATGGCAAACAACAGATTGGGGACAGTTCTTTACCAATCCTACATCTGATAGAGGGCTAATATCCAAATTATACAAAGAACTCAAGAAGTCATACTCCAGAGAGCCAAATAACCCTATTTAAAAAAGGGGTATAAAGCTAAACAAAGAATTTTTTGCTGAGGAATGTTGAATGGCTGAGAAGTACCTAATGAAATATTCAATATTGTTAGTCATCAGGGAAATGCAAATCAAAACAATCCTGAGATTCCACCTCAGACCATTCAGAATGGCTAAGATCACAGTCAGGTGACAACAGATGATGGCGAGGATGTGAAGAATGAGATACACTCCTTCATTTTTTGGTGGGATTACAAGCTGGTACAACCACTCTGGAAATCAGTCTGGATTTTGGGCTCAGAAATTTGGACATAGTACTACCTAAGGACCCAGTTATTCCACTTGTGGGCATATACACACTTGATGCTCCAACATACAACAAAGGCACATTTATAATAGCCAGAAGCAGGAAATAATCCAGATGCCCTTCAACAGAGGAATGAATATAGAAATGTGGTACATCTACACAATAGAATAGTATTCAGCTATCTAAAAAGTAGGTGGAACTAGAAAATTTCATCCTGGGTGTGGTAACACAAACAGAAAAGCACACATGGTATGCATTCACTGATAAGAGGATATTAGCAGAAAAGCTCGAAATACCAAAGATTCAATACACAGACCACATGAAGTTCAAGAAAAGGAAGACCAAAGTGGGGATGCTTCAGGCCTTCTTGAAAGGGGGAACAAAACTATTCATAGGAGTGGATATGGAGACAAAGTTTGGAGCAGAGACCTAAGGAATGACCAGTCAGAGCCTGCCACACATGGGTATACAGCCCATATATATACAGCCACCAAAACTAGATAATAATGATGGAACTAAGAAGTGCATGCTGACAGGAGCCAGATATAGCTAGCTGTCTCCTGAGAGACACAGCCAGAGTATGTCGAATATAGAGGCGAATGTCAGTAGCAAACCATTGAACTGAGAACAGGGTCCCTGTTGGTGGAATTAGAGAAAGGATTGAAGGAGCTGGAGGGGCTTGCAACCCCATAAGAACAATACCAACCAATCAGAGCTCCCAGGGACTAAACCAGTACCTAAATCTGTACATGGACTGGCCCATGGCTCCAGCTGCATATGTAGCAGAGGAAGTCCTTGTTGAACACTAAAGGAAGGAGAAGTCCTTGGTCCTCTCAAGGCTGGACTCCCCAGTTTAGGGGACTGTCAGGGGTGGAGGGAAGAGGTGTGTGGGGAGGAGGAACATCCTCACAGAAGAATTAGGGGACTTATGGCCTGGAAACTAGCAATGTGAATAAAGTTTGAAATGTAAATAAAAAATATCCAATTAAAAAAATTACATAGAGATGGTTCTACTCAAATTTTTTTTTTTTTTTTTTTTTTATTAACTTGAGTATTTCTTATATACATTGAGTGTTATTCCCTTTCCCGGTTTCCGGGCAAACATCCCCCTCCCCTCCTCCCCTTCTTTATGGGTGTTCCTCTCCTCAACTTTTTAAGACCTCATGCCCATGGAGTAAGGAAAATGACTTACCTCGGGATAATAAGGTCCTGTAATAACTCACTGAAGAGTACCTAAATTTCTGAAATACTATCTGTCTGTCTGTCTGTTAGTCCATCCATCCATCCATCCATCCATCCATCCATCCATCTATCCATCTATCCATCCATGTATCTATCTATCTATCTATCTATCTATCCATCCATGTATCTATCTATCTATCTATCTATCTATCTATCTATCTATCTATCTATCTATCTATCTATCTATCTATCATCTATCTATTATCAACTATTTATTCACTGAAAGTAATCTACCTATGAAGCAGTTAAGTTCTGTGCAGCAGATATAGTTTGAGATTAGAATTTTTTCCCCTTCCACTGGAGCTCTTACTAGGCTATTCATTGCTACCTATGAGGGTTGGAGCCCAGGGTCAGTCCATGTATAATCTTTGGGTAGTGGCTTAGTCCCTAGAAGCTCTGGTTGCTTGGCATTGTTGTTCATATGGGGTCTTGAGCCCCTTCAAGCTCTTTCAGTCCTTTCTCTGATTCCTTCAATGGGGGTCCCATTCTCAGTTCAGTGGTTTGCTGCTGGCATTCACCAATGTATTTGCTGTATTCTGGCTGTGTCTCTCAGGAGAGATCTACATCCAGTTCCTGTCGGCCTGCACTTCTTTGCTTCATCCATCTTATCTAGTTTGGTGGCTGTATATGTATGGACCAGAGGGTTTAGGAGGATGTTGGCCTGGAAATCGGGAAAGAAAATAACAATTGAAATGGAAATAAGAAATACCCAAGTTAATAAAGATGGAGAAAAAAATTTTTCTGTTTGTCTTATTATCACAACAAATATTTTCCTAAAAGAAAAAACAACAACAACAAAAAAAAAAAAACAAGTAATACAGGCTTTTTTTTTTTAAACAAGAAGACATTTGTGACAAACATTGTCTGATATGGATATGGAAATTGCGAGTTCCTGAAACCCACCTCCTGCTTGCTAAAGATGCAGGACATCCAATGACACATTGCCACCCAAGTCAAAGTTAGTTTTCTGAAGGCCAATAAGTTTCCAAAGCAAAGAATCATAAATGACAATATCTAAACACCAGATAACTATGGTATTCTAGCTCTAGTAGGTGACATAAACAACCCTTTATATAGACTATGCCCAACATTATGGCACCTATATGAGTAAAAGAAACCGTCACTCAATCTGATTAGTATAATATGAAATTCTTCTATAAAAATTTCTAACACATATGCATATACACACATATGCATACATAAACAGAAGGGGTAATATATTTCAACAACCATATAGACATTTCTGAGAAAATGAATCATCCAAACAGTATGTCTTGTCAACTAGACACTTAATTGTAACTTGTTAAACAATATTTAATCTTTTTAAACAAATAATAAGACAATAATTCCATCAAACTTGTAAATATTCCTCATTGGTCACATTTGGATTTAAAATCATTATTCATCCTATAAAGATAAGCTTCAACTCATTAGTCTTTCTACCAAGAACATACATGGAGTATCTGAATTTTCCTCTCATAATTTCAGGGAAGGAAGATTATGTATAGTCTAGAAGACATAGTGACCACCTTAGTATAGTGTCTTTTATCTACTATTTGAAAGAGACTCTCTCTCTCTCTCTCTCTCTCTCTCTCTCCTGAATTATATTGGAAGAGGACATGTTCTATGAATCATAAAATTTTAGATCTTAATGACATCATATGTATATATAATATATATGCATACATATATACATATATTACAATAATCAAACTCTGCATAGATCTTTTCAAATGTGGATAATACAGAAACACAACTCATTTATGAGACACAAATTCATATATAGACATTTCAAAATATAAACTGTATCAGAATCAAATTGATATCTGAGTAAGTCATTAAATCCAAAAACAATTTAAAATCAGTCATCCCCACAGAGCTCACACTAAGAAAATTGGCAACAACAGATAACCACAAAAATTTAAAGCAGGTGGAATTCTTTTATTTCTGCTTGTGTATCTCTGTGTGGTATAGTATGTATTTACTACAGTATGGTCTCATAGACCTCATTATTCATTGCACAGAGCTCATCCATTCAGCTATTCTAGCTAGCCATCTTACTCCTGGAATTCTGTCTCAAAATTCTACTTCTAGGGATTATGCATGGTCCTCTATGCCCTTGGCATTCATGTGGATACTGAGGATCTCAATTCTGGCCACCATGCTTAGCAAACGTTGACGCTTTCTTATGTATCTTCTGTCTAAGACTTTGTTGAGGCTCAGTAAGAATGCACCATTAATCCGATGAACCCTGATGATTTCCTTTATATATCGTCTTCACATAAAGCAGTTAAAAGCAGGCCAGTTTTTTAACTGATCCTCTAAAACATTTACTAATGTCTTTTTAAATAAAGTCTTCCCTCCTTCAGAATATTGTACTCTCCTGACCTAGACTCCAAGTAGAAAACTAATACCCAATGCTGGTACATTTTCTTCTTTCAAAAGTGACTGGAATTCATACATTACATGATTTTTCATATGAAAGAAATTAAAGTAATGATCTTCTTTCTCCTTCTTAAGTAATTGAAACAAATGTAAAAATTTAAATTCATAAATCATTCATCTGGTGTTTATTGAGTACTCATCTCTTCATTTCTTGATTTCAAGAACTTGTAATCTATATTTTTAATTCAATTTTCAAATTATCCTGAAAGAAGTTGCAGTCACTGGCTGAATTTCAGATTTTCCAGCCACTGTCTTTATGCTCACCGCATCTATGTCCATGCTGGTCCTTCATAGGCTTTCTGCAGATTTTCCGATAACCTAAGTCTTAAATATTCATGACTGGAAGCAGAAAAATAAGGCAGACCCTAGAGCAGTAAATTTACTCTTTTTTTTTCTCTCCTACCTACACTCATTGAGGACTAATCTTTCTCTGACTTAAATAACCCATTTGCCATCGGTGATGTTGACCCCTGTGGCTGACAGAAAGCTTGTAACTCTCACTGGTCTCCTTTCCTTGAATATCTGCATACTTTCCTCTTTCTGTTCTTATTAGTTTATCCTCCCCTTTCTTGTTTATTAGCCAAATACTCCCCTTCCTTACATATTAGCATACTCATTCCCTCCTCTGCTTATTAGCATACTCCTCCCCTTCCTTGCATATTATCACATTCCTTTCCTCCCTTGCTTATTAGTATAATCCTCCTCTCCCCATCTAGATGTGCTTCTAGGCACTATTTGAATCAAGTGACCCAATCTGGCAGGACGGCAGTGAATTTCCTGTCTGTGCCCAGTATTAATTTGGTATAATTGATCTTGGAAAAGGCAATTAGACATTATAAATTATTCTTTTTCAATTAAACATTTAACCACAACAAAAACAAAGCAAGTCCTAAATGCATTAATTTAAAATATTTCTCTATGCAGAAGAGCAAAAAGAAAGGAAAAAAAGTCAAATATTTGTTTCCTGCAAGTGAGAAATTATCTGCAAGGAATGCAATAAAAATAAGAAATATCTAACTTAATTTGTCAACAAACTAACAGATAAGGTGGTATTACTCCGTTACAAATCAATTATAATAATAATGAAACTTCATATGAGTTTACTTTTGTTTAATTAGTTGCATCAGTATTTGCTGAATTCGTAATGCATCAAACTATAAATGATGAACTAAGGTTAAGCAGCAGTTCCCTAAACATGTATATTTTACAATGTAGTAGGGAAAAACTACAGCAAAATATCATAAATAATAAAAATGATCATCTAAAATGTTAACTTGGTGAGAAATCATCTTTAGATGAGGAAAGCAGAAAAAAATAAAAACAGTCAGGATAACTTTCCCCAGGGGAGTTTTTCTTGCTTTTTATTCTTCCTAGTTACGCTTTTACATCATGTAGAGTTAGAACACAGAATTCCTAGGCAGTAACTAATTTACTTCCGGCTTTTTATGATAAAAACCTTGGGCCTACAAGAGTGTAGGCATTTGCTCCAGGTCAGCCGTGCACCTAGTTTATTGGAGCACTACAGTTAGAATTCAGCTTTTATAAAGTCTCAGAGAAGCCAGCTCTTTGCAACTTCATCCTGTTTCCTCCCATTCTCCAGTAATGATTATAAAACATGAATTTCTCTTTGATTCTCAGAAATTTCCCCCTATGGCTAACACAATTTACTTGATATGTGAGAACACTGCACAAAATAAGAGTTGCATCTAGTCACGGGGAAATAGCATCGTAGCCTATTCTGTGCTACTAAACACAGCCGATGCCTCGGATGCTGAAGGGCAATAATTTAAACAAAATTGACACTGGGTTGGTTTTATGGATTTCTAATGTGTTTCATCTTGGGTATGTTGAATGTGCTGTTGCCTCAGCCTCTGCTGCATCTAATACGAAGTTTGGAAATTTATACAAATCAAAATGCCAACCCTCTTTCTTACAAAGGCAAGCAGAAAGACATGAACGTCTTTCTCTCCTCTGTCTTCTCTCGCTCTCTTCCTCTCTTCCATTCTTCCTCTCTCCCTTTCTCTTTTTCCTAAAATAATGTCTCTTCAGTTTGCCTACTAAAATCTACATACTTCATTATGTAATATTAAGTATATTACATATACTTAATACATTTTAACCTTTATTATTTTCATTTTATTTCTTTTTTGGTTAGTCTATTCAGTGTTTGCTATTTTATGAAGCTGGCATATGTCAAACTGATGTTAAAATTTTGTGATATAGCTCATCTGGAAAATAAATGACACACATGCAAAAACAAGCAAAGTAAAACAGAAAAACCTATCAGGTCTTTCTCTCTCTCTCTCTCTCTCTCTCTCTCTCTCTCTCTTCTCTCTCTCTGTGTGTGTGTGTGTTTGTGTGTGTGTGTTTGTGTGTTTGTGTGTTTGTGTGTGTGTGTGTGTGTGTGTGTGTGTGTGTGTAATAGAAATTAGAAGAACAAAAGAAAATGGAAATTTCACAAGTACTATGATGAAAACCTAGATATACTTAGAAAGAGGGAACCTAATTTAAGAAAATATTTAATCTGATTACTTTACTAGTACATTGGCAGTTTGTTTTCTTGGTTAATGACTGATAGGAAATAGTGTAGTACCCTGGCCCTGGGACCAGCCCTGGTCACTTGGAATTGGATGGTTTGAGAAAGTAAGCTGAGAAGTCATGGGAGCAAGACAGTATGAATAAAACTGCTGTTTCTGTTCTTATCTTTAATTCTTGCCTTGAGTTCCTGCCATGACTTCTCTGTATGATGGCCTTTTATTTCCTCCCCACACATATGTAGCAGATATGCAGCTCGGTTTTCATGTGGGTCCCGCACAACTGGAACAGTGGCTATCTTAAAGGCTTTTGTTGGTCTGTTGGATATGTTCTTCTCGTTGGGCTGCCTTGTCTATCTCAGTGGGAGAGGAAGCGCCTAGCCACTCAGAGACTTGATGTGCCAGGGTATCTTAGAGAAGTGGAGATGGATAGAGGGAGGATTATGGGAAGGGGTGACCAGGAGGTGGGCCAGTGAGCAGGATATAAAGTGAATACATTTTTAAAAAGGCATAAATTAAAACAATGAAAGAGGGAGATTCTTGAAGGATTTTATAAGTAGGAAAATGTGTGTCTTTTAGAGATAGGAGTTCACAATTGCAATCTACAATCCAATTGCAAAATAGATTCACATATAAAGGAATCATTTAAATTATTAGCCTCCAAGACATTTATGAAGTAAAATAATTACATATATATATATATATATATATATATATATATATATATATATCCTTCCTAGCTTTTGTTCTTTCAATTGGTCACTGAACTCAGAAGAGGGAAGTGAAGAAGCCAATGTCTGGTCCTTCAATGAGTGTCCACTCTAGCAGGGCACACAGATGTTCAGCTACATTTTGGCTGTTTAATTACAGATCCATGATGAAAACCAGGAAAAGAAACATGGAATCTAGGCTTAGCTAAGGCTTCTGCAGGGAAGTGATATGAAAGACAATGGAGGTTGGTCTTTTCAAAAGGGGTTGTACAGAGCTATTCTACAGTGAAGAGAGTTGTTGTGCTATGTTGGTAGCATAGCTAATTCACCTTACCATGTTTCTTGCATAAACAATTATTACCACTTCATTCCAGAGTAGGAATAGAAGAAAAGTATAAGAAAAGAAGGTGGTAGAACGGAAGGTGTGGGGGTGATGATCTTTGATAAGTTCAGATCTCAAATTCCTTGAGACAAAAGCTATCATCTATGTGTCATGTAATCTCCAAAGAGTTTGTTTCAGAATCCTGAGTATAAATGTTGTTCATTTAATGACTATTTTATAAAAGAATCATCCTATAGATTTTATTTACACCTGTTCTCTAAATAATTTAAGGTAGGAATATGAGAAAACACAAAATCTTCTAAGATTGAATTTTTTTTACTTAATTTGTTGTTTATTTGTTAACATTGGTATTGGAGATTAGGAAATGTCTGAAACCTATTTAGAGGATGAATGTGTTTTCGTTCACCTGGGTTCAACAATTCTGTGTATATTATTACTGGTCTCACTGCATATATGCATTTTGTGCGTGTGAGCACGTGTGCACGTGGTGGGGGTGAGCACATGTGCACGAGTACTTGTGTGACTTTATTGTCTTTGACTTTCTAATTTGTATATGAGAGCTTTGAGCACTTCATCTACTACCGGACTAGCTGCTTCTGTTTTGGTTGGCATGCTAATGGGGCCATGATGAAAGATGCAACACCCCTAATCAGTGAGCAGTCAGACTCGTGTGATCATGTGCAACGCGCATCGAAGTCACAGTAGTTGTTTGTGTGTGATGATCCTGAAAATGTGGAAGTGGCTGTGCCCAGTGCTCACTTGACAGTTTAAACCCAGTAGGCTCCAGCTGGGATGCCATATTATGTGTCAGTGTCTCAGCTGTGGTTCCTAGCTTCTTATTTACTGCGAGCTCACTCACAGACAGGCCTGTGCTTTCCTCAGTCTTTTCTGGGGTGCGAGGAATAGTCTGCTATTTGAACTTGTCAGCTGACTGCATAGTCCCTTTCCTTCTAAACTTTAGGAACTCAGCAACCTCTCTCTTTCTGCCTACCTGGCTCTGCCTATCCATTCAGTATTTTTACCCATTTGACACAAACTCTCTCTCACTTTTAGTGACTTTGTAGAAAGGTACACACACACACACACACACACACACACACACACACACACACACATACACACACACACCCCAAAATTATGGTAATGGGTAGCAAGATTTTTACAAGAAAATTTTTGAAAGAATACTCTTCTCTGTTTTCTTTCTCTCTGCACTCCAAAGACATCCCACATACACAGATGTGACAACTTTTTTTCTCCTTTCTTTCTTTTTTTTTTTTCTCTTTATGCTAATTCGAGCAAATGTCTGTCTGGCAACTTAACTCCGGGAATAGTCACACTTCCCCAAACTGCACTTCTGCTGCTGTTGAGGTGGTGTTGCCAGCACATGATTCCTGCACATGCAGCCAGACACAGGAGAGGAGAAAGGGAATGAAGAAGGCTTCGTGAGGAAGAATGCTCGCATGTTACTGACAGACTTTGGTAATGGATTGGAATAAAACTGCATGCTCAGGAGTGACTGGTTTTCTAAAAATAATTTCCTAGGAGACATCTGGGTTGGGCTTACTTTTTGGAATTAAATCATCTCCAGATATTGCTAAGAAGGATACAAATAATCAGGCACTGTGAAAAGGGGGAAGTGGAGGACGATGATTATTACTGACAGATATTTAAGTTTGACTTTTTCTATTTTGTTTGAATTGTTTTAATCTGATTTGTCAAACACTTTGAAATAAGTATTTTTCACATACATTAGTTGTGTTATGGAAATATGCTAGTTGATAATTCACATTATTGTCTAACCATCAAGGACAGAGTACACCATTGCTGGAGACACTCCTCCCTGCTTCTGAGTTCTTCATTCTGATGGCTTGTCATATGCCTGTACAGCTGATCCGATTCTCCCACCTTACTCCTCTACATTTTCTCCTCCTTTCTCTCCTACACCTCCTAGTATTCGTACTTTCATCAATGTGGATGATATTTATATTTCTGCTTACTTAATGCATTGGGGGCAATGGCAAATGCATAATGCATTTGTGGGGACATAAAGAATATCATATGCTATTCTTGCCCTCAGGAGTTTACTGCTGTTTGGAAAGACATGATCTATATGCATGGAATGTTGAATAAAGATTCTGGATTTGAATGGCAATATAGGAATTTAAATCAGGTGGCCAATAAGTACTATCAGCTTCAGCCAAGGGATCAGTGCAGAATGTGTGGTCAGAAGCAGCTTTACCTTTCCTCAGTCTCTGGAACACAGACTGCTTATACGTGCTCTCAAGTTTTTATCAGATTTCTTTGCAGGGCTTTGCCTATCTGCCTTTCCAAATGTTATTTAAGATATTTCTCAGCTTTAAACTTTGATTAAACTTTACCTTCCCTATGAAGAATTCTGTAGTCTTTCTATCGAGTCAATTCTCTGAATTCTTCTTCAGTCCTACTTCTTTAACACTTACCTCACATCAGGCTGCGTGCTGTCAGCATTCTCCTTTATTGTGAACCTGAATTTAATATTGACATTTCTCTTGCACTATCTACTTTGCTAGGTACAGGCCAGAGTTTATGATCATATACAGTTCATGGCATCAAATGGTTCACCAAGTCCACTTTTTTCTCCTTTCAATAGTGCCCAAGTTAATGTATGAGAGACCTTGAATACTTTTGTTTCTTTGAAGATGCTGCAGTTGCTCCTGTCTTATTATGACAGGATCTATGGGTAGAAGACAGAATACTTTTAGAAATGCTTAAGGAGGACTTCTAGACCACATTAGAGATAAAGGCAGTCTTAGAAGATATGTTAAGTGTTCAAGGGCATAATGCCCAGTAAAACAGGACATCCATGAGAGCACTTTGACTGGCTACAGCTGTTTAGAGGGATTAAAATATATTTGTAATCTTTAAGACCATCTAAGCACTCTGATAAAACTTTAGGCATTTGGATTTTTAAAGCATTTTTACTTTAATGATCTTTAAATCTGTTGGAATATGGGGAAAAATGATCTGTAATTCTTGCCACTCCTTAATTTTGTATATTAGCATACATGTGTGCACCCACCCATACACACATACACAACATACACATACAACACACACACACACACACACACACACACACACACACACACACACACACACACCACATATGACAGATGGGAATCCAAGGGAAGATAAGGCCAATATTTTCCCTATAGATAGATCAGCACCCTCATTTTCTCTTGCTCTTTATCGCTTGAGTTCAAGTCTTGTTTGGCCAAAGACCAGTTTGACTGTGACCCCTGGGAGAGGATCTGAAGTGACAGTTGCTGAAAGGTTACAGCAAAATCTATTAGGAAGGAAAAGTTGAGGAAAATCACGTTAACTCATAGAAGAAAATAAGGAAAGATTGGCTCCCTTTAGGGACTAGGTCTAATTAAGGTGAGCAAGCAGCTGGGCCTGTTTGGAATAACAATTGTGCCAGCATGTCACTTTTTTCTGCTTAGTTGAAATTTATATAGTTTGGGAATGGTGGATATAAGAAAATTAGAGCTCATTTAGAATCTGTTGAAAGGACATTGTGCCTTCATTATTAGTTTGCTTCTGAGTTTTCCTGGGGCAGTCCTCTCTCTGTTATAGGTAATGGATTTTTTTCCCCAGATGTAATTGGACGAGTTTAATTTTTTCTTTCATTACCTGTAGAAGAGGCCTATGCCCCTACTTCCCTTTGTGTTTTATTAGGACTGTAACCCCTATTTAAATAAAGGCTTTGATTGTGCTTATATATGCTCAATCAGCATTTTCTGATTGAATAGTACTGGCCCACAATGTTTGCACCTAGCATTTTTTTACTAATTACATTTTCACCCTGGGTGTGTGTGAGAAAGCCTCTGATAGTGTCTGTAAGTTTTTTTTTTTTTTTTTTTTTTTTTTTTTTTTTTGCTTTCCATTGTGGCAGAGGTTTGACACAGGTCTAAGAAGGGAGATCCTTAGACTTTTTGCTTGCTGGCCTTATAGATGACATGACTGGATTTTATCTTCTCTTGAAAGAAGAAATAAGGCCATGCATCTTGCAAGGTCCTTTTGAAACAAACAAACAAACAAAGCCTTGATTGTGATTTTTAGCTTTTGCCAATATTTGTGGTGTAAATCCTGTCCACATCCCTGGGTAATTCATGAAGATGAGACAGGAGGTAGACTACCCATGTTCAGCTCTACAGGTCTGTTGCCTATGACTGACACACTTTGAGCCTCAATTGCATTCACGTCTTTCTGTCTAACAGCTCTACGTCTTCACTTTTCAGTGATGCTGGAGACAGGCTGTGGTGCTGTGATGTTCCTGGTATTTAAACTGGGAATTCTTGTTTGTGTTTCGTTCGCAAAGACACGTCTTGTTTCATATATTTTCTTCTTAAATTTACAATTATTTTTAATTGAAGGAAACTTATATCTCATTCCCCTTATTTTTCCTCCCTCGGCCCCTCCAAGATACCCTTCCACAAACCCCTTCTACTCCTCAATTCTCAAGTTAATAATCTCTTTTTAGTTAGCAAATATATTATATTGTCAGACTACTGAGTGCATTTTTGTTGTTTGTGTGTAAATGGTTTGAAGGCTGACCACTCTACTTTGAACACACATTAAAGTGGCTCATTCCTGGATTAATCTAATTTTCCTCCGGGCAGTACTTTTGTAAGGTCCTAACACTCAGACATTTTAAAATAACTTTTATACATGAGTTGAAAATTCCAAAATACAAAGAATAAAACCCATAATAAAAAACTACATCAAAATATTTCCGCAGAAATTCATTAAGCATTTATATATTTTAGCCTTAAAATATAGTTTAAAACTTCATATTAGTTATAGTAGATTAACATTCTAAAGACCTTTGCTTTTCTGTGAAATGTCATTGGTATTTTCGTCTTGAGTACAACATTTAATACTGGGATATTATCAATTTAGTGATCACTTGACACAGGAGAATTATTGTTCAATTTTTATCATGAAAATCCTTTTCATTCTCACTGGATAGTATTGCTATTTCTTTTCATCAAAATGTTATGAAATTTTACCTAGAAATTTACATAATAAAATGATTATATAAACTTTGTCTAAGTTTTAACGAATATTGATGGGTCTTCCATGTCTGAAAGGATAAAGACAAATCTGATTGTTCCGTGTTCAGCCCAGAATGGAAAGAATGAACTTTTGAAGAAGGATTACTACCTGTCTTTGCTGAGCACAAAGATATCTACATGGTAACATAAACAAATGTAAGCAGAAACCTAAAATATTAAAGCTTGACATCTATAAGTCCTGGATGGAATGGAATTAAGAGGCTGGCCCAAGTCAAATGAGAGTGAACGTCAGAGTAGTCGCTTTCTTTGGAAAGGAGATATAGAATGGTTCCGACAGTGTTTCCCATCAGTGAAATGAGCAATAAGATAGCAAATAGCACGTAGAATATTTAATACATCCTGAGTTTCGAGAAAGAATTACTTTCCCAATAAAAGCAATGGTTGTGTGGAACTGGTCTTCTAATAGCTTGAGTTTTCAATTAACTGCAGCTGGAGGAAATAATGGTATTAGGTTGTAGTTTTGTAAAAGAAAATTTAGACCTACAGGCTACAGTCAAAGGGGGAAAAAACCTATCTTTATACTATTTATATTGAGTAAATGTAAACCACAATTGAGAATTTTAAAGAGATAGATCTATCCTAGCAAAGGCTAGACAAAAGAAACGTAGTGGGCATTTTCAATATCACCCAGTATACACTTTAAGCAAAGGGAAGCAAGTTGTCAGAGTAAAGAAAACTAGTATATTATTCTAAAATATGTGGCTCAGAGGGATACAGAAATGTGCTCCAGAAAAATCACTACCAAAGAGAATGGAAAAGATGAACCAGCTAAGATAGATGTGGGTGTTTGAAGCATAAATCTTTGCAATCATCAAAATGCAGGTAGCAATAACACATACACACACAAAAAGATCCATGCCAAGAAAACTCAGTTTGTAGAATGCTCCCATTCATCTCCTAAAGGAATGGCCAGTGCAAACAGAGAACTGTCAGTAAAATATAATAAATGACAGTAAGAGACAAAGGGGGGTGGGTTGGAAGAAGTACAGGAAAGGAAGAATGAATGTGATTAACTTAAAATCTTTGTATAAAAGAATGGTTTTAGTAGGAGGGAGGGTGTGAGAAGGAAATGAGCGGTTGAAATGTCCAAAATTCACTGTATGAGTACATGAAACTATCAAACAATTAAAATTTGAAAATAAAGAGCTGTAATTAATAAAAAATTGGTAAGGTTTCTATGTATAAATAATAAATATTTCACATTATCAAAAACAACTCATAGCTTTGATTAAGAAACTAGGAATGAGTATTATGAATACATAGTTACAATAAGAAAATATAATTGTCAAATCACTGAAAATCTGTATCATGCTCATTGATGGAAGTCTTAGTGTGTGTGGATGCTATTCATCCCGAAAATTAATTCATAAGTATTAGACAGTTTCCATCCAAACACCACAGGATAGTTTCCAGGGAACCTGACAGGACAATCAAAGAATTAACATATAGATAATAACATCAGCAGTGAACAAGTGGAGACTGCAAAACTAAGAAGAAAATGTTGAGGATTACACCAACAAAGACTTCTTACCTAACAGATTATGGAAACCATGTGGCAGGGTTACAAAGTAGAGCAAAATTATATAGTACCAAGTGTCAATATCATGCAAATGGAGATATTTTGGGACAAAGGAAATACAGTAAATCATCAAGGAACTCAAAGACAATTCAGGGAGCAGGTATCAGCTTCCCTTACAGCTTTTGAAGGTTCTTGAACTGACGGAGCACAGCATGTCACCAGAGCATGAATGTGACTACTTTATTTATAAAAGTAATAATGTTCTTAATAAAAACTTAAAATACTATATCACAAAGGAACTGATGCCTTTTTTCTGCTAAAATAAATGTTAAAAATTTCTTGCTTCATTATCCAATAAGCTGATTGGTGACTTTGCTACAAAATTTATTAAAGTGTTCACAAACTTGTAAGATTTTTTCTCTGTAAATGAAGGATCTGAAAATTCAATTTTGTCTGAAAAATAGAAAAAACTATTAATGTACTGCAATAGTAATTAGAGAATTAAAAACAAGATTGTGACATTATGTTTTTCAGATGAACAATATTATGTATTATGATAAACATGTTTCAGTAAAATATTATGAATATGAATTTTATAAACTCTAAAAGGTAGTTTAATTTGCTTCCACTGCTTGCTACAATAGTAAATAAAAATTCAGGAAACTAAACAAAGTTCACAATTTTACAATGCTTCTAAACTTGTCTTTTATTTACTTTAGAAAATGTTATTTGAATATTTGATGATAGGGATTCATACTAATGTGTGTACTACAATTTTCTAAAATGCAGGCATTTTAAGGTGCCTCAGTCAGTAGTCCAGTAAACAAGAGGATTTTGATATTTTAAATGACATTAATTAACTTGTATCAACTCAGAGAACTCTAAACAAAAGTTTAGAGTAAAATGACAGTAAACATATTGACATAAATATAAAATCATTCATAATGGCAAAGGAGATGAATCAGTAAATGAAGAAACAGGTTATAAATGAAGGATGAATGGTAAGTAGAGGGATAGATAGATGGATAGATGATAGATGACAGATGGATATATAGATTAATAGGTAATAGATGGATCGATAGATGAAAGATAGATAGAAGATAGATAGATAGATAGATAGACAGACAGACAGATTGATAGGTGATAGGTGGACAGATAGATAAATAGATAGATACACAGATACAAATATATATAGATGGATGGATAGATAGATACATAGATACATAGATAGTAGATAGAAACATAGACAGATACGTAGATAAATAGATGGATGGACGGATAGACAGACAGAAGGACAGATGGACAGACAGAGAGACAGATATATAGATGGATGGATAGATAGATATGTAGATACATAGATACATAGAAAGAAGACAGACTGGTAAGAATTATGTACATACATTCATAGTTACATATACTGGTGTACACCCCAGCCCAATGAAATACAGAAACACATGGCTGTATAGCTGGGCTATTTTATTAAAGCTGAAGGTAATTTGTTAGGAGGATTTGGGTAATTCTTCCTAACATGTTTGATTCTAAGTAAAATGCCTCCCTGTGTCATTGGCTTACCCACCATAAGGAATGGTCTTTCTAAAATAACTACACCAAAATAGTGTGAACTTAACTCAAGTTCTCTGAAAGGCTCATCATCTACCCAACACGTGCTCCATTTTAGAGTGTGTTAGGAAGTTGTTATGAAGAAAGAATGATCACCTTCCTCTTTTGATGGTTCTTGTTATAATTTCTGGATAAATAAAGGTTAATAACAACTCAGGATGACTTTCATTCTGTTATCCAAAGCTATATTCTGAGTTCTTTCTCCAATCTTTGTTCCCATCAGACATATGTGTCTATTCAAAGTCAACTTTGCTCCCTGATCTCTAGAATCAACTTTATTATTAGCACTTTTGGAAAAGAGGTGTCCTCAACAGCAGGATGAATGGAGGTGCACGACAGAGTCTTTAAGTCCCTTTAGGACTTCACAGTATAAAACAGTGTCATGAGAAGGGGGAATTTCATTGCCTGGTATTTTCTATCAGATATACTATCACAAAATGCCTTAGTGTAGGTGGTTTTGGAAGGTCTCTAGGAACAGAGCATCAGCCACTGTCCTCTACTGAGAACACACATAGCCTCCACCCTCTGTGCACATTTGTAGTACTAGGAATCTTGGGCGAAACTTTTTATGTATAAATAATTTCAGCACAACAGACGTTTGATTTTGAATCAACAACTAATTTCAAAGGAAAGTGACTGTAGCCAAAGAACATTTCTGACTAAATTAGTTACTTCTTTTATTTAATAAACTATCACTCTGTTTATTTCTCTGTTTTCAGCTTTGTTTCATTCAACCACATGAATTGCAGGCTCCTTTGCTTCCCTTTATTTTCTCCTTGGTTTCTCTGAATGTAAAACTTGAAGCTTACTGTGCCAATTGTATGTCAAGACTGTGCTTAGGAACTGGCAATATGATGTTCTTGTTACCCTTGCTGCAGTATCTTCAAATATTAGTGGTTATGGACAGCTATTTCATTTGAATGAATGCAAGAGGTGGAATGTGAATGTCGCAGAATACAACAAATAATAATTCAAACTGGATTTTTAGTGTAGTCTATTCTGATTTCTTTATGCTTTATGATAAAATATGTTAACTATAAGTAATCTAGGGGAAACTTTATTTTAGCTCAAAAGTCCTGCTTTCAATCCATCCCCGTGTAGAAGTCAAGGACACAGGGTGTTAAAGCAGGCAGTCAGATCCTACGAACAGTCTAGAGGAACCAGGAATAAATGAATGCATATGTCATCCTTAGCTAGCACTCCCTAGTCTTCTATAGTCCCAGGAGCAAATCCAGATGGTGACACCACTCATTTTCAGTCTTTGTCTTCTTATACCAACTAAGGCAATGGAAACAATCACCTGGACATGCTCGCAGAGCAACCCAATCCAGACAATCTGATACTGAGACTTTTTTTCTCCCACCAGATAATTCTAGGTTGACAAGAAAAAACTGAGAACTGCATAGTCTTAGCCAGATAAGGCACTGGCTGTAATCAGAAAACCTACGTCACTTAACATTTATAAAATTCTATGCAATAGCAACTATTGCAAAGGATTCATAAGAGATTTGCACATGACCTTATATGAGAATCCACAACTCACTATTGAAATTGGGTTGTTATTAGACCACTTGAAAAAATGTTCTCTATCTGACTTCATATTAAAGTATTAGTAGTCAGAATTCCCTACAATTACATGATAAGATGAAGGGCAACATGTTGGTAAATTCTAATATCCTCCTCCATTAAGAAAGACTTACAGTAGATTATACTGTAGAATCATGATTCCAGGCCCCAACCATCAATTTTCTGTTTTCTTGGTTTGCTTTGGAGAACATTTGTGTGTGTGGCATGCTCAAAAATACCATGTAGCACTGCTAGACTTCAATTGCTTCATCTGTAAATGAGAGTTAAACTAGAAGTTTAGAAAAAACAGCTAAGTAGTTTTTATTGGTTTTGTTTTGCTTTAGATTCAGTCACAGTAGTTATGCTTTTTCAAGTTTTAGATAAATACTTTGAGTTGTGTGTGTGTATGTATGTGCATGTGTGTGAATGTGTGCTTGTGCATGTGTCTGTGAATGTGTGTTTGTGCTTATGTGTGAATGTGTGCTGGTGCATGTGTGTGTGTGTGTGTGTGAATGTGTGCTTGTACATGTGTCTGTGTGAATATGTGCTTTTGCATGTACATGTGCTTTTGCATGTGCATGTGCATGTGTGTGCGTCTGTGTGTGTGCGTGTGTGTGTGTGTGTGTGTGTGTGTGTGCGCGCGCGCGCGCATGAGCACTTATGTGCATGGGTGTATGTAACTACATGCATTGGCAGAGAATACATGAGGATGTTTAATGGCTTGGAGCTAGATTTACAGGTCACTCTGAACTGCCTGGTGTGAGAGCTGAGAACAAAATTAAGGTCTCTATAAAAGCAGTGCACACTTTTATCCATGGAATTATCTTTCTGGCCCTGATTTGAAATAAATAAACTCTTACCTTATTGTTTAATAAACAGTATATTGCACTGTAAGCACACTCAAAGCTTTCTTTGTGACTGCCGTGTTTTGAGACAATCCTGTCTACAAAACTTGACTTCTTAAACTGTGATTCCTAAGACACTATCTTTCTGACTCTTAATATAATGTAGTATACTTTGTACTCCATATTCTGAATTATGAATTCTATTTCATGTTTTAATGTTGCATAGGTATTTTTATGTATCCAGGGAAATGGACAAATTTTAGGTACAAGAACAACCATGTTTTGCTATTTTTTTGTAATCAGAAGTGTCTAATACAGAATAACACGTAAGTAAACAGTAACTTGCAATTGTTGACTGATGCAATGGAACTTTAATGCAGTCTTTGAGGTCTCTATAGGCATGGTAGACTGACAAGATGTGGAGCAATGTTACAAGTTTGCCTTAAGTAAGTAAACCCTTCAAAATGGTTCATGATTGACCCTAATTACACTAAGCATTGACTTTTGAAAATTGTCTAGCAAGTAAATTTTATATAAAATAAAACTTTAATTTACTACATACATGCATCACATACTACCCATATACACAAGTACACATATATACATACATACATACATACACACAAACACACACACTCACACACATACACATACACACACACACACCACACACATATGCACACACACACACACACACACACACAAAAGCACTCATGCATGCATGCAAGCAAGCACATATGCTTTACTGGATATTTGAAGGTATTACCTCTGACTACCTAACCATAAGCTCCAAACTCTGAGGTAAAGACAGGATTTTCAGCCATTCCTTAATGTCAACATGAGTGATTTCAGACACAGTACTGGGACATTAGTCAGACATTTAGAGACATGTGACTTATAGCAAAATTAGAACACTAAAATGGATGAAAACTTGGAGCAACACCAAAGGTCACTCAAGTAGCTTAATTTGAAGCGTCAACTTCACTGACTAGAGTGTGACTGTCTTTGGAACTGGCACGGGTATGGCAGACTAAAACACAGAAAAGTACCTGCAGAAGGATAGAGCATGGAAGATTGGAAACAGAACAGTGGAAATGGAGGTACCTTGTGTTATAAGGAAGAACTCAATTCCGTGTCTTCCCGCTCTTTCTTCTTTCTCCCAGAATGTAGGTAAGTTGTGTTGTTACCCAAGCAACTATTAACTCATATTTTTGTATAGTTTATGTGATTCAATCAATAGGTGAAAAAGATTGCCAAAGAGCAATGCACTTAATAACTGTCTACTTATATTTCTTCATTTGGAACATTGAACTAAGACAGGCTTTTATTGTGGCAGTGACTCCAAAAGCAAGCAGTTTATTTCTGAAATTTAGACAGAGGCTGTCTTAGAGCAAGATATCTGCAAATCTAGGGAGTTGCAGTGAGGTGATATTAATGCTTTTCAAATGCAATCCTCACATCTCGTTAGCAATATCTCACCACATTAACATATTAACACTCTCCTGTTGCATCTATTAATATTCACATCGTATCAGAATTTATTGTTGCTTATTCAGTGTTAGAGTCATATCGCATTAGTGACTTTCATCTCAGATTAGTGAAAGTGGTGCCTAATAAGACTTTCATATTCAATTACTAAGGCAACAGTTTTGTCTTTCCAAGTCACTTCTAACTGGAGCCCAGAGCACAAATTGATGAATGTGGTAATAAAGCAATCGTTCTGGCTGAAGATGGATGGCACCTGGGACCGATGGGGCTGTGACAATAGGATTTGCATGATGAGGGCACAAATGACAGGAAGGAATCTCTGTTGTAGGCCTGAAGAACAGCACTTCTGAAGCACAGGCTTCACAGAAATAAAAAAGCTAAAAACAGAACATGCATCTTAATAATTTACACACACTGTCATTATGGTGTTCTGCCTAATTATTTAGACCACAATGAAGGGAAAGGGAGAGAGACGCAGAAATGCAAACCATTCTTGGAAGCAGTAACTAGCTTCTCTCCCTTTACCTACTTTCCCAGAAGCAGTTTGAACGTATATTTCCTTCTCACACCCAGGTGGTTGATAAATATTCTGAGAACATATGTGTATGCTGAACATATGCATATGCTGATTACATCTGGTTAGTGGCATAGAGGACACTTTTCTCATTTCTACTCCTAAAGCAGGGTGCTGTTGAGATTTCCATTAGGCTAACAGAATAACTGACACAATCACCTCGAAATTTAAGAGAAAAACCTCACTATGCCCTATATTTTTAAGAATATTAAGAATCGCTTCTCTTGGATTGTTGGCTCTGTTAGTTTGTGAGGGATATATGGTGAAGAGTCAAATTTCAGAATGTCTCACATTCAAAAGAGAGACCAACCACGGTAAGTTCAGAGATTTCTGTACCTTCTCAGTGACTTTCAATCGACCAACCTTTTGAAGTCCCTACCACCTTCCAAAAAATCAAGATCATACCCAATCCTTGCATCACAAGCCTTTTATTTACATTCTATATCCCTACTGTACCATGTGCCATGCTAACTTTCAATACTGCTATATCACAAATGCCTTTTGAGTAACCTTGCTGAGCCTATAGAATAAGCAAGCTAGTGGAACACATGTAAAACCAGAAGATATCAGACATGAGAATTTCCTGAAACACACACATACACACACACACACACACACACACACACAAGCACTTAATTTAATACAACTAAGAATTACCTGGGATGAAAGCGTTGACTTTGTAGATACCTGTGAGACATAATATTATTTAGGTTAGTTGAGGTGGAATAAACCTGGATATTGGTTGGACAACATCATGGGCTGGCCTTGAACTGCAGGATAAAACAGGCAGAGCACTGGGAAGCATGCGCTGATTCATTGCTCTGTGCTCCATGTGTGGTATGAATAGCTTCTTCAAGTTCCGGTACCTGGATTTTCATCAATGATGGGCTCTAAGTTTGAACTGTGAGTCAGATATGTGTTTCTCCATTCAATTAACTTTGTCAAAGTATTATTTATTACAGCATCAGAAAATGAGACAAAATGCTGGCATAATATAGCCAAGGGCCACAGTTTAGATAATTTTCAAATCTGGACAGATTCTGTGATCTTAAAATTCAGGCTTATCAACATGCCAAAATGTGACATTAGCTTTAACCATGTCTGTGGGGCGGGATGAATCATGTCACCAGATAGAAGAACTGTTAAAGTCAAGCAGAGAAAGGAACCCCAGCAATTCTCATACTTGAGAATGGTAGGTGTTCGAATCTGGTCTGACCAGATTCCTGTCCTGGAGCACATGACCATGGCACCCCACTAAGAGGATTATGACAACTGGTCACATAGCATAGAAACCCAGATTTATCCCAGATATCTGGTAGGTATCTAAATAGGGTTCCAGGGTTTAACCTATAGGCTTCCCTTCCTGAACATTCCTTTCTGCAAAAGGTATTTAATCTCTGGTCCACTCTCAGTAAGTCATATGCCTCTGTTTTTCATCATGAATTAGCAGTATGGATAAACAATGACTTTCTCCTTCTTCAAGGACTGCCTTGGAAAATGATTTCTTTCATACTGAGCAACATGTATGTAAGTCTTCCACAGTAAACCTCTCTGGGCTTCTGGGACACCCTGAGCTAAAGCGTATTCACCCCATCCTGGTGCTCATATCAGGCCTGCAGCACCAGGTCTCAACTCTTCAAGGTGACCAGCAACATCTGGGTACCCAGAAGCTTAAGAACCACAGCCTTGCCCTAGCCCCTCATCAGATCTCACCCGGAGAAGCACCGGATGGGGTCCTCATCTTAGGCTGGCTTTTGTCTCCTTTCAGTGGCATGCTGGCATCCCGTGAGCCAAAAATTGCAACAGGAAAAAAGGAACATAGGCTATCACCTCTGTGTTTTGCCAACCTGTGTGGTGTCCTGACACCTTTCTATGACGTGGAAGCATAGAACCACACATGGCATGCTTCTTTATGAGACCAGAAATGGCTTCTAGAAGCAAAACCTACTTATTTCTTTCCCCCTCTCCTTTTCCTTTACCCTTCTCTCCCTCTCTACCTGCTTTCCCCTTTTTTGTATTTGTCTCTCTCTCTCTCTGTGTGTGTGTGTGTGTGTCTGTGTCTGTGTGTCTGTATATCTGTGTGTGTGTGTGTGTGTACATATGTATGTATGTTGTGTTTGTGTTGGTAAACAAGGAAGAAGACAGACCAACATGTTTCTTCAATTGTTCTTTGCCCTATGTTTTGACATGGGACTGTCACTGAACTTGGATTTCATTGAGTATCTCAACCGTCTGGATCTCAAGGCTCAGGAATCCCATTGCTGCCTCCAGAGCAGAGTGGATTATCAATACAATACATGCCTGACTTCTTAAGTGGAAACCTGACAATGAAAGCCTGGTCCTCCTCAGGCAACAAGCAGTTTACTGACTCAGCCTTCACCCCAGCTCCTAACTTTTCACTGAGGATTTTCAATGGTCTTAACACCTACAAGGTCTAGCTCTTCTTTTTCAACTATATAGTCCAAAAGTGTTTCAAAGCTGGGCTAATCCAGAGGCTACTAGAGAGGTAGATATTAGTCAAATTATTGGCCACACCTCAGGCAATCCCACCCCAGGTTTATTCACATCTCTCCTGTGAGGAGATCATTCTTTCTTCTTGTGTGATATAGAATGTCATCCTGTCCTCTCCTCCTTCTTCAAGTTCCTATTCTGTTCCTATGTTCCCACAGAACCTCCTCAGCAGTTGTGAGAAGCAATGAGACAGAAGCGGCTACCTCACTGGCTTTGGTGTGGTTATATCATGCTTTGGCCAGAGCTTCACCAATACATGCTCACAAGGGCAGTACTGATCAGAGCCATCTGATGGTTGTTGAAATCATCACACATTGACCTTTCACTTAAGGTCGTCAAGTGAACAGTGATATCAAAGCTTCAAGACACTAAATGAATCAGAATGGTGCTTTATTTGACTCTTACACATGTGAGTAAATCTATTTGTCTCCTCATCTGTTAAAAGCCTTGAAAAAAACAGTTTACACCCACTTTTCCTCCTTATTTTAGCTGCTATTGTGAGGACATTCTGAGTCAAACTCCCACATGTTAGGTACCTTGGTAGAAAAATAAAAATAAAAATTATGTACATGTAGGAAATTTGACTAATTATTTCACCTGGGTGATGGAAGAAATCCTACAACCACCTTCCAGTTGAAAAAGTCTGCCCTGTCTTTTGCTTATACAGACCTGGGCCTGTTGATTTCTGAAGCAATCGATATGGTGATCTAGCTTTATTGAAATAAACTACCTAAGGACAGAACACAATATAACTTTAGGAACTTTGTCTTTATGGCTGACAAAAAAAAATGGAATGACTCTTAATGACATTCTCTACTTTCATTTCTTTGCCAGTGTACATTCTGAAAATTATAGTCCTTTTTCTTTGAGGCAGAGTTCTTAGCTTCCACTCAGTTTCCATTTAAATATTAATAAGACCCCCATCTGAATGGCACATGCTGATGTTTGGCTGGTGTACTTAACCACTGGTATTTTCTGTAGATTTAAGGACAGTTTCTTCCTCTTTTCTGTTTGACTACTACTCTTTGGATTCTCTAGCCACAGGAAACAGACATGTTTCTTTTCATTCCTGGTTAGCTAGAAGATATAGAGGTTATCATGACCTCAAAATGGATTCTTATCTTTTGGGTACAGAACTATAATTTGAATTATTAACTGCTCCAAAACATGTTTACTTAAATTTTTTATCCTAGAATATTTAATGTGGGCCTCCTCTTATTAATCAACTTATTACATTCCTATTACTCTGCAATCATGGCGTGTTTGAGTATGACATTCATGTGGTTTTTGTCTAATTCTGTCATCCTGTTATAAGAAATATGTAAGCTTTCTAATATCAACTGAAAATTAACAGTGACTTTTGTGTCTAACAGTGAATATTAAAAATACAAAACAACAAATATATTTATTATGAGACAGGATGGTCAGCAATATTCCATTATTGATTTTTTAATTGGACTCATAATTATGTCAAAACTGCAATTAGTGTGAATTAAAAATAATTTCTGCTGATTAGAAGGATTTAAGTCCTTCTGAACAAAACTTGTAATACAAGCTTGTATAAAGCAGGAAATATTTATGATGGGACAGGATTTATTCTTTTAAACTCATATATTGATGTCCTAAAGTATCGTGTGATCCTATTAAAAGGAGGACCTTCGTGTAGGTAGTCAAGTTTAAGGGAATGTGTAAGAGGGGTCCTTATGTAAAGAAACAGGTCTGTTTGGATGAAAGAACGCGCCATAGAATCTGCCTGCATCTTAGGATTTGGGTAGCAGCTTTCCGTACGTCAGAAAAAGAGGTGATCCTAAGCCCAGGCTATCCTCTAGCCAGTACCCAGACTTCTAGCCTACATAATTGTGAAAAAACAAATTTGATTCTCTAAGCATGGAGAATTTTTTCCACAGTCCAAGATAATTGACACCTAAAGAATATTTTTTAAAAATCTGTAATTATTTTTATGTACAAGGATAGGCCTGGTGAGAGATGTGAAAATGAATGTGGTTTGAACATTCAATTTCGAGGAGTTTCAACGATAGCCGTGTCTTTATTTCACAATTGAGAAACAGGCACAATTTCCATATATCAAATTGGACATATATATACATATACATACATATACATATACATATACATATACATATACATATACATATACATATACATATACATATACATATACATATACATATACATATACATATACATATACATATACATATACATATACATATACATATACATATACATATACATATACATATACATATACATATACATATACATATACATATACATATACATATACATATACATATACACATACATATATATGTTTGGACCAAGAGGTGTGGGTAGGCACTTGTTCTTAACCCAACATCTTGGGGTGTGTTCTAAGATTGGCTTTCATGAAAAGAATGAGCATTGAGAATGGTATACATCTTCTATTCCTCCCTAGGAAGGACAGTTCCATCTCACACAACATGTGTGTAGTAAATACAGTAGTGAATCATACAAAGAGAATATCATCTAACTTCACAGACTCTCTCTCTCTCGCTCTCTCTCTCTCTCTCTCTCACACACACACACACACACACACACACACACACACACACACACACACACACACACAAAAAAGAAATGATACATGGTAACGAAAGTTGGGTGAACTTTTTTAAGAAATCTTAAGTATTGGATGAAAATTTTATCCTGTTCTGGCTCAGTCTCATCTGAAGTGAAACTTTCCTTATCAATTTGATTAAGTAATTAAGTAATGTTAAATATAAAATAGCAAAATCTAGCCATGGTAGGTATTTTACAATTGTTAGAAAGTTTTAGCCTTTTGTCTCATATCCACTTTGATGCAAGTGGCAGTGACAAATGTGTGTTGTGGAGGAGACCTAATCTGTAGAACATATATAAATCATGAAAGCATCTGTCTATAGGCCCACAAAGTTAGGTCTAAAACATGATTTTTCAGATATTAAAAAATATTATATTTAATATGGAAATAATAATACTTCTTGAAAGTTTTAGAAAACCTTCCAAAATAGCAACTACCTGTTAAGAGTATGGTTTCTTTTGAAAATAGAAAAACATTGAAAATTAAGGCTAGTATACACGTAAAATCATTTTAATGTCCATTTTTTAGAAGTGTCTACAATCTTTTAAATTTTTTTTTCTCTGGAAAATCAGAAGGTTCTAGGCCCATCCTCTTAGCTTTGTGACTATTCCCCCTTGTCCCAATTTGTAAATGTTCATTTGTTTGTAATGGTAATTTCTGTCACAGTGCATTATGTGGATGGCCTCACTCAAGGCCAGCTGTCCAGTGGGGATGTCTTCACTTCAAGCAAATTTGTTAGTTGGTAGAACTAGGACATCGTGCTGCACTGGAGCACTGAACTGTATTTTCTGCCTGCGCCTGAACACATTTCATTAAATTCATTCATATCCACTTACTCTCATTAGGGCAACACCATTGCTCTTGTAGTCACTGTGTCCAATGCCAGTGGTAATTTTAGCTTCTCAACCTGCTCAAGGAAACGGTTTATCGTTTTTTGTTTTTCAAATGTTGTCTTAGCTATCCAATACTGTGAATAGCTCCAATGTGTCATCATCACAGATAGGATTAACGTGTTGGTCACGATCTAGGTAAGTAAAAGAGGTCTTAGGAGCATGAACTTGGGGCTCCAACAGGCACCCCTGAATTCCACCTATCTGCCTCCTCTTGGATTCTCCATGGTTTCTGGGTTCTGCTGGAGTTCCTGTACTGAGTTCCTTCATGGATGCACTATAACTGATAATACAAAATTAAACCTTTTCTCCACATGTTCTTTTCAGTAATGGTGGTTGTTGCAGCATCAAATACCAACCTAGAACAAATCCTTACATCATATAGTTTTAAATGTATAATATATCATTTGAAGAAGTTACTTTTTAGTTCAGGAACGATCATCTTGCTTCATTTTGAAATCTACACTGTGGGATTGCCTTGCTCTTCATTCATACTCCTTCCAGTAGTTTATTATTCATTGTTCATCTCACTAAGATGTTTTTAAAAGGTCCTTCTTTACATTTATTTTCATTTCCACTTAATTAATTGTCTGTGTCTTAGAGTAGACAAAAGAGAAGAGAGTGTAGGATCCCTGGGGCTGAAGTTATAGGTGGCTATGTGCTGCTGCGTGTTTATTCTGTGAACTAAAATCAGGTCCTCTGAAAGAGCCATTCATACTCTTAACACAGACCCTTTCCTCTATATAGCCTGCTAAAAGTCTTACTGTTTCTATTCAGAATTTTCAAATTTATATACTTTTTTATCATTTTGCAGTTAGTTATTCCAGTCTACATAGCAGGCTTTCTTTTATTGACTCTATACCTTAACCTAAATCTAATATTTAATTCATTGAAAATTCTATAGACAAAGTGAAGTGTATGTTTTCAAGTGGCAGAGAACAAAAGCAAATAAGAGATTGTTTTTCCACTTCATACAAAACCCACTAAATGTGCTAACTCGCTTGCATCCACTGCTTAATCAAAACTGAAGTTGGGTACCCTAAGGGTTAGGTTCAGGTTACAGTTCACATTGTTGGTATGGTCACATGTTTACAAGCTTCTAAGCTGGTGACTAACCTTTGTATTTTGTGTTTGAATAGGGCTGCATAATTTCATTGTGCTTAAAAACAAAAACAAGAGTAAAAACAAAAAGCTCCCTGTGTTAATAAGAATCAGGAGAGAGAACCTGCCTTGGCTGTGCGGGAGAGATCTGGGCATTAGCAACTAAGACTGCTTCTCTAGAGTCTGTTTGCCTCACTCCACATTGCTAATGAAGTGGAATTCATTTCACCTCACTCCACCTTTAAAAATCAAAGTTCAAATGTCCATATCAGACTCTTATGAAAGACGACGTCTTTTCTGCCTCCACGGTGAGGGTCTCCTCTTTGGGGAGCATTCTGTTCTATTAATTATTGTGCTTCAGTGCCATTATTATTCATGGACTCACATCTCCACATACTTGACTTAACACTGAGCCTGCAATTAATACTAATAAGAAGCAGCCTGGGTAGTGGGTGAAATTTCTGGTTTTGCCCACAGCCCCCCCCCATTCTTTCTCTGCTCTGCACACAATGAACACAAATTCCTTTATTCAAAATTCAGCCTTTTGCACTTCCAGACACAATTTTATCTGCTGGGTTTTTAGGGGCAATACTATAAAAATGCAATATTATTCCAAGATTTGAAAAACCCAATTTATCTTTTATATTTTTAATATAACCAGCACTCTGGGGACATAGAAAGTCTTTATTCACTGTTGTGAAGGTAGTTATTGTTGAGGTGGTCCCATATTAAAATAGTTGCTGATTACTGAGTTTATGTAATATGATGAGGCAGAATTTTTCAAGCAAGCAGTAGAATATGCGCACTCAAGAAATTCCACATCAAAATAGCCAACATTCAAAGCTACCAGATAGAGTAGGAGGAATAATTCTAACTGTAAACTATAAACAATGACAACTGGACAGCTCTCAGGGTTCACAAAAGAATGGGAATTGACTTTTCATTCTAAGCAAAAAATCTGCTAGCATTGGTTTACCTGAAATCTGTTAATACAGAGGAAGCCATGTTTTATACTTTTGCTTTCCTGTCATGATACAATCATGATGGATTTGGGATTTTATTTCTTGCTTTAAACTGTATAACTGTGTGTCAACTTCATGCATACCCTTTTACTGGGTAAGGATAAGGGGAATGGAGTCTGTCCAGCTTTGTCTCATGTTTTCTTTTTACTAGAGTATTTAAAAGGGGGTTCTATATTATGCCCAACTATCCCTCTTGTTATCCAGATTTCTACATCTACCCCAAGGTCTAGGCCAGTGAATAACCATGACTTATACCTTTTCTACAGTCAGAAAGATCTAGCCTGAGTCCAACAACCAGTGCAGCAACCAAGTGTGTTCTCTCCCTTGCACACACTGTGCCTATCCCACAAAACTTAGCACTGACTGATGTTGTACCAAAACTTTGTACTCAGACCTTTCTACTCCGATATCCTACACCTGGACTAGGAAGTACATCCTTTATTCCAACCCAGCCTCCTTTGCCCATCTGAGTTTGTTCTATCCAAGCCCTTTCCAACCTCTGTACCCAACCATCTTTCCATCTTCTCTTATTGCCAAAACTTCTCCATCCACAACAACACCAAAACTAACAAAGGAAGTTCACATGTCAATAAACCATTTCAAGAATACCAACACTATGAATGATCAAGACTATACTTTTGTCTAAAATTCAAATATCCCCATAAGTGTGTACAAATGAGGATTAACTAGATGAATTCTAGGACACAGAGGTTTACAAAAAACAATAAAAAGATATTCTCAAAAAAATCCAAGGTCTTTAAAAAAAGAAAAAAGAAAGAGACCAATGAAATCACAGGAAAAGAACTTAACAAATGCTTAATTGAAGCCTGGAAAACACGAATAGGAAACTGATGGAAATGTCAAAGATATTCCAGAATGTGAAAATAAAATGTAAAAAAAAAAAAGATAGAAACGTTAAAGGGATTTAAAGCTGAAATGAAGGTGGAATGAAAAACCCAATAGCCAAATTAGAAAACTCAAAGGCAAATCTTAAACAAAGAATGAATCAAACAGAAGATAGAATATAAAGTGTTGAAGATTAAAAGAGTAATTAGACCAAATACATAAGGAACATGAACAACTTTAAAATACACAGAAAAAGAACGCAGAGGAACTATCAGGCACCATGGAAAATAAAAACAGCTTTACATTATAAGCAGAGAAAAAGAAGAATCTCAAATCAATGACATAGTCCAGATAGTCAACAAAATGATAGAAGAAAAATTTCCAAAACTAAGACACATATGAATACATGAAGTACACAGAATAACAAATACACAAGGTCAGGAGTTCAAATTCTTATGACCTATAAAAGCTGAATTAATTGCGCATAACAAAATAAAATAAAAAAGAGAAAGAAAGAAAAAAACAAATCTTGTAGGTCCCATTAGAAGACATAACTACTGATTTCTGAATGAAACTTGAAGTCCAGAGGAGAATAGATCAATTCACAGCAAGTTCTCAATGACTGTGTAGTCCAACACAGAATATCATATTGAGCAAAACTATCTGCTACAGATGAAGAAGTAAAAACTTTACGCAATATAAACATCCTTTAAAAATCCAACAGACCAAACCTTAAGAAAAAACAGAAAGCATTGTTTCTAACCTAAGAGATGAATGAGAATACAATAGACACTTTGGAAGGAAATGAGAAGCCAGAACGTTTAAAATTCAAAATACAACTGAGCACACAAACAACAACACCAAAAATAAACAACACAATCATGATGACCAAAATTAACACACATATTTTATAATAATTTTAGATATTAATGGCCTCAGTTTGTTAAAAAAAATGACACGGCCATGTACATCGATCAAGAAACAAAATTCAACTATTTCTGTTTATAATAAATCCATCTGAGTTTTAAATATCGACGCCACCTTAGAGTAAACTATGGGATAAAAAAATGTTCCAGTCAAATGAACTAGGAAGCCAGGAGGAATCACTACCTCTATATCTGAGAAAATAAAAGTTTAAACTAAAGTAATGCAAAGAGATAGAGTTTCATCCCTCTATTCCGGAGAATAGTTCACCAAGAAGTAAACATACTAAATGGTCCCCAAATACTTAAAAAATCTACTAATGGATTAAAAGACACCAATTAACACCAATCCATCAATAGGTGATCTAAATGCGCTACTTTTTCAAACATTTCATCTAGAAAAAAATTTTAAAACGTAAGAATTATTTAACATCATATAGTAAATAAGCTACATATTCTGTACTATATTGCCCCTAAAAGACCGATAAGTTTCTGAAATAGGCCACATCCTATAAAACAAAACAAATCCTTACAAATTTAAGAAGATTGAAATCATGCCCTGTATCTTGAATAAAATTCAATAAAAGTTAAAATTCACATCAAACAAACCTCAAGTAAATGCACAAAATCTGGGAGATTAAACCACTTATTGCTGATTGATAAACGGGTCAAAAAGTAATTAAAAATAAAATATTTCATGTAGCTAAATGAAAATGAAAACAAACAGTACAAAACTTCTAGGACATATTGAATGTAGTCTGGCATGGGAAATTTACAGTTCAATTATCTACATTAATAAGTCAAAAAAAAAAACCCACGAATAAATGACATAATGATTCATCATTAAAAAAACCTGGAAAAAAAAGAACAAGCCAAAATCAAATGACAGCAAGAAATAATTAAAATCAGACTCCAAAACAATAAAATAGACCAAGGAAAAAATATAAAAAAAGCAATGAATCTGAGGCACTCAACAAATCCAATAAAAGGGAGGACCCAAATAAACAAAATCAGAAATAAAAAGGAAAATATGAGAATATACGCCAAAGAAATTCACAATGTACATCATGAAGGAGGGAAATCATTCCCTTCCCCAGTTGCCACGACAATAACAACAAAACCACAACAAACTAACCCACCAATCACACAAACAACCAAACTAAAACAAATAAAACCAAGATGTTGAAAATATAAGAAGACCTATAAGAATAAACATATTGAATATCAAAAAATGAATTCACATCATATTTCTACCAGACATTTAAAGAAGATTTGCAGTCAATTCTCTTGCAACTTTTAAAAACAAATAAAACAAAACAAAAACACACAGAAGGGGCATTCAGAAACACCACTGAAATAGTCAATATTATTTAGGACACAAGTCAGTTGGAAAGACAAAAGACCCCTACCCCACATAAAGTGAAATAAAACAAAATTAAATTAAATAAAAAATATTATCAACATGATCATCATGCTTCATCCCTGTAATGCAGGGGCGACCCAACATAAACAAGTAAATCAATGTAATAAACCATATAATAGTTGTTTTATTCTATTTTTTCTTTTTGTATGGTTTGTTATATTTATAGTCTTATACAATAAAGGGCAGTCACAAAACACTTCCTCCCTTTGAAAGTTACAGCTGAATGAAAATGTTCACAGAACAACTACCAAAGTATTGGGATAAAAATCCAATACATAAATACATTTTTGGATAGTTTATGTATTTACATTTCAAACGTTATCCACTTTCCCAGTTCCACCCTCTCCCATCCCCCCAACCACTGCCTCAAAGAAGGTGCTCCCCCAACCCACGACCTCCAATCATCCCTCCCTGGCATTCCACTACACTAGGACATCAAGCCTTCACGGGACCAAGGGCCTCTCCTCCCATTGATGCCCTATAAGGGAATCCTCTACTTCATATGCTACTAGAGTCATGGGTCCATTCCTGTGATAACTTAGGATGGTGGTTTAGTCCATAGGAGCTCTGGAGGAGAGGCATGGTTGGTTGGTTGATATTGTTGTTCTTCCTAGGGGGCTGCAAACCCTCTTAAGTTACCTCAGTCCTTTCTCTTAACTCTTCCATTGGAGAACCACGTTCACAGTCAAATGGTGACCTGTAAGCATTCGAATCTGTATTTGTCAGGCTCTAGCAGAGCCTTTAGGAAGACAGTTACATCAGGCTCTTGTCTGCATGCACCTGTTGGCATCCACAATAGTGTCTCGGTTTGGTGACTGCACGTGGGATAGATCCCCATGTGTGGCAGTCTCTGGATGGCCTTTCCTTCAGTCTCTGCTACATACTTTGTCTCCATATTTCTTCCTGTATTTTGTTCCCCCTTCTAAGAACTACTGAAGCATCCACACTTTGGTTTTATCCTCATCTTGAGCATCATATTCTATGAATTGTATCTTCTGCATTCTGAATATTTGGGCTAATATACACTTATCAGTGAGTGCATACCATATGTATTCTTTTTTTTTTTTTTTCTTTTCTTTTTTTTTTTTTTTTTTTTTTTTGAGCTGGGGACCGAACCAGGGCCTTGTGCTTGCTAGGCAAGCACTCTACCACTGAGCTAAATCCCCAACCCACCATATGTGTTCTTTTGGGATTGGGTTACTTCACTCAGAATGCTATTTCCTAGTTCCATCCATTTGACTAAGAACTTCATAAAGTCATTGTTTTTGATAGCTGAGTAGTATTCCATTGAGTAAATATACCCCATTTTCTGTATCCATTCTCTCTTGAAGGACATCTGGGTACTTTCAACCTTCTATCTATTATAAATAAGGCTGATATGAACATAGTGGAGCATTTGTCCTTGTTATATGTTGGAGCATCATTTAGTTATACACCCAGGAGTGGTATAGCTGGGTCCTCAGGTAGTACTATGTCCAACTTTCTGAGGACCCACCAGACAGATTTCCAGAGAGGTTGTACCAGCTTATAATAATGGAGGAGTGTTCCTCTTTCTCCACATCCTTGCCAGCATCTGTGGTCACCTGAGTTTTTGACCTTAGTTAGCCATTCTGACTAGAGTGAGTTGTCATCTTGTGTTGTTTTGATTTGCATTTCCAGGATAACTAAAGATGTTGAAAATTTCTGTAGGTGCTTCATGGTTATTCAGTTTTCTGGAGTTGAGAATTCTTTGTTTAGCTCTATACCCCATTTTTAAAATAGGGTCACTTAAGTCTGGAAAAATTAAACTTGATTTCTTTGTATATATTGGTATTAGGCCTCTATCAGATGTAGGATTAGTAATGATCTTTTCCCAATCTGTTCATTGCCATTTTGTCCTATTGACAGTGTTCTTTGCAATTTTATGAGGTCCCATTAGTTGATTTGTGATCTTAGAGCATAAGCCATTTGTTTTCAGTTCAGAAAAATTTCCCCTGTACCTATGTGTTTGAGGATCTTCCCCAATTTCTCTTCTATTAGTTTTACTGTATCTGGTTTTATGTGGAGGTCCTTGGTCCATGTGGACTTGAGCTTTGTACAAGGAGATAAGAATGTTTCAATTTGCATTCTTCTACATGCTGACCTCAGGTTGAACTATCAACATTTGTTGAAAATGCCCCCCCTCCACTGAATTTCAGCTCTTTTTGGGGACCATAGGTATTTGGGTTCATTGCTGGGTCTTCAATTCTATTCCATTGATCTACCTGAATGTCTCTGTACCAATATCATACAGTTTTTTATCACTATTGCTCTGTAATTCAGCTTTAGGTCAGGGATGGTGATTCCCACAGAGGTTCTACTATTATTGATAATAGTTTTCAACATCCTGTGTTTTTTGTTATTCCAAATGAATTTGTCATATGATCTTTCTAATTCTATGAAGAATTGAGTGGGAAATTTGATAAGGAATGAATTGAATCTCTAGATTGCTTTCAGCAAAATGACCACTTTTACGATATCAATCCTGCCAATCCATGAGCATAAAGATTTTTCCATCTTCTGAGATCTTCAGTTTCTTTCTTCAGAGACTTGAAAGTCTTGTCACACAAATTTTTTAGTTGCTTGTTCAGAGTAACACAAAGGAACTTTGTAATATTTTTGACCATTGTGATGGGCGTCATTCCCCTAAATTGTCAGACTGTTTTTCCTTTGAATAGAAGAAAGCTACTGATTTTTTTCTTTTTTTTTGTTTTTTTAATTAATTTATTTATTTTCATTAGATATATTCTTTACTTACATTTCAAATGTTATTCCCTTTCCCAGGTTCCTGTCCATAATCCCCCATCCCCTCCCCCTCTCCCATATGGGTATTTCCCCCATCTTTCCCACTTACTGCCCCTCCATATTCCCCTGTACTGGGGGTCCAACCTTGGCAGGAACAAGGTTTTCCCCTTCCACTGGTAGACCTACAAGACTATTCTCTGCTACAGATGCAGTTGGAGCCCTGGGTCACTCCATATATAGTTTTTCAGTAGTGGTTTAGTCCCTGGAAGATTTGGTTGGTTGGCATTGTTGTTCTTATGGGGTTGCAAGTTCCTTCAACTCTTTCGATCGTTCCTCTATTTCCCTCCAGGGAGTCCTGTTCTCAGTTCAGTGGTTTGCTGCTAGCATTGACCTCTGTATTGGACATGCTCTGGATGTGTCTCTCAGGAGATATGTATATCCAGTCTCTTTCGGCATGCATCTTTTAGCTTCAACAATCTCATCTCATTTTAGTGACACTATATATATATATCACATGTGGGGCAGGTTCTGAATGACCATTCCTTCAGTCACTGCTCTAAACTTTGCTTCCATATCCCCGCCTATGGATTTTTTTTTCTGTTTTTAAGAAGGAGTGGAAGCATCCACATTTTGGTCATCATTCTTCTTGAGTTTCCTGTGGTCGGTCTGTGGATTGCATCTTGGGTAATTCAAACTTTTGGTCTAATATCCACTTATCAACGAGTGCATACCAAGTGTGTTTTTCTGTGGTTGGGTTACCTCACTCAGAATGATATTTTCTAGTTCATTCCATTTGCCTATGAATTTCAAGAAGGTATTATTTTTGATAGCTGAATAGTACTCCATTGTGTAGATGCACCACATTTTTAAAATCCATTCCTCTGTTGAAGAGCATCAGGGTTCTTTCCAGCTTCTGACTATTATAAATAAGGCTGCTATGAGCATGGTGGAGCATGTGTCTTTGTTGTATGTTGGACCATCTTTTGGGTATAGGTCCAGGAAGGTATAGCTGGGTCCTCAGGTAGGGGAAAGTCCAATTTTCTGAGGAAACTCCAGACTGATTTCCAGTGTGGTTGTACCAGTTTGCAATCCCATCAACACTGGAAGAGTGTTCCTCTTTCTCCACATCCTCGATAGCATCTGCTGTCACCTGAGTTTTTTACCTTAGCCATTCTTACTGGTATGGGATGGAATCTCAGGGTTGTTTTGACTTGCATTTCCCTGATGACTAAGGATGTTGAGCATTTCTTTGGGTGCTTTTTCAGCCTTCGATAATCCTCAGCTGAGAATGTTTTGTTTAGCTCTGTAACCCATTTTTCAATATGGTTATTTGGCTCTCTAGAGTCTAACTTCTGGAGTTCTTTGTATATTTTGGATATTAGCCCTTTATCAACTGTAGGATTGGTAAAAGTCTTTTCCCTATCTGTTGATTGTTGTTTTGTCCTAATGACAGTGTCTTTTGCCTTACAGAAGTTTTGAAGTTTTATGAGGTCCCATTTGTGGATATTTGATCTTAGAGTATTGGCTATTGGTGTTTTGTTCAGGAATTTGTCCCCAGTGCCCATATGTTTGAGACTCTTCCCCACTTTTTCTTCTATTAGTTTGAGTGTATCAGGTTTGATGAGGAGATCCTTGATCCACTTGGACTTAAGCTTTGTACATGGTAATAAGAATAGATTGATTTGCATTCTTCTACATGCTGACCTCCAGTTGAACCAGCACCATTTTTTGAAAGTGCTTTTTTGCTCCTTTGTCAAATATCAAGTGACCATAGATATGTGAGATCATTTCTGGGTCTTCAATTATGTTCAACTGATCTACCTGCCTGTCTCTGTACCAATACAATACAGTTTTTATGACTATTGCTCTTTAATACTGCCTGCAGTCAGGGATGGTGATTCCTCCAGAAGTTCTTTTCTTGTTGAGTATTGTTTTTGCTATCCTGGGATTTTTGTTGTTCCAAATGAATTTTCAAATTGCTCTTTCTCTCTCTTTTTTTTTTACCCCATTGATAAGATATAATTGCCCAATTAAACATACAAAGCCTGGTACCATCCATCCCTTGAGAACATTAATAACAACCTATAAATACACAGAGTAGAATCTTTATGTCAGCCTCCATTGTCCTGCCACGGCTTTTCTCTCTCTCCCTCTCCTCTCCTCCTTTCCAGTCTCCTCCTCTTCCTTCAAACTTCTCTCCCACCCATCTTTCCTTCTCCCCCAGTGACAGGCCTCTTTCTATCCTGTAACTGCCCCATACCTGTATTTTACAAATTCAATGGGGAGAAGTTTCCAGTGAAGTCACCTGATTCCTGAGTATGTGACTAGGCAACTGTCCTTGGGGCAGTGGAATTAGCATCAAAATACAGATAACTCCAGGGCAAACCACAACATTTCCCCCTTTTTGTACTGTTAAAAAAGCCTTTTCTCTTATATATAAATTGAGCACAACTATTACCATTCTACAATTCATAAAGCATATAATATACTCAACACTCAGTCCATCACTGTATTCGTTAAACAGAACATTTAATTATCTATTAGCTTAAGAAAGGCTTAAAATCTATATTATATCTTGGCTGGCTTGTATACTATCCGATAACTATCCAATAAAATATGTATATTCAGAGTTAAACAGCCTGATAGGCTATGAGACTATAATCAGTCTTTAACCCTTCAGAAATCTGAGAATGACCAAGTATCTATACACATAGGAAGCCTAACCCGGCTTCTAGAACTGAGCGGTTGTAGAGACAAAACTCCACTAGCACAGTCCCCTGTTAGCAATATGTGAGCACAAGTCTTCTGCCTTCTGGCCCAAAATCAACTGACAGACTCTTGAAATGCAGATTTTGAAGGGCTGATCATCCTGTCTTGGCATAGTTTATCAATGAACGATTCTGAATAATTTGTCCTTTTCTGGACAGTATTGGTCTGCCAATGAAACAGGCAATTTTGTCCAGTGGCTGCCTAGCCACAAAGTGTTGCCTCACCTGGAGGTAGAGATGTTTAAATTCTTCATTAACTCCGCCAAAGTGGAACTATTAGAAGCAGATCTATCTCAACAAAAGATAAATAACGTTAAATCTCAAATCTTGTGGATTTCTGACATTTTTGAAAACCATATACCTATATAAGACAATCTATACTGTTGTCTTTATATCTTAATAATATCTTTACTCTCACAAAGTCAGTAATATGTTTACTATTTGGCCCTTAACTCACATGTATATAATCAACTCCGAAGTATGTAATGACATCAATAGAAGGACTGGCTCTAAACCTTGTACATTTAAACTTTTAACAAATAAATTCTGTATCAAAGCAAAGATATGATTTTTAGCTTTGTTAACAAATGAGATTACGACTGTATAACTCAATCTAGCTAATTCCTCCCTGTTAAATTACAACCATTTCTAAATTCCTCATAAAAACTTTAGAATAACCACTTTCAACCCCCCAAAGTCCAGGGAATTGGGGCGACTACTCCTCTATGACTTCTTCAAGCTGTACATGGGCATTGAGATATCCTTGGTGGTAGGAGCTAGGAAGAATGAAGCAAATGCTCTAGCCAATGTGTCCTGACTGGACCGAGCTGAAGGTTCTTGAGATCAGGAATCCAAGTAGGCACACTCTGTAAAACACAACTCTCAAGACTAAAGTTTAGAATCAAAATCTCTTTTTGTTTGATTCTCTTGAATCAATTTTTTTCAGGTGGTTTACCTCTATCACATCTGATCAATATGACTCTGTGATGTTTCCAGAGCCTAATCATACTTTTTAAAAACACAAAGACAAAATCTTTCTCCTAAAATAATGTTTTCCTTAGTCTGTAACCAGAAAAGCTTGTATCTTACACTCTCTCCCAGAGTAATAATATAAGCAAAAAACTCAAAGTCATACCCATTATGAAGATTAAACAATTTTTTTTAAAAAGAAAGGAAGCTAAACAATGAGCCTGATAGGCTTTTGTACTCTGCAATACCAGGAAATTAACCCAAAATTCCTGTGGAGCCCTTGTTAAGAGAATCTGAGCTCCTGTTGTGGTAGATATAAAAAATAATCACAAACCCTCGCTAGCCGGCATCAACGGCCATATGGCCTTAGCAGGGTAATTAATAAAACAAACAAATACCTTCTATCAATTCCAGTATCACTAAGCAACATATCAAACCAGGACTTTGGTCCAAAATATATCCATCTGTTAAGCTCTCTACCCGGGGCCACAGATTTTTATTTAATGTTAATAACTTCTATAAATATGTCTGCATTCACTCTCCCTGATGTTACAGACATTTCATCACAACTCTCTACTTGGAGTTAGTGACCAATTTTTCCCTCTCTAAGTCCCGAACCATAGATGAAAATTCAGGTAATCTCTTTACTCTCCTTAAAACAAACTTAAACACCTTCTATCAATTCTAAAACCAATAAGCAACTTAAAACTCAGGACTTCAGCCCGAAATATATGTTAAGCTCTCTACCCGGAGCCACAGATTTTTCTTTAACCTTAATAACTTCTACCATATATGTCTGCATTCACTCTGCCTGGTGTTACAGACATTCATCACAACTCTCTACTTGGAGGTAGTGACTAATTTTTTCCCTAAGTTCTGAACCGTGGATGAAAATCCCCACCTGATTCAGGTAATCTCTTTACTCTCTTCTTTCTAAAAACAAACTTAATCACCTTTTAATAATATCTGTAGTTGAGAAGTAGCTTGTCTAACTAGGATTCCAACTCAAAATTCCTGTGGAGCCCACTTTAAAAAGAATATGAGTATCCTGAAAGACTTTCTAAAAAACTTTCTTTAAAAAGCAGCTCTTAATCTCTAATTCTCTTGCTGCCATTACTTATCACACAGCCTGGGACCTACAGCCTGCCAGCCCAGGCTGCTTCACTGTTTCTTTGTTAAATTCCCGTGCTTGAGATATCACATGACTTTACATGGCGCTGACCTTGTCTTTCTTAGAAAATAAAAACTTTCAACTCTTAGGATTACTAGTGGATTCTTGCCCATCACATTGGTTCGCCATCTGTTGTTGTAAAATATAAAAAATAAAAAAAAGTACTAGTTGTCTTTTACCCCTCTATGTCCTGCGCCATGGTGCCCCAAGATATCTGCTAGATATCTTGGCGGAAACACATCCCAATTCTGCGACGGCCCAGTGTCTCTTGCTGCCACACACTTTCCTACACTCAAACTATCACATAAAAGAACACACAACACAATAATCTTTGACCCAATTGATAAGATATAATTGCCCCCTTAAACATACAAAGCCCGGTACCATCCATCCCTTTAGAACTTTAATAACAACCTTTAAATACACAGAGCAGAATCTTTACATCAGCCTCCATTGTCCTGCCACGGCTTCTCTCTCTCTCTCCCTCTCCTCTCTGCTCTTTCTATCTCTATAAAGAAATGAGTAAGAATTTTGATAGGGATTGCATTGAATTTGTAGATTACTTGTGGCAAAATTGCCATTGTTACTATATTAATCCTGCCAATCCATGAGCATGGAAGATCCTTCCATCTTCTGAGATCTTTCTCCAATTCTTTCTTAAGAGACTTGAAGTTCTTGTCATACAGATCTTTCACTTGCGTGGTTAAAGTCACGCCAAGATATTTTATATTATTTGGGACTATTGTGAAGGGTGTCATTTCCCTAATTTCTTTCTAGGCTTGTTTCTCTTTTGTGTAGAAGGAAGGCTACTGATTTGTTTGAGTTAAATTTATACCCAGACACTTTGCTGAAGTTGTTTATCAGGTTAAGTAGTTCTCTGGAGGACCTTTTGGGGTCACTTAAGTACACTATCATATCATCTGTAAATAGTGATATTTTAATTACTTCCTTTCCAATTTGTATCTTTTTCACCTCCTTTCTTTGTCTGATTACTCTGGCTAGGACTTCGAGTACTATATTAAATAAGAAGGGAGAGAGTGGGCAGTCTTATCTAGTCCCTGATTTTAGTGGGATTGCTTCAAATTTCCTCCAATTAGTTTGATGTTAGCTACTGGTTTGCATTATATTGCTTTTACTATGTTTAGATATGGGCCTTGAATTCCTGATCTTTCCAGGACTTTTATTATGAAGGGGTGCTGAATTTTGCCAAATGTTTTCTCAGCATCTAATGAATTGATCATGTGGTTCTTATTTTTCAGTTTGTTTATATAGTGGATTACATTGATGGATTTTCGTATATTAAACCATCCCTGCATTCCTGGAATGAAACCTACTTGATCATGATGGATGATTGTTTTGATGTGTTCTTGGGTTCAGTTTGCAAGAATTTTATTGAGTATTTTTGCATCAATATTCGTAAGGGAAATTGGTCTGAAGTTCTCTTTTTTGTTGGGTCTTAGTGTGGTTTTGGTATAAGAGTAATTGTGGCTTCGTAGAAGGAATTTGGTAGTCCTCTGTCTGTTTCTATTTTGTGGAATAGTTTGGATAGTATTGTTATAAGGTCTTCTATGAAGTTCTTTTAGAATTCGGCACTAAACCCATCTGGTCCTGGGTTCTTTTTGTTTGGGAGACTTTTAATAACTGCTTCTATTTCTTTATGAATTATGTGGTGCTTAAATGGTTATTTGTTCCTGATTTAAGTTTGGTACCTGGTACCTGTCTAGACAATTGTCAATTTCTTCCAGATTTTCCAGTTTTGTTGAATATAGGCTTTTGTAGTAAGATCTGATTTTTTTTTAAATTTCTTCAGATTGATTCTGTTGTCATATCTCCTTTTTCATTTTTGATTTTCTTAATTTGGATACACTTTCTGTGTCCTCTGGTGAATCTAGCTAAGGGTTTATCTATCTTGTTGATTTTCTCATAGAACCAGCTCCTGTTTTTGTTGATTCTTTGCATAGTCCTTTTCATTTCTACTTGGTTGATTTCATTCTTGAGCTTGATTATTTCCTGCCTTCTACTACTCTTGGGTTATTTATTTCTTTTTTTTTTTTCCCTAGAGCTTGTAGGTGTGCTGTCAAACTGCTGACATATGCTTTCTCCTGTTTCTCTCTGCAGGCACTCAGAGCTATGAATTTTACTATTAGCACTGCTTTCATTGTGTTCCATAAGTTAGGGAATGTTTTATCTTCATTTTCATTAAATTCTAAAAAGTCTTTAATTTCTTTCTTTATTTCTTCCTTGTCCAAGTTGTCATTGAGTAGAGCATTGTTCAACTTTCATATATATGTGGGCCTTCTGTCATTATTGTTTTTATTGAGTTCAGTGGGATTGCTTCAAGTTTCTGTTCATTTAGTTTGATTTTGTCTACATTTTTGCTATATATTGCCTTTACTATGTTTAGGTATGGGCCTTGAATTTCTGATCTTTCCAAGGCTTTTAACATGAATAGCTGTTGAAGTTTGTCAAATGATTCCTCAGTATTTAATGAGATGATCGTGTAGTTTTTTCTTTTGGTTTGTTCATAAAAGTGGATTGTATTGATGGATTTATGCATATTGAACCATTCTTGAATCCCTGGGATGAAGTCTACTTGGTCATGGTGAATGATTTTTTTGATGCGTTCTTTGATTCAGTTTGTGAGGAATTGTATTGGTATTTTTTTGCATCAATATTCATAAAGGAAATTGGTCTGATGTTCTCTTTCTTTGTAGGGTCCTGTGTGGTTAAGGTATAAGTATAATTTTGGCTTCAAAGTGAGTTGGGTAAAAGTTCCATCTTTTTTAGTTTGTCAAACAGTTTGATGAGTGTTGGTACTAATCTTCTTTGAGGATCTGATAGAATTCTGTACTAAATGCTGAGTTTTTTCTGGAAGACTTTTAAGGAACTGCTACTATTCCTATATAGGTTTGTGGGAATGTTTGGGTGGTTTATCCAATCATTGATTTAACAGGCACCAGATATCTCTCTAGAAAATTTTCTATTTCATTCAGATTATTCACTTTTGTTGTGTATAGTCTTTATAGTGGGATCTGATGATTTTTTTTTTATTTTCCTCAGTTTCTTTTTTTTGTTTCATTTTTTCATTTCTGATTTATTAATTTGAATACTGTCTCTCTGCCCTCTGGATAGTCTGTTGATTTTCTCAAGAACCAGTTCATGGTTTTGTTGATTCTTTTATAGTTTTTCTCTGTACTTGGTTGATTTCAGCTCTGAGTTTGATTACTTCCTCCTGTCTACTCCTCTTGGATTTATTTATTTCTCCTTGTTTTAGAGCTTTCAGGTGTGCTGTCAAGCTACTAGTGTATGCTCTCTCTAGTTTCTTTTTGGTGGTACTCAGAGCTATGAGTTTTTCCTCTGCTTTGCTTTCATTGTGTCTCATATGTTTAGGTATGTTGCCTTCATCTTCATTAAATTTTAAAAAGACGTTCTTTCCTTGTTTCTTCCATGACCAAATTATAATTGAGTAGAGCATTTTTCAGCTTCCCTATGCATGTGTTCTTGTTTTCGTTTTTGTTGTTATTGAAGACCAGCCTTAGTCAATGATAATCTGACAGGATTCATGGGATTATTTCAATCTTCTTGTATCTGTTGAGGTCTGTTTTGTGACAGATTATTTGGTCAAATTTGGAGGAGGTACCATGTGTTGCTGAAAAGAAGCTATGTTCTTTTCTTTTAGAATGAAAGGATTTAACATGTGTCTGAACATTTCATCCTAAAGAAACTAAAGAAGAACTAACTTCTGTTTGTTTCACCTGTCTCTTTTTGTTTCTGGTTTCTATGATCTGTCTATTGATGAAGATAGGGTGTTTTAGTCTCTCACAATTGTGTGTGGTGCATTGTATCCTTTGAGCTTTAGTTAAATTTCTTTTATGAATGTGGGTGCTCTTGCATTTGGAGCATAGATGTTGAGAATTGATAGTTCATCTTGGTAGATTTTCCTTTGATGATATGAAGCATCCTTCTTTGTCTTTTTGATAACTTTTGGTTGAAAGTCAATTTTGTTTGATATTAGAATCACTATTCCATTTTTGTTTCTTGGGACAATTTGGCAGGAATTTTTTCCAGCCTTTCTTCCAGAGACAGGGTCTGCCTTTATCACTAAGGTGCATTTTTTCTGTATGCAGCAAAATGCTGGGTCCTGTTTGTTTCCAGTTTGTTAGTTTGTCTTTTTATTTTGGTCTTGAGTTCATTGATGTTAAGAGATATTAAAGATTAGTGATTATGTTTCCTGTTACTTTTGTTGTTGAAATTAAATTATGTTTGTGTGGCTATCTTCTTTCTGGTTTGTTGAAAGATTATTTCTTGCCTTTTTCTAGAGTGTAGTTTCCTCCTTGTGTTACAGTTTCCATCTATTTTTCCTTCGTAGGGCTGGATGTGTGGAAAGATATTGTGTACATTTTTGTTTGTTGTGGAATATCTTGGATTCTCTATGTATGGTAATTGAGAGTTTAAACTACATGTGGCATTTGTGTTCTCTTAGGGTCTGTATGACATCTGCCCAAGATCTTCTGGTTTTCATAGAGTCTGGTGAAGTTTGGAGTAATTCTAGAAAAGGTATGCTTTATGTTACTTGACTTTTGTCTTACTGCTTTTAATATTCTTCCTTTGTTTTGTGTATTTGGTGTTTTGTCTATTATATGAAAGGAGAAATTTCTTTTCTGATCTAATTTATTTTGAATTCCATAGGCTTTTTGTATTTTTATGGGTATTTCTTTCTTTAGCTTAGGGAAGTTTTCTTCTATAATTTTGTTGAAGATTTATACTGGCCCTTTAATATTGGAATCTTTGCAATCTTTTATACTTATTATACTTAGGTTTGACCTTCTCATTTGCCCTGAATTTCCTGAATATTTTGGGTTAGGATGGTTTAAGTTTGCATTTTCTTTGACTGTTTTTGTCAATATTTTCTATGCTATCTTCTCCCCCTGGGGTTCTCTTCTAACTCATGTATTCTGTTGGTGATGCTTGGGTCTATGACTCTTTATTTCTTTCAGGTTTCTATCTCCAGGGTTGTCTCCTTTTGATTTCTTCATTGCTTCTCTATCCATTTTTAGATCCTGGATGGTTTTGTTCAATTCCTTTACCTGTTCATTTGTGTTTTCCCGTAATTCCTTAAGTGATTTTTGTGTTTTCTCTTTAAGGGCTTCTACTCCTTTACCAGTGTTCTACTATGTTTCTTTAAGGGAGATATTTATATTTTTCCTAAAGTCCTCTATTATAATCATGAGATGTGATTTTAAATCCAAATCTTGATTTTTCTGATGTTTGACAATTTTTCATGTCTTGCTATGGTGGGAGAGCTGGGTTCTGACAATGCCAGTAGCCTTGGTTTCTGTTAACAGGCACTTGTGCTTGCCTCTCACCATCTGGATATCTCTGGTGTGAGTTGGTCTTGCTGTTTCTGTCTGGACCTTGTAACTCCTGTGGGCCTTTGACCTTCTGATTTTCAGAGTGAGAGCACTCCTGGGTGACCAGCTCTCTGTGTGGGATTTGTGTATGGAGGGCCGTAGTAAAGCCCCAGCTCCAGTGTGGAGATGGAGACAGGAAGGATCCTGTTTCAGGCTGCTCTGTGGTTGCTGTGCCCTGTGTGCTCCTATCAGGTCCCTCTTTGGACAGTTAGTGGAGCAAAAGTGGGGTCTCACCTGTGGGTTTAGCAATGAGAGCTCTCCTGGGAGACCAGCCCTCTCAAGCAGGATCTGGGCATGGAGGGCAATAGGACCAGCGTTGGACTTCAGAAATAATTTTTAAAGACAATCACATGAATATCCCAATAGCTAGGAAAACATGTTTTGACATAATTCCACATGCCTGCATGATAAAGTAGAGAATGTAGAGCTAGATGGAACATATATCAATATAGTAAAAGCTAGATATGAGAAAAACTTGACTCAATTTCATTGAAATCAGAAATGAGACAGGGATATTCACTATTCTCACTCCTTTTTAATATTGTATTCTCTGTAATTGCTAGAACAATAAGCAAAAAGTAGGAAATAAAAGTGATATACATTGGAAATATCTCTAATTATCCCTATTTGCAGATATCATTATATTATATATTAAATATCTCAAAAACTCTGCCAGAAATCTTTTAGACATTTCCAACAAATTATGGAGTATGTTAGCATAAAACAGCACAAACAAATACCTTTTCTATATACCAACAACAAACATAGAGAGACGATAAATGGCATATACATTAACAATAGCATCAATGAAAATAAAGTATGTCCTGTATCCCTGGAGGCCTGCTATTTCAGCACCAATCATGTGATTTTTCCCAAACCCCAAATACATGATTGTAGGGTCCCCAGGTGTCCCAGCAACCTTGAGGTTGTCCTGAGCCCTTTGCCCGCCATCATTTTCATTCTATACCTGTAAGCATAACAAATAACCTCAGCCATTAGGAACTACCAGGAGATACCCCTAAACCCAATACCCTGTCTGCACAAATACAGAAGCAGCTACCTCTACTCTGCCCCTTCTGAACACTTTTTTAATTTTCACAAAAGAAGTCAAAACTACTCAATAGTTCTGATCTAACTGGATGTCTGCATGTAGAAGAATCAAACAGATCAAAATTTATCAACCTGCAAAAATCCATGCTCCAGTGGGTCAAAGGCATTATGTGGGCTGGAGTTGGTCAAGACCACCTTAAAAATACTAAACATGAGACAAAAGACTTCCTTTTTTGAATTGTTAGCTCAAAGCTTTTTAGCTAAGCTTTTCAAGAACTCTGAAAACATACAGCCTGTTTCTACTGTCCTTGGTTTTCCCTCACCTCCTTAACAGGTGGAAGTTAAATCTCTTTTGCTAAAGACACCATGCACTTCAAATGCAGGTCAAAGAGCATCTGAGCTGGAAATGACCTGAAGGATTCTCCTCTAAAAACTAAGTTTTCTGGGGCAAGGAAACATCATGCAAGTTTCTGAAGAAGGGGAGGCAAACAATAGTCCTATCCATCTATGAGGCCTATGTATCATATCTACCAGTATATTATGGTAAGTCTAGGGATGTGGTAGTAACACACACCTTACTAGTAACCAGCAATTCTCTAAGTGGTTCTCAGACTCACTCAGACAGAAACAATTCTTCATACTGAAAACATAACTAAGTCATGATTATTACAGGAAAATCTGCTAGTATTAATTTACTACTCATTAACAAAAAATCGAATCATTTGTTTTTATGTTACTTATAAGTGTAATCTTCACCTCTGATCAAGGAAAATTCTTTTTTCACAGATGGAGATCATTGTAGGAAAACCGCGATCAATCAAATTGCAGTCGTAGAGCCAGCCCAGACCCAATGAATACATATATAAAATACTTCCTCACCCTAAGGTTGGGGACATTTCAGAGAGGGAAAGGGCAGATTGTTCAGAGTCAGAAGATCATGAAGATTTCTGAGAATCTGTGTCTCCTGGTAATGACAAAACTACATTCATAAATGTAACACTAACATGACTGAATAAACATAGAGCTGAACAAGAAAAACCCAATGGATATGTCAAGTGGGCCAGAAAAATATCCAAGGCCTGTGACTTATACAAACAACTATAGTTGCATATGGATTACAGAGTAAGAAACAGTCTTCTAAAGAAGAGCATACCAATTGGTTATTCCATACCAAACAGCCTTC